>NC_041731.1:17023353-17331722 GCF_004115215.2 Ornithorhynchus anatinus | reverse complement strand
CTAAACTACTTAGATCATGTGGGTGAGGCTTCCCCTCAAAGTAGGTTGTACAAATCACACTCACAGTCTTCCATGTAAGTCAGCAGGTACAAAATAATGTACAAATACTAAATTGATTTACGGACAGGAAGACAAACTGTGGCTATTTGGGTGAGCCCTGAAGGAGGAGAGTCAAGAATGAAACACAGTGATTTGTTTTAGAGTAATGAAGAATGATAGCTGAGGTTGAGAAGGGAGAGAGTTCAGAGAGCTGATCGAGAGCCTTAAACCGGTGATCATGAGTTTCTGCTTAATGTGGAGATGAATGGGTGATCATTGAAGACTTTGGAGGAGTAGGTGTAGACATGTAAATCAGCCAGCAAGGTTAGGCAGTATGGCCTAGTTAATAGAGCACGGGCTTAGGAGTTAGGAGGATCTGTGTTCTAATCCCAGTTCCATTCCTTGTCTGCCGGGTGACCTTGGGCAAGTCCCTTAAATCCAGGGGACCTCAGTCACTGCATCTGTAAAATGGACATAATGGATTGGGGCTAACCCAATTAGTCTGTATCTACCCTAGCACTTAATAGAGCAGCATGGTGCAGTGGATAGAGCACAGGTCTGGGAAGGCTGTGGGTTAATAATAATGTTGGTATTTGTTAAGCGCTTACTATGTGCTGAGCACTGTTCTAAGCGCTGGGGTAGACATAGGGGAATCAGGTTGTCCCACGTGGGGCTCACAATCTTAATCCCCATTTTACAGATGAGGGAACTGAGGCACAGAGAAGTTAAATGACTTGCCCACAGTCACACAGCCGACAAGTGGCAGAGCTGGGATTCGAACTCATGAGCCCTGACTCCAAAGCCCGTGCTCTTTCCACTGAGCCACGCTGCTTCTCCACTGGGTTCTAATCCCGGTTCTGCCACTTGTCTGCTGAGTGACCTTGGGCAAGTTATTTCACTTTCTGTGCTTCAGTTACCTCATCTTTAAAATGGGGATTGAGACTGTGAGCCCAATATGGGATAGAGACTGTATCTAACCCGATTTGCTTCTATCCACCTCAGTGGCTAATACAGTGCCTGGCACACAGTAAACACTTAACAAATACCACAATTAATAGAGTGTCTGGTATATAGTAAGCACGTGACGAATACCTTTAAAAAAATAAGTACGAATTGTGAGGGTGAGGATGGAAGCAAGAAAACCTATAAGGCAGCGAATGGAGTAGTCAAATGAGGAAATGACAATTGCCAGGACCAGTGTGATATTAAATTGTATGGGGTGAAAGAGAAACTAAAAATATTTAGCATCAGTCTAAATATGGAAGATAAAATAGAAGGTGTTTGGGTTCTACCCATATTCAAAACCCTCCAAAAATCCCACCTCTTTCAACCAGCCTTCTCTGAAATTCCAGCATGTTGAGCAATATCATCCATTCAGCCAGAACCTACTAAGTTATTTTACACCCTCTTTGACACTCATATAGATATATATATATGGGGACTCAATTATTAATTTTAACCACTCAAAGTTGTAATATTTTCATTCTTGTCTCTCCCATAGGAGTCTAAGCACCTTGTAAAACAAGGAATGTGCCAGTTTAGTCTCATTTCCCTCAACATCCATTATAGTGTACTGCATCAGCGAGCTTTAGATATGTGCTAATAATAATAAGATTATGGTATTTAAGTGCTTACTATGTGTCAAGCACTGTTCTAAAGAATGGGCTAAATACAAGGTAATAGGATTGTCCCATGAGGGGCTCACAGGCTCAATCCCCATTTTATGGATGAGGTAATTGAAGTCCAGAGGAGTTTAGTGTTTTGCCCGAGGTCACACAGCAGACCAATGGCAAAAGGGGGATTAGAACCCATGACCTCTGACTCCCAAATATAGTATACTACTATACTATGACTACCATAGCTGTGACTATAGCCATTACTCCCAGCTTGTCATCTGTGTGACTTTGGGCAAGTCACTTAACTTTTCTGGCCCTCAGTTATCTCATCTGTAAAAGGGGGATTAGGACTGTGAGCTCCACATGGGACAACCTGATCACCTTGCATCTCCCGGCCCCACCCCAATCCCAGAGCTTAGAACAGTGCTTTGCACATAGTAAGGACTTAACAAATGCAATCATTGTTATTATTATTATTACTAAGGCCAAGAATGCATGCTTAAGATACAGATATGGTGGTGGTGATAACAATGATTGGAAAGTTGGGTGTCGAGTAAACTTTGAAGGGAAGATGTAGGGTTTAGTTTTGAACACTGAGCTTGAGATGCTGCTGAAACAGCCATTTAGAGGTATCTGAGAGGCAGGAGGAAAATGCAGTGCTGTAGCAGAGATAAGAAGCAAGGGATAGCAAGATAGATTTGGGAGCCATGGAGATGGTTATTTTAAAGCCATGGAATTGTTGAGCTCCTGAGAGAGGGAGTGTTAACTGTGAAGAGAAGGAAGCTCAAAACTCCTGACTTTTGTTAACAGAGAGAGGGATATTGAGTTCTAATAGGATACATGAGTTAAGTTCCTGACAGACCCTTGGTTAAGGAAAACTCATGTTATATATGTGCCTTGAATGATGGTTATCACGTGCCACACAGTTGCCTGTATACAGTTTGTCCTTAAAACCCAACAGATGCCTCTATGGTGAAATCCACCTATCATTGGGTGTCCGTGTGTGTGTGTTTGAGAGAGAGACTGAAAAATCTCATGTGGGGTCCACTGATGAAGCCAAACTGCAAAGACAAGGACGTTACGCCGTCATGTTTGACGTTGGAGATGTCTAAGCTTGTTTTTACTTTGACCTCCATAATTCCTGGTCCTTGGGAAGATTTTGCTCAAGGGAATCATTCTTTCTGGATTGTCGAGCCATTCTGCAATTCGATCATTAATTTATTTTGAGTCTCTGTTCCCTCTCTAGACTGTAACCTCCTTTGGTTAGGGAGTGCATCTCCGACTCTGTTCGTACTCCTCCCAAGTGGCTCGGGAGAATCTCATTACAGTTCTTAGAGTCCAGTCTGGTCTGAGTGTGGAGCTAAGGGTCACCACAGGAGCAACCCAGTATCTCTAGAGAGCAAACTCTCATTGGACATTCCTTTTGAACCAAAAAAAGGCTTCGAGGAGGCTTTTGGAGAATGCCATCATCTGGCCAAAAATCCAGCTTGGTCAAATTGCAAGTGACATCGTTAATACTGAGAACCAAAAATATTATAACAATTTCCTCTGTTTGCCAATTTCCTTCTTGGTGTGAGAGAAAACAGGAAGGAACAGAACCAGTACTGTCAAGAACACGTGAGTTGGAGATTTATGTGTCAAATGATCTTTTGGTTGGGCCGGGCAAATTGACCTGACTACATTTCTGGTTCAGGACATCCCAAATCGTCTACATCTAAAATAAGGGGATTCACAAATCAGGGTACTTAATCCATGCTTCTTTTCTGTGACCTTCAATTCTTTATTGTCATTTTCAAAAACCACCGAATATGAAAAGAATTCAGGAAAATATGAATTACAAATTCTTAGTCAGTTACCGTGAGCAAAAATATGCAGTGCTTATGAAGTTTCCTAAAAGGATGATTCAGAGAAGACAAGTGCTACATAGTTCAAGACCTTTCAGTAAAACAATGGTTTGTTTATTTCCAATCTAAATCAAACAACCCATTAAAAAATTCTTAAACAAATAATGCCTTCCAAAATTACAAAATACTGTGGGTGGCAAGTAGAATTAATTCATATGATTATTTTTATGGAATTTCTTAGCACTTACAATGGGCCAGGTACACATTGCCTGGCTGGAGTTAATACAAACTAATCACGTTGGACACAGTCCCTGTTCCATGTGGGAACAGTCTCAATTCCCATTTTACAGGTCAGGTAACTAAGGCACAAATAAGTTGAGAAGTTAAGATACTTGCCCTAGGTCATACAAGAGTCAAGTGGTGGAGCCAAGAATTAGAACGTAGGATTTTTCATCCTGAAAATGAAGCTCTAGGTATGAAGAAAGTAGAAGAACCACCCCTTGGCAGAATCCTGCATCTTCCTCTCCTGAAGGAACCACATTTTTTTTTTAAAGTAGCTCACCAGATTTCCATTTCATTTTCAGACCCTGACATTTTTCAAATCTCTTGGGGGTGATTGCTATATGAACTTATTAGGGGAAAATAACTGATGAACAGAAAGGACAGGTGGACTGACTTCTGGAGGAACGGGGGAAAGGGGATTTATTAATATTCATTCATTCATTCAATTTTATTTGTTCAGTACTTACTTTATGCAGAGCAGTGTACTAAGCACTTGGAAAATAAATTTAGCAACAATAGAGACACCCCTGCCACAATGGGCTCACAGTCTAGAAGGGAGGGAGACAGACATCAGAACAAGTAAACAGGCATCAATATAAATAAATGGAATGATGGAATATTTATCATTAATAAAATAGTCATAAATATGTACATATAAACACAGAGTGCTGGGGGACAGGGAGGGGGATAGAGCAGAGGGAGGGAGTGGAAGCGGTGGGGAGGGGGAGCAGAGGAAAAGGGGGACTTAGTCTAGGAAGGCCTCCTGGATGAGGTGAGCTTTCAGTAGGGCTTTGAAGAGGGGGGAAGTGTGCAAGTAGGGAGGATTTGAGGAGGGAGGGCATTCCAGGCCAAAGGTAGGACATGGGTCAGGGGTCAAAGGCGAGACAAGCAAGAACAAGGCACAGTGAGAAGGTAAGCTACAGAGGAGTGGAGTGAGCCAGCTGGGCTGTTAAAGGCAGGAAGGAAAGGTGAGGTAGGAGGGGGGCAAGGGGATGGAGAGCTCTGAAGCCAATAGTGAGTTTTTGCTTGATCTGGAGGTGGATAGGCAGCCACTGCAGAGTTTTGAGGAGGGGAGTGATATACTAGATGGGGCAGAAGAGTGAAGTACAGACTGAAGTGGGGAGGACAGGAGGTGTGGCATGTGAACAGAAATGTAGGGGGAAGGAGTAAGATACTGGAGATGGTTTTAAAGAGCAGCAGAAGGAGATGGTATTCAGCAAACTGGAGATGGAGAACCTTCAGTGTAGCAACTACGGAGAAGGGATGAAGAAGTAAGCTGGGAAGAATGGAAGACGCCTGACCACAGAGGAGGACCGTGAGGACAGTCCTAGATCTCAAGAAGAATCCATAAGAAGGGGGACAGAAGAAGGCGACATAGCGTTTTCCTCATTTCAGCCAGAAACCCACGGTGATTATTTATTTACTACCTGTCTCTCCCTCTAGACTGTAAGCTTGCTGTGGACAGGAAATGTTTCTGTTTATTATATTGGAGTCTCCCAACCATTTAATACAGTGAGCCGCACACCTTAGGCGTTCAGTAAATACGATTGAACGAATGAACGATTGAAGGCCAAGGTGAAGATGTGCACCCTGAGGGATCTCTGATGCATGGTTAGAGTATGGGTTGCCACATACTCATTTGTTAAGTAAGCCATATTGCTTTCGATATCCTGACAGGTTGATCACAGGTTGCTTTATTCCTGGAGTGGTCATTATACCGGGGCAGAGGGTGGCTTTTTTAGGTTCTCTTAAAAAGAAGGTGTTGATGGAGGGTGGTTGTCAGCACCAGTACCCATGGTTGATGATCTCATTCAATGGTATTTATCGAACACTTACTGTGCGTAAAGCACCATACTGAGCACTTGGGAGAATGCAATGTAACAATAAATGGACACAATCCGTGATCACAAGCGCTGAAGTTCACATTCCATCAGTGGTTAAAAATCGTTGTCAGTGAGTGAACTGCTGTGTTAATTATTTGAATGATGAGTAGCCCTGTCCCTGGAAGTAAGAGGAGCTTGCTGGGATCTTGAATGATGATGTTGGTATTTGGTAAGCGCTTACTATGTGCAGAACACTGTTCTAGGTACGGGGCTGGTATACAGTGTGATCAGGTTGTCCCACGTGGGGCTCACAGTCTTCATCCCAATTTTACAGATGAGGCCACTGAGGCACAGAGAAGTGAAGTGACTTGCCCACAGTCACATAGGTGTCAAGTGGCAGAGCCAGGATTCGAACCCGTGACCTCTCATGAGTCCCAAGCCCGGGCTCTTTCCACTAAGCCATGCTGCTCCTCTTCTTTAAAGAGGAGTTACTTAATGGGTAAGTATTCTATTCCCTAATCTTACCAATCAATCAATCAATGATATTTATTGAGCACTGACTGTGTGCAGAGCACTGTACCGAGACTTGGGAAGTATAAAAAATAGAATGAGTAGATATCTTCTCTGCCCCTTAAGGAACTTGCAAGTCTTTGGAGGAGAGGGATGTGAAAATAGTAATAATTTGGTATTTAAGTGTTTACTAGGTGCTGAGCTCTATTCTGAGTGCTGGGGTAGATATAGGATAATCAGAATGTCTCATGTGGGGCTTACATTTTTTAATCCCCATTTTTACAAATGGGGTAACTGAGGCCCGGAGAAGTGAAGTGACTTGCCCAAGGTCACACAGCAGACAAGCGACGAAGTCGGAATTAGAACCCACACCTTCTGACTCCCAAGCCCGTGCTCTTTCCACTAAGCCACGCTGCTTCTCTATGGAGAGACAGGAGAGAATAAGGATATGTACTTAAGTACTGTCGGGCCAGAGTGAATATCAGAGGGCTTAAGAGGTTTCCAGCCACATGCACAGTCCCAGATGAGGAGATGGCAGATGGAGGAAATGAGGGCTTAGGCAGGGAAGGCTTCTTGGAGGAGATGTGATTGGGGAAGGACTGCCTTTCCCTACACCCTCTCCTCTCCCCCAGCGTACGCAGTGCTTTGGAGTTCCACATTGGAAAGGTCTGCACCCATTTTTCTGTCTTCAAAATGCCCTTTGGATTCACCCCTTGTCTCGGTACAAGAGAAGTTTAATTAAAAATCTGAGTTATTTTCAAAGTGAATATCCGAGAATAAAGCAAAGAGAGTTTATCTGGGAAAATACACTCCCAGTGATATACTCCAGAAATAAGATTTGCTAAAATGCTCCTTCTGCTCATCCTTTTGCGACATAAAACTCATTAGCGTCAGTTAAAGTTCAAAAAGAAAAGAAACCCTAAAACGATATAATGCTTTAGAAGGAATTCTGTGCCTTATGACGAACGCCATGCTTTAAAAGTTACAGTGATTGAAAATCGAACAATTTTTCCTTATGGTACTGTAAAATTGATTGAAATCTACCCTCCGACTTAGTGGACGTTAATTTAGTACTAAAACTCTCTTATCATTTGATCCAGTCAGAAGACACACCCCCATGCCTGACCGGCTTTTCAGAGGTTAGAAAAAGGACTGCATGGCTATGGGTTTGAATCCCGGCCCTGCCACGTGTCAGCTGTGTGACTGTGGGCAAATCAGTTCACTTTTTGGTGCCTCAGTTACCTCATCTGGAAAATGGTAATCCCCATTTGAGCCTCACGAGGGACAACCTGATTACCCTGTATCTACGCTCTCTCGATCCCATCCGTCTTTCCAATAGCATCTCTCCTCACCTTGCCGCCCTGTCCTCTCTTCCCACTCTCGACGATCAGGTCTCCGCTCTCAACTCCACCCTCTCTACTCATCTCGACTCTCTCGCCCCCCTTTCCCTCCGCCGCTCTCGCTCCACTAACCCACAGCCCTGGATCACCTCCTCCGTCCGCCTCCTACGCTCCTATGCTCGAGCTGCTGAGCGCTGCTGGCGCAAGTCTAAGCACCAAGCCGACCTCACACACTTCAAATTTATCCTTTCCTGCCTTAACTCTGCCCTCTCCTCCGCCAGGCAAAGCTTCTTCTCCTCCCTCATCGACACCCATGCCCGTCACCCCGCCGATTGTTCCGGACCTTTAACTCTCTCCTTAGGCCCCCTGTTCCTCCCCCTCCCCCATCTCTCACCCCCAATGATCTGGCCACCTATTTCCTCACGAAAATCAACACGATCAGGTCTGAGCTCCCCAAAGGCACCCCTCCGCTTCTCCCCTCCCCCCCAACAACCCCCTCCCCTACTTTCCCATCCTTCCCTGCAGTATCCTCAGAGGAGATCTCCTCCCTCCTCGCAAGTGCCACCCCCTCCACCTGCGCCTCGGACCCCATTCCCTCTCACCTTTTAAAACCATCGCCCCTGCCCTCCTCCCTTCCTTAACTTCTATTTTTAACCACTCAATCTCCAAGGGCTCCTTCCCCTCTGCCTTCAAACATGCCCACGTCTCCCCCATCCTAAAAAAACCCGCTCTTGACCCCACTTCCCCCTCCAGTTATCGTCCTATCTCCCTACTACCCTTCCTTTCCAAATCTTAGAACGAGTCGTCTACAATCGATGCCTAGAATTCCTTAACTCCCATTCTCTCCTAGACCCCCTCCAATCTGGCTTCCGTCCCCTCCACTCTACCGAGACTGCTCTCTCTAAGGTCACCCATGACCTCCTTCTTGCCAAATCCAATGGCTCCTACTCCATTCTGATCCTCCTTGACCTCTCTGCTGCCTTTGACACTGTCGACCATCCCCTCCTCCTCCATACCTTATCTCACCTTGGCTTCACGGACTCTGTCCTCTCCTGGTTCTCCTCTTATCTCTCTGGCCGGTCATTCTCGGTCTCTTTCACAGGCGCCTCCTCCCCCTCCCATCCTTTAACTGTTGGAGTTCCTCAAGGGTCAGTTCTTGGCCCTCTTCTGTTCTCCATTTACACTCACTCCCTCGGTGAACTCATCCGCTCTCACGGCTTTGACTACCATCTCTACGCAGATGACACGCAGATCTACATCTCCGCCCCTGTCCTCTCCCCGTCCCTTCAGGCTCGCATCTCCTCCTGCCTCCGGGACGTCTCCACCTGGATGTCGGCCCACCACCTAAAACTCAACATGAGCAAGACTGAGCTCCTCATCTTCCCTCCCAAACCCGGTCCTCTCCCAGACTTCTCTATCACCGTGGATGGCACGACCATCCTTCCCCTCTCTCGGGCCCGCAATCTCGGTGTCATCCTTGACTCGTCCCTCTCGTTCACCCCACACATCCTATCCGTTACCAAGACCTGCCGGTTTCACCTCTACAATATCGCCAAGATCCGCCCTTTCCTCTCCACCCAAACGGCTACCTTACTATTACGGGCTCTCGTTATATCCCGGCTAGACTACTGTGTCAGCCTTCTCTCTGACCTCCCTTCCTCCTCTCTCGCCCCGCTCCGGTCTATTCTTCACTCTGCTGCCTGGCTCATCTTCCTGCAGAAACGATCTGGGCATGTCACTCCCCTTCTTAAACAATTCCAGTGGTTGCCTAACGACCTCCGCTCCAAACAAAAACTCACTCTAGGCTTCAAGGCTCTCCATCACCTTGCCCCTTCCTACCTCTCCTCCCTTCTCTCTTTCTACCGCCCACCCCGCACGCTCCGCTCCTCTGCCGCCCACCTCCTCACCGTCCCTCGGTCTCGCCTATCCCGCCATCGACCCCTGGGTCACGTCCTCCCACGGTCCTGGAATGATCTCCCTCCTCACCTCCGCCAAACTAATTCTCTTTCCCTCTTCAAAACCCTACTTAAAAATCACCTCCTCCAAGAGGCGTTCCCAGACTGAGCTCCCCTTCCCCCTCTACTCCCTCTGCCATCCCCCCTTTACCTCTCCGCAGCTAAAGCCTCATTTTCCCCTTTTCCCTCTGCTCCTCCACCTCTCCCTTCCCATCCCCACAGCACTGTACTCATCCGCTCAACTGTATATATTTTCGTTACCCTATTTATTTTGTTAATGAATTGTACATCGCCTTGATTCTATTTAGTTGCCATTGTTTTTACGAGATGTTCTTCCCCTTGACGCTGTTTATTGCCATTATTCTTGTCTGTCCGTCTCCCCCGATTAGACTGTAAGCCCGTCAAACGGCAGGGACTGTCTCTATCTGTTGCCGACTTGTTCATCCCAAGCGCTTAGTACAGTGCTCTGCACATAGTAAGCACTCAATAAATACTATTGAATGAATGAATGAATACCCCAGTGCTTAGAACAGTGCTCTGTACATAGTGAGTGCTTAACAAATACCAACATTATTATTACTACTCTAGTAAACCCACCAATATTCCAAATCCTTCCCTGGGTTTAGGTATTTTTAAGTCAGCCAAAATGCTCTTAGATGAAAAGGGGCTTGCTATTTCGGCAAACGTTAGAAAGACATAAAACACCCTCAGTTAGATGGGTGGATGTATTAATTCTGGGAAAATGCTAGATGCTCAGGGTTTTAGTTCTGAAAAGCACATCAAAATGTGGAGAGTATAAATGTTGAATCCTACAAAGTGCCTGAAAATGAATCAAGACGATATAAGCTCTCCATTTCTGGAAGCCAATTTCTAGAGCTTGGCCTGTTTGTAAAGATTGCAGGCAAGTAAAGTTTTTGGAGGGCATGGGACGTATGGAAATCCCCTCTGGTGAGGGAGTGGAAGATGGGTGAAGGGGAGACTAGGTTAAGATCACGTACGTCTGTGGGGCTTGAATACTTTTATGCTGGGCTGCTCTGATCAACCTTACTAATCAGCAGTTCTTTAAACGTTTAAAGTTAAATTGTTCATCCTCTCTGTGTTGGTCTTCCCTCCTGGATTTTGAGCGCTTTGTGCTCTTGGACAACTTCATTCCATTTTCTAACTTTAATCCATTTTGCAGCAGCATAGCTTAGGGAAGGAGCAGGGGTCTAGTTATCAGAGGTCCTAGGTTCTTATCCCAGCTCTGACACATGCCCCATTTGGGACTCTGGGCAAGTCACTTAACTTCTCTATTCCTCAGTTTCTTTTACATAATGGGAGTTTAATATCTATTCTCTCTTCTACTTAGACTGCGTACCCTGTGTGGGACAGGAACCGTGTTGAACTTTATCTTATATCTGAGAAGCAGTGTGGCCTAGTGGATAGAACATGCGCCTGGGAGTCAGAAGCACCTGGGTTCCAATCCCAGCTCCTCCACTTGTCTGCTGTGTGACCTTAGGCAAGTCACTTCACTTCTCTGTGTTTCCGTTACCTCATCTGTAAAATGGGGATTAAAAGTGTGAGCACCATGTGTGACGTTGACAGTGTCCAACCTAATTAGAAAAGCAGCATGGTGTAGAGGGTAGAGGATGGGCCTGGGAGGCAGAAGGTCATGGGTTCTTATTCTGACCACCACTTGTCTTCTATGTGACCTTGGGCAAGTCACTTAACTTCTCTATGCCTCCATTACCTCCTCTGTAAAATGGGGATTGAGACTGTGAGCCCCACGTAGGACAAGGGACTGTTTCCAATCCATTTTTTTAATCCAGAGCTTAGTACAGTATCTGGCGTGTAGTAAGCTCTTAAATGCCATAATGATTATTAGCATGCATGTATCTCCATCATTTAATACAGTGCCTGGCACATCATGATAATAATTATAGTATTTAAGTGCTTACTATGTCCCAGAAACTAAGTGCTCAACAAATGCCATTTAAAAAAAAATCTCCCCCAGTGCTCAGTATAGCACTTGGGATGTAGTGAGTGCTTATTATTCTTAATAATAATTAATAATAATTTTACATGTATCCCAAAAGGCCTAGTTTAACATAATATGTACCCCTCATTCCCCCACACTATTCAATCTCCCTCCTGGACCACCTATCCACTTGGATCTATAACCTTTAAGCATTAGTTACTCACCCCACACCCAGCTCCGTCAAATATATGTGTGTATCTTGATATTCTGTGTTAGACAGCATAATGTCTGTCTCTCGATTAGCTGTAAGTTCCTTGAAGGCAAAAACCATATCTGGCAACTCTTTTGTACCGTACACAGTCTCCCAAATAGTACTAAGTAGTTCAGTGTCTGCTCACAGTCTGTGCTCAATAAATGCCACTGATTGATTATAGTCACTAAGTATCTGTCACATAACTGTACTTTCCATAAAACGTTTATGAAACCAAGAAAGGTCTGCACCTCCTTGAGACTCAGGGAAAAATTAGGCTTACAGAAACCTGCATCATGAAACAGAAATTAAGATAAGGAAAGGGGGAGAGGAGTTGTGATGCCAAAACAGAGAAACCCAAAACTATGCTGACCATCAACAAACCAAGAAGCATTTTAAAGACGCTATGTAATAATAATAATAATAATGATGATGGGATTTGTTAAGCGCTTACCATGTGCCAAACATTGTTCTAAGCCCTGATTGTACCAGTGCATGTTATCACAGCACCTCTCAAGAATGAAGATGGCTCCATCTTCATCCCAAACAAGGAATGAATCCTATAGAGCAGGCAAGAGATTTCAGCCTCCTCCTCAGCAGATCCATTACAGCTGAAGACAAAGACATGCAAAATGAAGAAAACCTTCCAATAAGCTAAGAAATGACCTTGGCCCTACTATTTCACTCAATCAATTGGTGGTATTTATTGAGCACTTACTTGGTGCAGAGCACTGTACTAAATACTTTGGAGAGTACAATATAACAGAGTTGAGAGACTGGTTGTCCCTGCCCATGCTGGTTCTCCCTTCCCATGAGGAGCTCGTAGCCTAGAGGGGCAGAAAAACATGAATATGAATATATAAATTACAGATATGTACATATATGCTGTGGGGCTGAGGGTTGGGTGAATAAAGGGTATAAAGACAAGCGCAAGAGTGACACAAAAGGGAGAAGGAATAGAAGAAATGATGGCTTAGGAGGGGAAGGCCTCTTGGAAGAAAAACGATTTTAGTATTTTTATTACATCATTGGCTTTGAAGGTGGAGAGAATGATAATCTGTCCGAGAGAGAGAAGAAGTTCAAGGCCAGAGGCAGGACGTGGGAAAGAAAGGGGTCAGGGATGAGCAAGACAAGATGGAGTTGCGGTGAGTAGGTAGGTGTTGAGGAGAGACATGAGCATGCTGGGTTGCAGTAGGAAATCAGTGGTGATAGGGCAAGGTGACTCCTTTAAAGTCAATGACAAGGACTTTCTATTTGTTGCAGAGATGGATGGACAACCACTGAAAGTTTCTGAGGAGTGGGGAACCATGGACTGAACTTTTTTTAGACAAATGACCCAGGCAGCAGAATGAAGTACGCGCTGAAGTGGGGAGACAAGGGAGACAGAGGTCAGCAAGGAGACTGACTATCAAGGCAGGATAGGATAAGTGGTTGGATCAGCACAATAACAGTTCAGATGAAGAGGAAAAGGGCAATCTTAGTGATGTTGTGAAAGTAAAACCAACAGGATTCGGTGACAGATTGAATATGTTGGTTGAATGAGAGAGATGAGTTGAAGATAATGCCAGGGTTACAAGCTAGTGCAACAGGGAGGGTGGAGGTATTGTTTACAGTGATGGGAAAGTCATGGGGAGGAGAGGGTTTGGGTGGGAAGAGGAGGAGTTCTGTTTTGGACATGTGAAGTGTGAGGTGTCGGTGGGACATTCTGGTAGAGATGTCTTCAAGGCAGGAGGAAATGTGAGACTAAAGAAAAGGAGAGAAACCAGGGCTGGAAATGTAGATTTGAGAATCATCTGCACAGAGATGATAATTGAAGCCATGGGAGCAAATGACTTCTCTAAAGGAGTGGGTGAAGATGAGATCCAAAAGGGAGCCTTGAGGGACTCCTACAGCTAGAGACTGAGAAGGAGTGGCCAGGTATGAAATCCAGGAGAGGACAGGGTTAGTGAAACCAAGGTTGGATAATTTTCCAAGGAAAAGGAAGTGGTCCACCGCATTAAAGGTAACTGAGAAGTTGGGGAGGATTAGGATAGAGTAGAGGGCGTTCGATTTAGCAAGAAGGAGGTCATCGGTTACCTTTGAGAAGACGGTTTCTGTGGCACGAAGAGGGCAGGAGCTGGATTGGACAGGGTCAAGGAGAGACTTGAAGGAGAACTGTATGTGACATCTTAGCGGACAGTTGGGGCTCAGTTGTGGCAGGTAGATAAGTACTGTGCATTGAAGAGAGTAAGCTTAATAAGGATCATGAGACAGATCTTGCACAAGGAACACAATAGCACAAGGAAGGACAGTCTTTGAGGGGATACATCACAGTCAAGACTGTTGGCTTTTTAAATCACACCTGTGGGTCTGTTCCGTCAATCAGTGAAATTTTTTTCAAGAACCATGGACACCTCTAATGGGGCACTCAACTCGGTAAATATTGGTGATGAGGGTGGTGATATTTCAGCTTTCAGACTTCGAGACTGCACCAAGGACATGAAATGTGAATACAGCAAAGAAAGTATACCCCGAAGAAAAGGGCAATGACAACTTTTTAGTTCCTTGAATAGGTAGCTCTCTTTCTTTCTCTCTCTCTCTCTCTCCCTATCTACCAAAGTTGAATTTGTATTATCCAACTCTACAAAACTATCAAAGAACTATGTGATAATAATAATTATTATGGTATTTAATAATGATAATAATGTTGGTATTTGTTAAGCTCTTACTGTGTGCAAAGCACTGTTCTAAGTGCTGGGGAAGATACAGGCTAATCAGGATGTCCCACGTGAGGCTCACAATCTTAATCCCCATTTTACAGTTGAGGTCACTGAGGCACAGAGAAGTTAAGTGACTTGCCCACAGACACACAGCTGACAAGTGGCAGAGCTGGGATTCGAACCCATGACCTATGACTCCTAAGCCCATGCTCTTTCCACTGAGCCACGCTGCTTCTCTAATTTTTTAAGCACTTAGCATGGAGCCAAGAACTGGGCTAACCACTGAGGTAGAATCAAAATAATCAGTTTGGACACAGCTTCTGCAGTCCCACAAGAGGCTCACAGTCTAAATATGAGGGAGTAGGATTTAGTTAGTCCCCGATTTACAAACGAGGGAACTGAGGCACAGATAAATGAAGCAGTGTGGCTTAGTGGAAAGAGCATGGGCGGGCTTGGGAGTCAGAGGTCGTGGGTTCTAATGCCAGCTCTGCCACGTATCGGCTGTGTGACTTTGGGTGAGTCACAACTTCTCTGTTACCTCATCTGGAAAACGGGGATTAAGACTGTGAGCCCCATGTCCGACAACATCATTACCTTGTATCTACCCCAGCGCTTAGAACGGTGCTTGGCACATAGTAAGCGCTTAACAAAAACAAACACCATCATAATAAAGCAGACGAGTGATGGAGCTGGGTCATCTGTTTCCCAAGACTGCTCTTTCCATTAGGAAACACTGCTTCCCATCTGTACACTGCTGATTCTAACCTGTGTAGATTCAAATCATACTTTTCCTTTTACCCTACATATTCCAGAAATTAGGATAGTTGGACTGTTCTAACACACTCTTTTGTGTTATGTGGAGCACTTTCACCAAGACAAATGGTTAATTCTCTTTGGTTAGTTCTGGTGCTACAGGTGGTTACCGTCAACTGGAAATCGTTTCTCAGTCATGGCCGCCGGTTGTCTCTTAATGCAGGATTATATGTCCCTGATCATGAGATCAGTTCCTTTTTAGGGCCCAGCTACTGCAGAAATCTTATGTATTTGCTAATGATCAGCTCATTTGGCAGGAGGACCAAAACCCTAAACTTCTGGAATGAGCCAATCACTTAGAATGGAGTTCTTGGCACAGGGTAGACCTGAACACTTAGAAATCAGATCTTTGTTCTGATGTTATCTGCATCACCCCAAGGAGAAGTGTAAGGGGTGAAAGCATACAAGAGACCAATTGAAGGAGAGAAATTCAGATGTACTGGGATGGAATTACCTGGGCTATAGAGAAGTGATTACAATTCAAAGTCAATTTACAATAGCCATTTAGTTGATAGAATGTCAGTTTGCCAAGGAATGCTTATCCATTTGCCAAGTGTATTTACCCACAATAAATTTAAACAACGAAATGCTTATGCAAGCAGAACCCCAAATTTGGGCACATTTTTTTTTTAACTAAGCGGTTAAGGAAAATCTTTACAATTAGAAAGGTAGATATGAGTTAAGTACTGAAATATCTCTGTTATTCAGGAAACTCGGACTGCCTAAGAAGAGGGTGTTTAGAAGCTATCTGCTGAGCCTGTAACATAACAGCAGTCAGCAATAGAATTGGGGTTCCTGGAGTTGCAGAAATGGAGTGAGAAGTCACTTTGAGTTCTGATTGGAGAAAGGTTCTCTTGGAAGGGATGAATATTGTCCTGGGAATCTAATGAGATTAAAGTAGAAAGAATGTGTGTGGGAAAGCAAGGAGGGAAGATGGGAGAAATTCTCTGAAAACTTGTTAGATGGAGGCACAGTTCACCATAAGTTTTCTTTCTCTTCTGAGGGTTTTCTTATTTGGCTTTTCATTTGCTTTCAGGGTGTTAAAACTCTCTAGTTTAAAGAGGAGAAAAGATTCACCAATATCTCGCATAGCCAAAGAGAATGTTACATTGACTGCTTCTCTTGTCTCGTCTTATGCCGTCGAGTTGTTTCCGACCCATAGTGAAACCACGGACACATCTCTCCCAGAACACACCCTCTCCGTCGGCAGTCATTCCGGTAGTGGATTCATAGAGTTTTCTTGGTAAAAATATGAAAGTGGTTTACCACTGCTGCCTTCCACGTAGTAAATGAAAGCCAGCAAATGAAAACAGATTCATAAAACGTACTTCAGATTCCCATAGCTGACTATAATGAGGCCAGGATGAATTTTTGAAGGTGGTTTTTGTTCTCATTTTCCCTTCAAAGTTGTTCATGACCTAGTATGTTGAGCCCATGGGTGTGAGCTTTTCTTCACATCCCAGCAGTTCAGATTTTGATATGTTCCACTGGGGAATTGAAAGTAGTGAGCCAGTAGGCAAGGGGGTCAGATCGACCCCTACCTACTCTCAGACTAATCAATTTGGAGACGTCCCAGTGTGGTGTTTGACACTGCATCATGGAGTCTATGATGTCATTAGGCACTGAGAGGAGAGAGAGAGAGAAAAGGAATGGGCAAAAGGAAGAGAGGGAGATAGAGAAAGAGGAATCTCCAGGCTCTTCTCCCCATCTCTGTGGCAGGTTATTCCTGGACCCAGGTTGGGGACACATACCTGATCCCAATGGAGGTCCCTTCAGTGCCTCATTCATCCCTCCCATCGGTGTTCTCTGTATTTCTGCTCCAAGAGGCCAGTTCCCACCAAAGACAGATCAGCTGGGTCACAGTGAGATTAGTAGAGGCACCCAAGCAGTGTTTTGACCCTTTAAGGTCCAGTAACTAACCTGGGCTCTCTTTTCCCTCTTGGAACATGTCTCCAAATTTCTGGCCAGGAGAAAAAAATGTTTCTTTGACAGATGGCTTTTTCTCTGAGGCAGCAATCAGGAGACACACTCTGCACAGAGGCTGTCAAAAATGGCCATGCCAAGGAGGAATACAGGTGCCCCCAGTGGCTGGGGAGACATTGGCTCCGGGAAGCCCCAGATGGCTCCAGTTAGTGTCTCAGGCCCTTGGATTAATTCATTCAGTAGTATTTATTAAGCACTTACTATGTGCAGAGCACTGAACTAAGCACTTAGAATGTAAAATTCGGCAATAACAATCCTGCATTGTACAGGAGCTGCCAAACTTCGGATGTGGTTACCTCTTCCCCTTCAAATGCAATCTTCCTTTGTTCCCACCACCCTACCCTGACCCCTCCTCATGCCTTCATCTTCCTATCAACCAGGCCCCACCCCCCGCCCAATCACCAACCAGTCATCTGTCCATAACTAGGCAGAACTCCCTCTGGCAACCATCAAGGGTTGCCCACGGTGGGTGAGGGGTTCTGAGAAATAAGATGATGGGAGGCATCCCTCTGACCAGGTATGAGAGTGGCTTTGGGCAGAGTTGGGAATGCAATGGCTTACTTCGTTAGGATAAAGAGCACATGGTGAGAGGGCACACTGGGGGCTGTTTGGTTCGAACGCCCCTGGGGTTCATCCGAACATGAGAGGAGAGCAAGGATGCAACCCAGTGCTAATGCAGTGATGAAATGCATGGGAGGTTTTCTCATGTACAGGTACCATTATGGCCAGCGTTATCAGAGCAGAGTGTATGATGTTGGGCCATAGACCAGTAGGCAGTTGTTTTGGTAGCCACTGTGGTCTCTGTCTGGATTAGCTAACTATTTTCTGGGTTCCTGCTGTGCCTGTCCACCTTGCAGAATACCTTCGGGTGTTTCCTCCATTAGAAACCTGAGAAGCAGTGTGTCCTAGTGGATAGAGCATTGTTCTGGGAGTCAGAAAGACCTGGGTTCTAATCCCAGCTCCACCACTTGTGACCTTGGGCAAGTTACTTCACTTCAGAGCACTTTAGTTACCTCATCTGCAAAATTTGGATGAAGACTGTGAGCCCCATGTGGGAGATGGACAGTGTCCAACCCGATGAGCTTATCTCTCCCCAGTGCTTAGTACAGTGCCTGGCACATAGTAAGTGCTTAAACACATGCCATAATAAAAAGAAGACTTTGCCACTGTGGTGGCCTAGACCCAACCATCCTGATCCCCAGCATCCTGAACAGCAATAGTGATTATCTGTTGTATTGGCAGGGTTTGTGTAATGGATGCATATAATATGCTACACCTGAACATATATTTTATATAGTTCATGATATATAGAATCCTACTCTTTATATTATGCTATGTTTTTCATATACAAATAACAGAAAACCATATTGGTCAAATTTAAATAAACTCAGATAGATCTCACTGTCAGTAAGAAACTAGGGAAGTTCAATTTTAGCAGAAATTCTTGAGAGGGGCCCCAGTGGATTTAGAAAACCTCTTGTTAGAATCAGTCAACTACATCCTCCAGGTGGGTTTGTGGGGGCGAATGAAACGGTGCCATGAAGCTGATCAGACTGAACGGACAGAGATCCTCCTATTGGGTGACTTCCTGAGGTTTGATCGGTTTTGAGACAATTTTACAGAGTAACTGTTCCCTTTTTCAAGTCCACTAAAGGCTCAGTTTCTGCACCGCTAGAATGGAGGGGTCAGGCCAGATGGACGAGGAAGTCTGGAACTCCCTCTGTCATAGAGCCATCCCCCCAGACACCACCCATTTACCCCCAATTTTCCTGAGCTGGAATTCTGGGCTCCAGACTGCTCTCCTCCCCCTACCTTCGCTCTTCCTTTCCCCAGAAAGGCAAAAAATGACATAATGACACCGGGACAGGCTGTCCAGTGATCAGGGCCGTGCTCGAATGGCTACTCCTCCCTTCCTGCCGGGGGAACTCCTGTAGCCACAATTCTTCCTCCAAGAGCCATTCTTTCTTTGGCACAGCAGTGAGCAAGGGAGGTCAAAGCCTTCTCAAACTTTGAGAACTTTAGGAAACTGGAATCCGGGACTGTCAGGACTTTGGACTCTGAACTACCTGGCCTAGGTGGTGAGGAGCAGGAAACCTTCATTCCTGAAGGGCTTGTTCTTTCCTTTACCTTTTAATGTTGTTTGGTCTTTTTTTAATCGCCTTAATGTCTTCTAGTCAGAGACGAAGCAGGTCCCGGGGCACTGACCAGCCCTAGATGAAAAAAATCCCCTCTCCTGTCGCACCACCCATCAATTGCTTACATATCTTTCAACTCTGTGGCTTTCCCCTATCTGTAATTTATATGTGTCTATTTCTGCAATTCCTTAAACACAGGCATCATGACTAGTAATTCCATTGTACTTTCCCAAGTATTTATTCCACTGCTCTGCACAAAATGTTCACCATATACTATTAATTAGTTGACTGATTGATTGAATGTGTGTAGGAAAGTTTGCCTGTAGAATTTAGGGAAGGGAGGAGTTTGAGTCCTCTTGGCCTAAAGCATACATCCAGTCATCTGATTTGTTCTGGACCAATAAACACCCCACAAACTCACTGTTATTTGTTGCCAATTTATGTGCTTGTTTAAATCAATCAATAAGATTTATTGAGGTCTTACTGTGTTAAGAATACTGTACTAAGCACTTGGGAGAGTATAACAGAGTTGGCAGACATCTTCTTTGTCCACAGTGAAGTTACAGTCTAGAAGACCATAAGTCTACAGTTTGACTCAAGACTTTGCCATTAAGATGTTATATCTTGACTTTGAAGAAGCAAGAATATTTTGAAGTAGGAGAGGTTTGAATCACTCAACATTCATTTCTGAGAGGATGAAATTGGAATCAATCAATAAATCAATATGTGGTATTTATTGAGCTCTTCCAATGTGCAGAACAGACTGTACTAAGCACTTGGACGACTACAATCTGATGGAATTAGCTTAGCGGTCATTTTCCCTGCCCAGTCAGAAACCATTCCCATCTAAATGAGAGGTAGAAAGGTGTATAGGTTGATCGTGGAAATGGAGCCAGGAAGGCTCCCACAGATTTGAGTAGGAAGAGGGAAGAGATGGGAAGGATAAACACCAGCCCTTTAGCATGAGAGCAATGGAAGAATGGAATGGTAGACTGGGGTGGGCCTCACGAGTGGAGAGAGGTTGGAGGTCTTCAGATTGGGAAGGATGATAATAAATAAAGTATTTAAGTGTTTTTATGTGTGAAGCACTGTGTTAAGCACTGAAGCAGATACAAGAATATCAGCTCAGAGGAAAAAGAGAGAGAGAAAGAAACAGATGGAATGGGAGGGAGAGAACCTAGAGAGATGTAGAGAGAGAGGCCTCAGTTCCTCACTGGTAAAATGGAAAATAAATGAGGAGTCAGGGAGTCAGGAGACCTGTTCTCAAATCCTGGCCCCACCATTAAGTTTCCCCAAGATCAAGCAGCCGATCAATAAATCAATAATATTAATTGAGTGCTTACTGTGTGAAAAGCACCGTACTAAGTACTTGGGAAGGTTCAGTAAAATAATAATAACGATATTTGTTAAGCCCTCACTGTGTGCCAAGCACTGTTCGAAGTACTGGAGTAGATGCAAGGTAATCGGGTTGGCCCATGTGGGGCTCACAGTCTTAATCCCTATTTTACAGATGAAATAACTGAGGTACAGAGATTTGCCCACAGTCACACAGCCGACAAGTGGCAGAAGGGGGATTAGAGGATCTCAGACTCCCAAGCCTGTGCTCTTTCCGCTAAGCCATGCTGCTCCACCAACAGACTATACCAGGAATGATACTCATCTTCCCTCCCCACAATGAATTTACAGTCTGGAGGGGGATACAGACACTAATAGATAAATTATGGGTATGTGCTATGGGGCTCAGGGCTCAGCACTCAGTACAGTGCTTGGCATATAGTAAACATTCAATAAATGCGACAAGGAAAAGGGAGGGGTGAATAAGAGTGCCGATCCAAGAGTAAGGGTGACACAGAAGGTGAGTGGGAGAAGAGGAAATGAAGGCTTAGTTGGGGAGAGCCTCTTGGAGAAGATGTGATTTTAATAAGGCACTGAGGATGGGGAGAGGGATCGTCTGTCAGATATGAAGATGGAGAGCAATCCAGGACAAAGGCAGGATGTGTGCTAGACGTCAGCAGACAGACACATGAGATAGAGGTATAGTAAATAGGCTGGCACTGGAGGAGCAAAATGTGAGGGTTGGGTTTTAGTAGGAAAGCTGTGAGTTAAGGTAGGAGCGGGCAAGACGATTGAGTGCTTTAAAGTCAATGGTAAGGAGCTTCTGTTTGGTGTGGAAGTTCTTGAGGAATGGGGATACATGGACTGAACAGTTTTATAGAAAAATGATCCCAGCAGTAAAGAATGAACTAGAGTGGGAAGTGACAGGAGGCTGGGAGGTCAGCAAGGAGGCTGATGCAGTAATCAAAGTGAGATAGGATAAGTGCTTGGATTTACACAGGAGCAGTTTTATTGGAGAGGAAAGGGGGGATTCTAAAGCCGTGAAGGTAGAACTGACAGGATTTGGTGATAGATTGATTATGGTGGTTGAACGGGAGAGAAGAATTGAGATTAATGTCAAGGATACTAACTGGTGTGATAGGGAGGATGGAGGTGCTCCAGTGAAGGCTGAGCCAGGAGCTTTACAGTGAAGGCTGAGCCAGGTTGAGGACAGGGTTTGGGTGGGGTGGATAAGGAGTCCTCTTTTGCACATATTAAGTTTGAGGTGTCAACGGGACATTTGAGGAAAGATGTCCTAAAGGGAGGAGAATATGAGAGACTGCAGAGACTGCAAGGCTGGAGACGTAGATTTGGAAATGCATTCATTCTTTCAATCGCATTTACTGAGCGCTTACTGTGTGCAGAACACTGTACTAAGCATTTGGAATGTACAATTCAGCAATAGAGACAATCCCTGCACAACTAAGGGCTCACAGTTTGAATGGGGGAGACCGACAGCAAAACAGTAGTCTGGCATCAATATCAAGATAAATAGAATCATAGATATATATATACACATCATTAACAAAATAGAGTAATAAATAAAATATATGAATATACACAAGTGCTGTGGGGAAGGGAAGGGGGCTGAGCAGAAGGAGGGAGTAGAGGGAATGGGGAGGGGAGGAGGAGAAGCTGAGAGAAAGGGAGGGCTCAGTCTGGGAAGACCTCCTGGAGAAAGTGAAATCACTCGCAGAGAGATAGTAGTTGAAGCCATGGGAGCGAATGAGTTCTCAATCAGTCAAACATATTTAGTGAGAGCTGACTGTGTGCAGAGCATTGTACTAAGTGGTTAGGAGAGTACAACGGTCACATTCCCTGCACTCAAAAAGCTTACAGTCTTGAGGACTGCGATCCAAGGGACTGGGTGCTGATGGGAACAGGAGGGGGCCCATAATGGAGCCTTGAGGAACTCCCATGATTAGGGGGTAGGAGTCAGAGGAAGAGCCCACTAAAGAGAATATGAATGAGAAACGAGAGAGATAGGAGGAGAACGAGGAAAGGACAGTCCCAGTGAAGCCAAGGATGGATGATGTTTCCAGGAGAAGGGGGTGGTCGACAGTACTGAAGGCAGCTGAGAAGTGGAGGAGGATTAGGATGGAGTAGAGGCCGTTGGATTTGTCTGAAGGAGGATCACTGGTGACTTCCCAGAGCGCTGTTTCTGTGGCCTGCTGGAGGCGGAAGGCAGATGGTAGTGGACTAAGGAGAGAATTGGAGGAAAAGAAGTGGTGACAGTGGGTGTAGAAAACTCGCCGAAGGCATTTGGAGAGGAATGTAGGCCTGAAGTGGGGCCATCAAATCATTTGCCAGACTTTGAAAAGAATTCAGGAGTCCTATCCCCCAACTCCCAGTTGAAGATTCTCCACTCTCTCTCCCTGGTCATGCCACTGGGAAAAGAAAATAAATTAGTCTAGGAAGACGGCAAAGTTGTAAAGGTGATGGTGTAAAAGGAGGGAATTATGAGAAAGACAACCGATCAATCAATGATATTTATTGAGTGCTTACTGTGTGTACAGGACTGTACTAAGTACTGGAAGAGTTCAGTACATTAGAGTAGGTAGACATGACCCCTGCAACCAAGGAGTTTACAGATTACAGGGCAGGGAAGACACTAAAATAGAGATGGATATCCACTACTTAGGTGCTGTGGGGATGTGGTGAGGTATATCAAGTGCTTGGCAAACATCAAGTACTTAAGAGGTGAAGATATAAGTACTTAGGTGATGCGGAAGGGAGGGCAAATAGGAAAAGTGACAGAGAAGGGAAGACACATGCGGGAGTGGGATTTTAAGGAAGGCCTCTTGTATTTTGATATGATTTTGGTGTGCTTTGAATTTGGGCAGGAGGGTAGCTTGTCAGATATGAACGGGGAGGGAATTTCAGTCCAAATGGAGGACATGGGCATGGGTTCAGAGATCAGATAATTGAGATCTAGGTACAGCCTGTAAGTTGGCAATGGAAGAGGGAATTGTGCATGTAGGGTTGTAGTAGATCAGCGGAGTAGGGTAGGATGGGGAGAGCCGATAAATTTCTTAAAGCCAAAGGTACAGAGTTACTGTCTGGTGTGGAGGTGGATGGACAACCATCAGAGGATTTTAAGGATGAGGAACACGTGGAATGAGTGCTTTTAAAAATGATTCAGGCATTAGAGTGGCATAGGGACGGGAGAAGGGAGAAACAGGAGGCAGGGAGGTCAGTGAGGAGCCCCACACGGTAGTCAAAGCAGGAAATGGTCAGCAGTTGGATCAAAGTTGTAGCAGTTTGGATGTAGAGGAAGGAATGGATTATAGAGATGTTGTGAAGGTAGAATCGACAGGATTTGATGTCTGATGGAGTCCTTGGGTAGAATGAAAGAGATATATAAGGGACAATGCCATCTTTACAGACTTGTGAGACAAGGAGGATGGTGTCAGTGTTTATAGTTATAGGAAAGTCTGTGGGAGGACAGGATTTGGGTGGGAAGGTGAGTTCTGTTTTGGACATGTTAAGTTTGAAACGTCGTCAGCAGGGCATCCTAGAAGAAATGGCCTGAGCTGGAGGAAATGCAAATCTTCAGAGAGAGCGCAAACTGGAGCAAACCCTCAGGACACTCAGCTGCTTTCGAACAGGATGTTGTCTCAGACACAGAGCGTTGCCTCAGATTCCAGAGCTCTCTTCTGAGGTCCTCCTCTCTTCACTGGGTAGGTAAGGAGGGGTTGATTCCAAACCCCAGCCCCGAGCCTGGATCCATTTCGGACTTCAAGATAGGGGAAGCAGCAATATCCTATACACCATTGGACCCCATATCTCCTCTTGGCAGCTCCTTCCCCACCGCTGAGAATAATAATAATAGCAAAAATGATATTTGTTATTCATAATAACAAGTATTATTATTATCATTATACTTGTTAAGTGCGAAGAGGTGGAGTTTTGCCACCAGTCTCCTGTACCTCTTGACTGTAGGCTCATGGTGGAGAGGGAATGTGTCTAACTCTTTGATACTGCACTCTCCCAAGACTTATTACAGTGCTCTGCAGATTGACTGACTGAGGTGACTACAGTTAAATCACTTAACTTCTCCGTATTTCACTTTCCTCACATGTAAATCTCACATAACACTTACTACCTCATGGAGTTACTGGAAGGATTATATAAAAATTGATGTGAAGCCACTCGGGGAAAAAAAGGGGCTATATAACCAGCCGTTTACTCTACAAGCTGTAGAACAAGTCAGGAAGCAGCATGACCTAGTGGATAGAGTGCGAGCCTGAGATGAAAAGGACCTGGGTTCTAATCCCAGGCTCTGCATTTACAGCTCTCCCACTTGCCTGCTGTGTGACCTTGAGCAAGTGAGAAGCAGCATGGCCCAGGGGATACCTGGAAGTCAGAAAGCCCTGTGTCCTAATGCTGGCTGTGTCATCTTGGACAAGTGACTTAAATTCTCTGTGCCTCAGTAACCTCATCTGGAAAATGGGGATTAATATTGCAAGCCCCATATGGGACATGGACTGCGTCCAACTTGAATAGCTAATCAAGCGCTCAAATGGCTTGCACTCTCCTAGCTCACCTCGCTACTCTCCTACTACAACCCGGCCCTCACACTTCACTTCTCACTGGGCCTTGATCAAGTCTATCCCTCTGCCCACTCCTCACCCACGTCCTGCCTCTGGCCTGTAACACCCTCTTTCCTCACATCTCACAGACAATTACTCTCTCTACTTCAAAGCCTTATTGAAGTTACATCTCCTCCAAGAGGCCTACCCGTCTAAGCCCCCTCTTTCTCTTCTCCCACTGCCCTCTGAGTGTCCCTGAGGCCTCCATGCAGTTGTTAGAATATGCTTTCACCCCTCAGGGAAGCACTCAGAGAAATTCACAAGAAGCAATGTGGCCTAGTGGATAGACCATGGGCCTGGGAGTCAGAAGGACCTGAGTTCTAATTCTGGCTCTGTCACTTGTCTGCTGTGAGACCTTGGGCAAGCCACTTCATCTCTCTGTACCTCAGTTCCCTCATCTGTGAAATGGGATTAAGACTGTGAGCCTTATGTAGGACAGTGATTGTGTCCAACCCAATTATCGTGCATCTACTCAGTGCTTAGAAAAATGCCTGGTGCAACGAAAGTGCTTAACACATACCACTATTATTATGTGCAAATTATTGTAAATTGTTCTACTGAATCAGCCAGGTGTATTGAGTTGATGATATTTACAGAAAAGAGATGTCATGTATTAGTCTACAGCAAGGAAGTCATGAGCTCAACCCAAAATTCCTATTGTAAATATGAAATTAAAAGCTGTGACAGAATTATGTTACCTAAGCCACACACTGACCAACAATCCAATGACAAAAGAGGAAATAGAAAACGGAAACAAGAAAAGCAACACATCCTTTGGGAAACCTTCAAGCCGGGCATGGTAGCATTGTGTGGCATCAATCTCCTGACTAAACTAAAGAGCTTTAGAATTGTAGGGTTGTGTCCAACTTTCTCTATGGTTTTGAGAGTTGGATCCCTCCCACAAGCACAGGATTTGGTTTCCTGACTCGTTCCATCAGCAGCATCTACCCCAGGACATAGTATGGGACATTTAATAATAATAATGTTGGTATTTGTTAAGCGCTTACTAAGTGCCGAGCACTGTTCTAAGCACTGGGGTAGATACAGGATAATCAGGTCGTCCCACGTGAGGCTCACAGTTAATCCCCATTTTACAGATGAGGTAACTGAGGCACAGAGAAGTTAAGTGACTTGCCCAAAGTCACACAGCTATTTGGTACATAATAAACAACAGATACCCAAATTATCACTATTTGTCAGTCTCCTATCATCAAATTTATGTTCACTTTTAAACGGTTATTCGAGGTGGGACACACGAGGAGAATGAACAGAGGAATACCCAAACAACTGTTGAAAGAAGAGCTGAAATTGGGAAACTGAAAGCAAGGTGGGCAGAGGAAACATTTTTAAGACACAGGAAAACCAAGCCTCGGAGAGTGCTGCATTCCAGTTGAACACTGGTCAATTACAGAGGCTGAATAAGTATGGCTCACAGCTACCTTTGTGAGCAAATGCTTTCTAAGAAAGATCAGGTGTCAAAAGAGAAATCAACTCCAAGCACCACCAAGCTTAAGCACGATAACCCAACGAATAGCTTTTTATGTACATTTTTTTTATGGCATTTGTTAAGTGCTTACTATGTGCCAGGCACTGTTCTAAGCGCCCCCATAGATGCAAGGTGGGACAAGTCCACGTCCCACCTGGGACTCACATTCTTAATCCCCATTTTAGAGATGAGGTAACTGAGGCACAGAGAAGTGAAGTGACTTGCCCAAGGTCCCACGGCATACAAGTGGCACAGAGGGAAATAGAACTCAGGTTCTTCTGGCTCACAGGCCTGTAATCTATCCACTAGGTCACGCTGCTTCTATGTGATTGGAATTGTAGATCTTTTCAGTCACACACGCCCTCATTGGTAAATTTCACCAATAGAGGTGACTTCTTCAAATATTAAGGACATATTAAGGATATATATACAAGTGCTGAAGATGCGTGTAAATATATACATTAAGTGCCTGAAGGAATCCCTGATGAGCTTTTAGCTCTTAGATTAGAGCTCTGGAGGCAGTTATCACAGATGCAGTTGAGCAAAGTTTATTTGCCAGATCATCAACTCTGTGTTTTAGAAAGATGTAGACTTTCCTGATGGAGAGATCCATCGGAAGGCAGTGAGCTTCCATGACTTCAAGCTTTTATTCTGGCATCTTCGACTTAGGCAGTTGACCAACACTTGGGCTGACCTGGAAAGGCAGAGTTGCCTATACAGGGAGTTTCTGATAAATCAAGCCATATCCTTTCTGTGTTAATACAATAGATGGGGAACATATTCAGTGGTATTTTTAAATCATTGTATCAAAATCTTAGAGTCCACTGTTACTGACCACTGTGATATCTAAAACCATTCTATTTTTACCATCATGGCATCCATTTTTCTAATGTAAATACAAATCATTTGCCTCCACTGAAGACATTTCCTTGTAGATAAGAGGCAGGTAGTGTGTCTATCTGAAGTACTGTTATCATTTGGCTAAAGGAAGCTGTTTCCCGGGGACATAAAATCGGGCGTTGCTTCTGGCTTCTGCATTGTTTTCATGAAAAATCTCGCAATAGCTCCATGTGTTGCCGGAACTTCTTGAGCAAGAAATTCCACAACAAGTAAAGGTCTGATGTTTTCCAATTGCTGGTCATTTGGGGTCCTTCGATATCCTCCCGTTCTGATGTTTCTCTAGGTGACCCGTCCCTTGTTGGTCTGAAAATGTTTTCACAACAACAGATTCCTTGAGCCCATGACTTGTAACTGGGGGTCAGCCCTCACTACATGAAGATAATATAAAAGCTCCAAATCCTGTAAACTTTTAATTTTACTCTTTGGATACTTATCTATGTATGCTCTCCCAGCCCCACAGCACTTATTTACATATATGTGATTTTATTTATTTGCATCAGTGTCTGCCTCCCCCTCTCTAGACTGTAAGCCCCTTGCGGGCAGGGAATGTGACTAATGCTGGATTGTGCTCTCCCAAGTGCTTAGATTTCAGAAAAGGTTCCACTTTAGACTATTGATTATCGATTTTTAGATATTGATTATTGTTTCACTGGAAGAGGAATGCCTGTCTTGAAGACCTCAAAACCGATTAATCAGCGTGCCTTGTCAGGACATAGGTACATCCCTTTCCTCTTGTACCGTTTGGAGTAGGCTTGTGCCTTGGGCCAGCCAGCTTCCAGAATAAAACAGCAGGTAACCCAGATGCCTGGAGAACTTGAAGGAAGGCATGGAGCACCCCCATTCCCCAGGATGTACCCTCCAAGAGCAGGTGGAGCTGGGCAGAGGATCCTCAGTTTCCAGGATTACCCACAACTCCACCCCTGAAGAGGGATTCATGGCATCCCTGATTCACCTGTGCCTTATTAGGGTTTCCAGGGTTGCGGGAAGAATGCCCTCCCCTCCCCATCTACACCCTTTTGTGGAAAACAGACCCTGCGTTTTGCATTAACAGTTTGTTGTGTAAGGGCTCCATACTAACTTCTGTGAAATGAATAATGCACTATACACCTAGTTCTCTATAACACAGAGGTTACCTTCTTGCATAAGACGGCATTAAATAAAAGGGCATTCCAGGCCAGAGAAAGGACATGGGCCGGGGGTCGGTGGTGAAAAAGATAAGATCAAGGCACAGTGATAGAGTTAGTGTTAGAAGAGCGAAGCGAGATGTAGCAGGAGAGTAGCGAGGTGAGGTAGTAGGGGTGAAGGTGATTGAGTGCTTTGAAACCAATGCTGAGGAGTTTTTATTTGATGTGGAGGTGGGTGGTCGATTGCTGGAGTTTCTTGAGGAGTGGGGAAATGTGTCCTGAACGTTTTTGGGGAAAAATGATCTGGGCAGCAGAGTGAAGTATGGACTGGAGTGGGGAGAGACAGGAGGCAAGGAGGTCAGCAAGGAGGCTGATGCAGTCATCCAGGAGGGATAGGAGGAGTGACCCTCTTAACCTGGTAGCAGTTTGGATGGAGAGGAAAGGGCTGATTTTAGTGGGGTTATGAAGGTGGGGCCGACAGAATTTAGTGATGGATTGGCTGTGTGGGTTGAATGAGAGAGAAGAGTCCAGGATATTGCCGAGGTTATGGGCTTGTGAGACAGGAAGGATGGTGGTGCCATCTACACTGATAGGAAAATCAGGGGGAGGACAGGGTTTGAGGAGGAAGGTAAGGAGTTCTCTTTTGGATGTGTTAACCTGGAGGTGACGGGAGGACCTGCCTTGAAGGCAAGAAGAAATGTGAGGCTGCAGAGAGGGAGAGAGATCGGGGCTGGAGATGGAGATTTGGATATCATTCTCACAGACGTGGTAGTTGAAGCCACTGGGATGAAGGAGTTCTCCAAGGGAGGGAGTGTAGATGGAGATTAGAAGGGGACCCAATACTGAACCTTGAGGGACCCACAGTTGGGGGATGGGAGGCAGAAGATGAGCCAGTGAGGAAGACTGAGAATGAACGGCCAGAGGAATAAGAGGAGAACCAGGAGAGGACATTGTTAGTGAAACCAAGGATCAATGTTGTTTCCAGGAAAAGGGGGTAGTCCACAGTGTCGAAGGCAGCTGAGCAGTTGAGGAGGATTAGGATGGAGTAGAGGCCATGGATTCTCTTGGATCATTTCATGAAGAGCCTTTTAATTAAAAAAAAAGGTAAATCTTTTTTTTGTAAAGCTAAATGTTAGGAGGATGACTATTTCTTCAATGTTTCTAGATGGAAAAGCAGTGTGAGTAGTGGATAGAGCATGGGCCTGGGAATCAGAAGGACCTGGCTTTTGGTTCCTTTTCCACCCCTTATGTGCGGTGTGACCTTGGACAAGTCACTTCACTTTCTGTGCCGTGGTTCCCTCCTCTGTAAAAAATGGAGATTAAGACCGTGAGCCCGTCATGGGACATGGACTGTGCACAAACAGCTCTTAGAAGAGTAACTGGCAGATATTTAGTGCTTATCGAATACCATAAAAAAAAATCAAGAACTAGGAGACCCAATTTCTATTTTAGGCCATTAAAAAAAAAGACAAATATTTCACCAAGAGGTGACTATTGGGGAAGGAAAAGGTTAATGTTGAGATGCCCCTGACTGTGATGTTTCTAGGGGAACCAGCTCCCCAAGATAGTGATGGGGTTATTGATTAAAAAGGGAGAATAAATGAGAGAAAACTGAAGCAGACTTGTCAGCACCCGTTGTAAATTGACTAGGCCCCTTGCTGGGATGAAGGTAGAACTGACCTGTGCCCTCGCCATAGCAACTGGACATGTTGGGTGGCAAAGATGATCATTTTTTCCAGCAAGGGACTCATCTGAGCGGTCACGTTGGGCCTATATAACATGTCAGCGCATAGTAATCCAGTGCAGTAGACAGTGTGGCTGGGGAAGGAGGTGTCCAACTTCGCTGGACCTTCTGGGTTGTGTGAACCATGAGAATAAAATTAGAACCCCCAAATGGGAGAGGAACTCTTGTCCCTCATATCTTTTTGGGACTTTCTCTTTCTCTTCTCCTTTCCCTCTCTCTGCTGATCTGTTTCAATCCTTCTTCCCGCCGGCACTCACAGCTTGGGCTCTTATGATCCAAGGTTTTGGTGCTGGGCTATTGCGTCTCTTCCTCCTCATCTTTGGGCAGAGAAGATCAGTCCGTCGGGGGACGAGGGCCTGCAGGGTATCTTGGCAATCAACTCAGTTTTGGTCACATGATAATAATAATGTTGGTATTTGTTAAGCACTTACTATGTGCAGAGCACTGTTCTAAGCGTTGGGGTAGATACAGGGTAATCAGGTTGTCCCTCGTGAGGCTCACAGTCTTACTCCCCATTTGACAGATGAGGTAGCCGAGACACACAGAAGTGAAGTGACTTGTCCACAGTCACACAGCTGACAAGTGGCAGAGCCGGGATTCGAACCCATGACCTCTGACTCCCAAGCCCGGGCTCTTTCCACAGTGAGGTGTCCCTTGCTACAGGTGGTAGTTTTGGATGGAGAACAAGGGGAGGACTTGCCTCCTGGCTAACGGTGAGACTGGGAAACTCATGGGATTTACATGCCAGTATTATTACGATTCATGACAATGTCACAGATAGAAAACTGAACTATTAGGGCTTTCTCTACTTCAGTTGAAAACAACTTGTGATAATGTTTGCCTATTTGTACTTAAGATTGGCCCCTGCCCCAAATCTTGCAGTAAACCTCAGTGTGAAAGGTCTATTTTCATCAACCTATATGTTAATAATCATCATAGTCATAATGATACTTGTTACACACAATTTATGTTCCAAATATCATGCCAAGCCCTGGGAAAGATGCAATCAGAACTTACAGTCCCTGAACTGTATTGAGTTCACAGTGGAAGGGGAAGAGAGAACAAGTACTTAATCCCCATTTTATAGATGAGGAGACTGAGCCACAGAGAAGTTAAGTGACTTTCCCGGTGTCACACAGCAGGCAAGATGCAGAGCTGAGACCGGAATCTGGATCTCCTGATGCCCAGTCCTGTACTCTTTCCCGTAGGCCACATTACTTCTTTTCAGCATGGCTCAATGGAAAGAGCCCGGGCTTGGGAGTCAGAGGTCATGGGTTCCAATGCTGACTCTGCCACTTGTCAGCTATGTGACTGTGGGCAAGTCACTTCACTTAACTGTGCCTCAGTTCCCTCATCTGTCAAATGGGGACAAAGACTGTGAGCCTCACGAGGGACAACCTGATGACCCTGTATCTACCCCAGTGCTTAGAACAGTGCTCTCCACATAGTAAGCACTTAACAAATACCCACATTATTATGATGCAGCGCTCTTGCCCATCTATTTCCTCGCTACATCGTGGCCCAGCAAGAACACAACTGGGAGGGATGGAAGAGTGTGAGTGACGTGGAAACCAGGAGCGTTAAAATCATTTATTTCATGGAGATTCTCATCCCTTTGAGGATGGCACCTGCAGAGCTTCCAGTTCTCTACCAGTCTTGGCTACGGGCGGGAGGGTCAAGCAGGGATCTACCCATTTGATTCTTAGCCTGGGCACTGGCTAGCTACTAGAAGGCCATCTGCTATGAGTCAAAACTCACCAAATTATCTGTGACTGGATTGAACCCCACCATCAAATATGCTAAAACTCCATCAGTCGTCATCACCAGTCACTTAGAAAAATTGGGGATCGCTTTTTTGAATTGCAGTTAAAATGTTTCTTGAATTTCCTTCTCAGTGATAGAATGGACATTTCTGACACCAACTGAAGTAGATGCTAAGCTTTCGGTAGTTTTCTCTGTAGATGCCGCTTAAATAAATTATATGTTAACTAGTGGGACAGTTGGAGTTGGGGTCACCAATGGTGTGTTTTGAAATGTCTTCGGGTATCTGGGAAACCTGTTGAAAATTTATTAGTTTGACCTTCAAAGGTTTCCGAATAAAATGAATGGGACCTTTGGGCTTTTGGGGGGGAAAGGAGTGAATTGCTTACAGATGGATAAAAATAGGTGAGATTCAACAAAATTGCACAAAATGACTTCAAATATTTTGGTTTCTTGGCAAAATTGCTTGGTGCCTACACGACTTCTACCTTCTATTATTTTGGTTTATAACCTGGTTATATTAGAATTTGATTTCAGAAGCACAGACGTTTATCCATCTTAGTTTAGCAATAACATCTTCCCTCAGCACGGCTGAACAAATACATATTTTCCTAATGACACAACATAGGAAAGTACAAAAAGTGTCTCAAGTAGACGAACGCTGAGCCAAATGCATCTTCTGACACTGAATGTGAGTGATACTCTTTGCTGAACAAGTGGAAAACTATCTTTAACTGGTATTTACCTTCAGTTGGGATCCTTTTCTCTTAGCTCCCAGTGCATTTTCAGTTCCTTTTTCAGATCTTTTTCTCAGTTCTTATTTTCAGACCTCAGTGGAAAGAGCCTGGGCTTTTGAGTCAGAGGTCATGGGTTCGAATCCCTACTCTGCCACTGTGACTATGGGAGAGTCATTTCACTTCTCTGTGCCTCACTTCCCTCATCTCTAAAATGGGGATTAAAACTGTGAGCCCCACGTGGGACAACCTGATTACCCTGTATCTACCCAGCACTTAGAACAGTGATCTGCACTTAGTAAACACTTAACAAATACCAACACTATTATTATTATTATTATTCACAAGGAAATTTTCTCTGCCACATGTCAATCGGTGATGTCTTCCCAAACCCTATCTCCTATTTTCCTTGATACCAGATAGGACTAATCATACTCAGAGGTAACTAACAATCCTATCGTATTCCACATTAGCTAAATCAGCCAAAAGTGAAGGTGGCATTACCCGAGTCCGTTCCGATTTAGCCCGCGAGCCCCTTTTGGGAGGGGGCTTGTGTCTCACCTCATTATCTTCTTTCTGCTCCAGTTCAGCAGTGTGCTGAGCACTTAGCAAGGTCCATAAAAAGGAAATAAAAGAGAAAAAGAAAGGTAGCGTCATAGCCCTGGATGGGTGACCCTGATTGGCTTATCCATTCAAAATTGAATTCATTGTTCCTTCGCTTTGCTCAGTGGGAAATAAACTTCAAATCTTTCTTGCAAGGCCTCTCGGGTTAGGTTCAGCTGAAAAGAGAAACTGGGAGTTGCCTCTTCAGTGTTTAGGCTTCTCGTGCACGGGGAATTTTCTGCCTGGCCTTCTGCAGCCAAGCCCCAGGGCCAGCCATCATTCTAAATTAGCCTTTTTCCCACTGATAATGTGAGGTTTTAATTGTTCTGCCTCTATTTTTAGACTTAATTAATGTTTTATAGTCAGTCCTTGTGCTCTGAGGAAACTTAAGCCCAGTGTTATAAATTGGAAAATAAACAAACATATATGTCCCTGGAGAAGGGTTTTCTGGCTTTGTGCTGAAGGAGAATTTCAGCTGCTAAATTTCGTGCCAAAAAAGTGTCCCTGATAAATCAACCAAGCATAATTCTTCCAGGCACATCAGTAAGTATTGTGACACCCACAGTGCAGTGATCATCTCAGTACAGGGAGAATAAGCAACAGTAATAATAATAATGATTTCAGTACGGTCTCCCTCTTCTTTTCCCCCACCCCCGATTTAGGAAAAGGCTTCTACATTGAGACTAGGATCTGATATAGTAAATCGGTTCCACACCCCCATGCCATTTCCCTTGGGAGGATTTAGGGCTGCCCTCGAGTTCAGATGGAACTCCCTCCGGGTGAGTGGTGGCCTATAACCCCACCAACCACTTTCATTAATTAGTCAAACAATCAATTCTATTTAATGAACTTCTACTGTGTGCGGAGTCCTGAACTAAGCACTTGGGAGAGTACGATATTGCAGGTCTCCGTTGACCAAACCTTGTACCAAACAGGAAGTGAATATGAGACCACAATCTCCTGATCAAAAATCCCTATTTACAAGTGACTCTGATCCAGTATGAAGAGCCTCAGAGGCAGTACGACCCAGTGGCTAGAGTCTGGGCCTGGGAGTCAGAGGGTCCTGCTCTGTAGCTTTGGGCAAGTCACTTAACTTTTTGGTGCCTCAGTTACCTCATCTGTAAAGCGAGGATTAAGACTGTGAGCCCCATGTGGGACATGGACTGTGTCCAACCTGATTATCTCATATCTACCTTGTGTTTAGTACAATGCCTGGCACATAGTAAGTGCTTAAGAAAGACCATAAAAAAGATCCCACAGTGGATTATACAACTGCCAAATAACTTCTGATTGGGATGAAAAAGGAACAGGAATGCTACTGGAAACAGTGTGACCTCGCAGGCCTGGGAGTTCGAGGACTCGGGTCCAAATCCCAGTTCCACCAATTGTTTGCTTTGTAACCTTGGGCTAGTCGCTTCCCTTCCATTGTGCCTCAGTTTCTTCAGCCATAAAATGGAGATTTAATACCTGTTCTCCTTCCTACTTAGACTGTGAGCCCCATCTAGGGCAGGGACTGTGTCCGGCCAGATTATCTTGCCTCTATCCCAGTGCTAAGAACAGTTCTGGACACAGAGTAAGTATTTTACAATATGAAACATCAGCATTTGTTTGGAAAATGACACTGAGCTTCCCCAGGGCAGTTACAAGCAACGAATACCAAATTGAGACATCTAAGAATTAGGTTTTGTAAATCCTAATAGATAATGGCTTGCTTCACCTCTCTGTCTTTCTTGGTCTCCCTCTCCCTTTGTATTTTCAGGATGTGCCATCTTGCTGCTGTTCATATTGGTGTTCCCAGCTTTGGCTGGTCTTCTTCGAGATGCTGTCATTCTGGCCTAGCGGTTCTCGTTTGCACCTGCATCTGCAGACAGTAGATGTTCTGGAATCACGTGCCGATTTCAATGGGAGCTCGGGAAATTACCAATCTGCTTCTGTGAAGTTCCCAACCTACGAACCTGAGTGTCCCAACAGTGATACCCAAGGCCTAAGCTGTTCTGAACCAAAGGTTCTACTGAGTAGGTGGCCTAGGATATTATTCATCTGATCATTAAAGAAGAAACCAAACTGCTCAACCATAGCTCGATCGTCTAGGAAACTCTTTTTAGAAATGCTAGTGCTCTTCGTGAATAGGAAAAAGAATCAAAACCATAGCGGTACAGTTCTACAGTGAAAGCCCGGCATGGGCGGGGATTGACTCTCTTTATTGCTCAATTCTACTCTCCAAGCGCTTAGTACAGGGCTCTGCACATAGTAAGTGCTCAATAAATACGCTCGAATGCATGAGTACGTGGGGGAAAAGTTACTGGTGAATTTGGGATTGGGAAATTAAACAGAATGCACCAAACCTCTTCCGGTCATTGACACTATCAAACACAGGTGATTTGCACACTGTCATTTGACGTTTTCATCCTCGACGATCATATTCCTGCTGAAGCAGGAGGTTCAGTAAGAGAGAAGGCAGGGAGAGGTGGAGCACGTTGCAAATCACAGATAAGAATTTCATATGCAAAACCTAATTCTGACCAAAATTGCTACAGTAAAATGTGATGATATACTGTAGCACTACAGACAAAAAGCAGCGCGGCTCAGTGGAAAGAGCCCAGGCTCGGGAGGCAGAGGTCGTGGGTTCTAACCCTGGCTCTGCCGCTCATCAGCTGGGTGACTTTGGGCAAGTCGCTTCACTTCTCTGGGCCTCAGTGACCTTATCTGTAAAATGGGGATGAAGACTGTGAGCCCCACGTTGGACAACCTGATGACCTTGTATCTACCTCAGCACTTTGAACAGTGCTTGGCACATAGTAAGCACTTAACAAATACCAGAAGTATTATTATTATCATTATTTTTATTATCATGAAAGCAACATGCAGATCTGCCCCACTCATTCATTCATTCTCTGTGCTATTGATTTATTCCTAATTCTTTTCATTTTCCAGCCACTCTCTGAAGGATGGCTTTAGTCCAGATCTGTGCTAGATGGTCTGGGTTTCAGCTAGCTTAAATCCTGGCATGTGTAGATACAGCACTTTATGCTTGGAATTTTTATTTTAAGCCCCCAATTTCTTCCTGCTTCAGTTTCTTCTGCTGAGCTACATCTCAGAAGTAGCACCCTTGTTCGCAGGAACCTGGCTCATGGTAGATTCAAGCTGTCTTTCACAAAGAGGTGCATAAGATGTCATTTCACATTACCTCACCGAATTTAACGCATGTGATATCACATATGTATGGTTATTTGGATCCTATTAAAACCCTCAGAGCCCACCCTAGTTATTTGGCTTATTCTCCTACTTGGCTCACACGTTACCCTTTTGCTTTTTTACACTTTCTCCTCTCCCTCACCTTCCGACTTTCTCCGTTAATTCACCCTCTCTTATTTGCCCACCGATTTCTCCCCTGATCCTCCGGTTTTTTATCCATTCCGCTTTTCCCTCCTCTTCCTTACTTTCATCTGCACCCAACCAGCCTTACATTCCTTCCCCCAAAGTCTTTGAAGAATGGGAGTGACAGAAGTCACAGGTGGGGTACAATTATGAGGAAAGACTGGCTTGTGCTGCTGGAGGGGAGAGTTTGAGTCGTGGGTGGTAGAAAAAATGAATCCATCGGCGGTTAGACGGAACATCTCGGGAGACGAATTCTATTTTATTGAGAAGTAGGTACTGTGGTAATCATTAATACTTTCATGGAAAGGTAGAAATTAGGAAAATTAAGAAAATGAGAAGCAATTGGGAACAGAGGTAGGTGAAAAAGAATGTCTGATTCCTGGCTAATTCATCGTCTGGCTTACCAGGTGATTCTGGAAGAATCTGGACAAGTCCCCCTAAACCTAGGCAACAGTATCCTTTGGGGATGTGGTGTCCTCATCTTCCTCTGGATGCAGAATGGTGGAGAGCAAATAAGCCGTTTGGCTAACTTTGAAAGTAAATTGGTCTTTTTGCCATTCATACCGTGTAAAGCAATGCTAAAAACCAGTGAACTATTATTTCCCTTCAAGCATCATTTTCTATTGAGCAAGTAATAATAATAATAAATAGTGAAGGACTGTACTGACTGATAATAATAATAAAATAATGTTGGTGTTTGGTTAAGCACTTACTATGTGCCAAGGACTGTTCTGGGGTAGATACAGGGTAATCAGGTTGTCCCACGTGAGGCTCACAGTCTTCATCCCCACTTTACAGATGATATAACTGAGGCCCTGAGAGGCTAAGTGACTTTCCCAAAGTCACACAGCTGACAGGCGGTGGAGCTGGGATTAGAACCCATGACCCCTCACTCCTAAACCTGTGCTCTTTCCACTGAGCCATGCTGTTTCTCAGTGATGGGGCAGATATAAGATAATCAAGTTGGAAACGGTCCTGTCCTACACTGTGTTCACAGTGTAGAGGGGAGGGGGAAATAAGTGTGTATTTAATTCCCATTTTACAAATGAGGACACTGAGGCACAGAGAAATTGAATGCCTTGTCTAAGCCCACACAGCTGGCAAGTGTGGCCAGTGAAGAACAGCATGGCCTTATGGAAAGAGCATGAACCTAAATTCTAATCCCCGTTCTGCCTGTTGCCTGCGGTGTGACCTTGGGCAAGTTTACTTCACTTCTCTGGGCCTCAGTTTCCTCATCTGTGAAATGGGGATTCAACACCTGATCTCCCTCCTACTTAGACTGTGAGTTCCATGTGGGACCGAGACAGTGAACAACCTGATTAGATTGTACCTACCTCAGTGCCTTTTTTAAAAATTGCTGTTTGTTAAGCCTTTACTAAGTGGTCAGGCACCTGTATTAAGAGCAGTGCTTGACAAAGTGTAAGGGCTAAGCAAATAAAATGATAATGATAATAATAATAATAAGAAGAAGAGGCAGAGCTGGAATTAGAACCCAGGGCCTCTGACTCCCAGGCTCATGTTCTGTCCACTGGACCATGCCGAAAATGAGGTCGACCCATTTTCCAGAGTGAGAAGGAACATCTCGTATCATCATTTCGAATGTAATGACATCCCCAAAAATCAGACTCTTCAGTCCTCACCTGCGGTAACAACGTACCGGATGCTATTAAGTTAATTAAAGAAATACATCAGTAGAGGATTCTCCGTGTCAATTTCAGACAAACGGTGATTCACATAGCTACCTCGTAAGGCGTAAATTGACTGGGTCTTGAAGGAGCTTTGAAAAATCACAATCGACTGAAGAAACACTCTTCTTGTAGATGGGATTCCTTAGGACACTCACAACTTGTCCATTCATGTCTGACAGTGATCCGAGTGCCAGCATTTCTGGGGCCTTTATAGGGCATTCCCAACTAGTCGAGACATTTCAGTACACGCCTATTAGAGATAGGTTTGACACTGATGAACACGTCTATTTGCTCTGGGTCTGTACTGCCTCTAATATTGCAAGTAAAATGATCTATGGATCTTTCAGCGGAGGAATTGGACAGAGCTAATTTAGTAGGTGAACTGGAGATTCCCGAAACTTCACTGCCCAAGACCAGTTGTAAAATCCTAGGTGTTTATTCCAAAGTCAATTAAATACATTCACAGAGTGGATCTCTTTGATTTAGTTGTTTAGCAGGAAAGTGGCGTTGCTAAACGGCTAAACTAAAGAAGTAGGTAGGGTGAAGATTCAAACTGGGTCACCTGAAAGAGTAAGAAGCAGTGTGACTCAGTGGAAAGGGACTGGGCTTGCGAGTCAGAGGTCGTGGGTTCTAATCTGCTCTGCCGCTTGTCAGATGGGTGACCTTGGGCAAGTCACTTCACTTCTCTGGGCCTCAGTTCCCTCATCTGGAAAATGGGGATGAAGACCGGGAGCCACACGTGGGACAACCTAAGGACCTTGTGTCCACCCCAATGTTCAGAACAGTGCTTGGCACATAGTAAGCACTTAAATACCAACATTATTACCATTTGCCTGCCAAATGACCTTGGGCAAGTAAGGTGACTCCTCTGTGCCTCAGTTTCCTCATCTATACAGTGGATCTCAGTGTCTTCGACAGGGTCCTCCTCTGTCTCCCATTCTCCAGCAGTGGGTGTCCTTCAGGGCTGCATTCTCGGTCTCCTTTTATTCTCCATCTACACCCAACTCCTTGAGAACTCACTCATGCCCATGGCTTCAACCTACATCTTTATGCAGATGAGGATTGAAAAACAGCACAGCTAGTGGATAGAGAACTGGCCTGAGAGTCAGAATGGCCTGGGTTCTAATTCCAGCTCTGCCACTTGTCTGCTGGGTTACCCCGGGCAAGTCACAGCTTCTCTGTGCCTCAGTTACCTCAAATTGGGATTAGGACTTTCAACCCCATGTAGGACAAAGACTTTGTCCAACCTGACTATCTTGTATCTTCTTCAGAACTTAAATCAGTGCTTGGCATTTAGTAAGCACTTAACAAAGAAGCAGCATGGCTTCGGGGAAAGACCGAGGGCTTGGGAGTCAGAGATCATGGGTTCTAATCCTGGCTCTGCCACTTGTCTGTTGTGTGACCTTGGGCAAGTCACTGAACTCCTCTGTGCCTCAGTTACCTCATCTCTAAAAATGGGGATTAAGACTGTGAGCCCCACGTGGGACAACCTGATTACCCTGTATCTACCCCAGCGCTTAGAACAGTGCTCTGCACATAGTAAGTGCTTAACAAATACCATGATTAATTAACAAACACCATTTTTAAAAAATCATTACTAAATTTACCTCTCCAGCCCCGACCCATCAACTTCTCTGCAGTCTTGAAATTCCTCCCACCTTCAGGATATCTCTACCTGGATGTACAGCCGGCAACTCAAACTATACATGTCCCAAACGCGTCCTCATCTTTCCACCTAAACCCTGTCCTCCCACTGTCTTTCCCATAGGTGTAGACTCTTCTAATATTCCCTCTGTCTCACAGAACGGTAACCTTGGTATTATCCTTGACTCATCTCTCTCATTCAATTCACATGATCAATCTGTCACCAAATCCCATCCATTCTACCTGCACACAATTGCTAAAAACCACTCTGTCCTCTCCTGTTACTATGCCGATCCAAGCATTTATCCTATCCCACCACTGCATCTGCCTCCTTGCTGATCTCCCCGCCTCTGGTCTCTCCTCATTTCATTCCATAATCCACCCTGCTGGCCGGATCATTTCTCTTAAAAAGATTTCAGTCCGTGTTTCCCCACTCCTCGAGCACCTTCGCTGGTTGACTATCCACCTCCACATCAGACAGAAGCTCCTTACCGTCATCTTTTACGGCACTCAATCACTTTCCTCCCGCTTACCTCACCCATTTCCTCTAGATCCCAAGTGGCACACTCTGCTCCTCTAGGGTCGGTTTGCTCACTGTGTCTCTATCTTGACTATCTCCCTGCTAACGCCTTTCCCTCATTTCCTCTGTCCTGGACCTCCCTCCAGCCCACATATGCCAGATCACCACTGTTTCCACCTTCAAAGCCTTACTAAAATGACATCTGCTCCAAGAGGCCTTCCCCAATGAAGCCCACTTTCCCCAACGCCCTCTCCCTTTTGCCTCATCTAAGCACATGAAATTCACTCCAATCTCAATCCACAGTACTTTGTAAATATATATAATTTATCGATTCACGTATTTATTCATCGTGGCCCAGAAATGTGTCTCCCAACTCTGCTGAATTCTTCCAAGCATTCGTACGGTGCTCTGCGCATAGTAAGCGCTCGATAAATACCAATAATCGATGGTATCTGTTCCCGCACTTCGTACAGTGCTTTGCACACAGTAAGCACTTAATAAACACTACTACTACTGTTCTCCCTCCTCCTTAGACTCTCAGATGGAAAGGTGTCTGATCTGATGATGTGTCTACCCCGCTACTTAGTATAGTGCTCAGCACATAATAAGTGCTTAACAGACGCCACAGTTATTAATCAGTGACGAAACAGAAACCAACACTCATGGAGGAAACAGAAGAGAAACTAATCCTTTTCAATCAGGGAGAAAGAGAGAAAAGCATCAGATGAACAGGACATGTTTTGTGCCCTGCGTAATTGAGACATCAGGGGTTTGGGTAGTAGAGGAGGATGACTGGGGTCCTCAGACACGGTGAGGAGAATACATTCTGTTTGGGACAGTTACTGCTTCTCATCTATTTCTTCCTAAAGGAGAGAACAGGGAGAGAGAGGGATTTAGCCAAAGGAATTGGAAAAACTTTGGAATACATGCACAGTAACGATGTCCTAGAATGCACCTTCGCCTGAAAAGTTCTGCAAGTTAATTACTGTTGTCAGGGGACCAACCCTGAGTTACATTAGTTTTCAGTGATGTAATTCAGAGAAACTTTAGTAAGAGCCTGCCTGGAGGCACAGGCGTGTCCTAGGAGAGTAGTATCATGCCCATGTGTGCCCAGGTGTACTCTGTGGCTAGTGTCCACTAGATAACTTCGGTTCTCTGCCCAACGCTTGGTTCGGCGGTCTGCACGCCGTCCACATTCAACTGATCGATTACAATTTGAGGATCTCCTGTTTATTTTCCAGAGAGAGTATTGAGAGGTGTTTATGATAACCCTATGGAAAAAATGTGTTCCCGAACGGAGTGAAGATTGGGGATTTGAACACCATTTTCCAGGACCATTGAAAGGATGGGAGGAAGAAGGGTTGAAGTATTTGAGGGCATAATTTTCTTCCTTTGTTAAGGTACCAAAAGATACTTTCAAATTTCAAGAGTCCAGGTTCTTTCCAGCCAAGAAATGAAGGAATAGTCCTCCACTTTCAAATGTGTGGTTCCCGTACCTGCAGAGAAGCTATGCTACTCACTACAGCAGAGAACGAGCAGGGGATTAGAAATCGGAAGAGTCAGATTGACGTATTAGTGCCAATGTAAATCTACTGTATGCCCTTAATTAAGTCATTTCACCTCTCTTGGCCACATTTGTAAATGGGGTAAGATGAGGAACAGGACCTATTCTTGCATCTATCCCTGCATATTAAGTTCTGAATAAATGCAATTAGATACACAGTGCCAGAGGAAAAGAATACACTGGCCTGCAATACTTCTCTCCTAATGCTGAAATCAAATCAGATTCCTCTGAACCAGACTCATTTCTGATCACCCGGAGAATTTCTCACCCCAGAATGTAGAGAAACAGCGCAACCAAGTGGAAAGAGCCTGGGCCTGGGTTCTAATCCTGGCTCTGCCATTTTCCCGTTGGGTGACCATGGGTGAGTCGCTTCACTTCTCTGTGCCTCAGTTCCCTCATCTGCAGAATGGGAATTCACTGCCTGTTCTCTCTCCTCCTTAGACTGTGAGCCTCCTGAGGGAACTAATGGTCTTGTAATTACCCAAATTCTTAGTACAATGCTTGGCATGTAGTAAGTACTTAATAATTACCACTATAATAATAATTATTATTGTTAGAAAGAAACTGTGATATTTAGTACCGGATATAGACACGAGGACTGCAGATGGAAATGTAGCATTAACAGATCATCCATTGAATTTGATCAATGGAGATAGAGAATTTAAGTAAATATCCAGTGAAAAAGATGATTCCTTTTCTGGAACTTCTTGTCCAGTAAACTCTGGCCTCTCTTTGCACCTTCTGCCAATCCCAGGGTTAAGTCCTCTCTGGAAGGAGTGTAAGAGAGAGGAGCTACCCTGCTCCAACTTTGGAATGCCGGGATAATAGTGACTCAAGTGACCAAAACTAGCGTTCAAGAATCCTGGACGCTGAGGACACCCGCAACGCCTCACACCTTAAGCCAGGGAAATGTCTCCCTCCCTGGTCCAGGAGAAAATGGCCACCATTTCAGAGCGGTGTAAATGGGCAACAGAAGGCAGAGAGGAGGAAGGCTGGGGCTTAAAATAGCTCAGTCAAATATTAAAGGTCGATGCACTGGTAACTAGTTAGATTGCTCTCAACTGTCTACATTTTACAAATTCAGGATTCACTTTTCCATTTTTTCTTAGTCTAATTCAGTAAGTATTGATTTTTTTGTTGGCTATCCCCAATAACCAACTATTGATGCCCTTCAATTAACGATATATTTGCTGACCAAATGTGGAATGCGGAACAGTAGATACAGCAGATACATTTGCTCTTCTATCTGCAGCTTCTTCCGCTGCTGTACATCAGCGCTTAGAACAGTGTGTGGCACATAGTAAGTGCTTCACAGATATCATCATTATTAGATTGATCTTAGAATTGATACAGTACATTTGCATTCTTAGGAAATTAAATTGCTCAACCATCCATTAAAAAAGGAAGTGTTGTTAATATTCTGCTCTCTGCAGAATTATTAACCCCTCTACTTTGCTTATTGGCATCAGCGCCAATCCCGTTTTTCACTAAGTTCAACATTTCTAGAGACAAAAGCTATTTGGACTTTAAAATAAGACCTTTGGGGGTTTCATTTGCCCTCATAGACTGCTGAACATACTTCAATCCATGCAACCAGTTTTCCCTTTAGTGGGTGGGGGAGTCAGACTTTCTGTAGGGAAACTGCTGGTCATTCCCTGCCTTGGCAGTGGCTTCTGGGTTGGGCTCCAGGTAATAGCATGAGGCCCCTGCTAGGCTCCGATGCAGCAGAGAGGCAGCGTGGCGTAGTGGATGGAGCATGGACCTGGGAGTCAGCAGATCATGGGTTCCAATCCTGGCTCTGCTGTTTGTCCTCTGTGTGACCCTCAGCATGTCATTCCACCTCTCTGTGCCTCACTGACCTCATGTGGAGAAGGGAGATTGAGAATGTGAGCCCCACAGGGCACAGGGACTGTCTCCAACCAGATTTTCTTGTATCAACCCCAGCGCTTAATACGGTGCTTAGCGCAGAGCGAGCGCTTAACAAATATTATCGTTATTCCCCTCTGGACTGCAGGCTCTCAGTGGGCAGGGATTGTCTCTTTATAGCTGTATTGTAGTTTCCCAAATGCTTAGTACAGTGCTCTGCACACAGTAAGCGCTCAATAAATATGACTGAAGGAATGAATGATGCCAGCTTGGCCCAGGTGGGGCCTGAGACTCCCACCACCGAAACAGGAGTATTATCTGGCTCCCAGAAAATCTGAGTGGGTCTGTGGGAGTCACCCGTTGGTCAAGTGTGATTCCTCTTTCATCCCCTGGCTAGGAGATGAAGACAGAGAAAGCCCCTCTTTGTCAGGGAACGTGTCTACCAACTCTGTTCTAATTGTAGCCTCCCAAGCATTCAGTACAGAACTCTGCTCCCAGTAAGGATTCATTGAACACCACTGATTGACTGACTGAGAAGGTGGCTTTTCTTCTCCTTACATTTAGAGGAATTGGAATAGAAAGGCACCAGTGTCCTTCTAGGTGGGAGAATTCATGAGCCATTGAGTTTCGATGTGAAGAGGAGCATGAATTAAAATTGAAAATTCAATCCAATCTTTTGGAGGTACATATGCTGTTTACTCTTAGTTATTTATCCTGTGGCCTAGTGGAAGAAGCATGAGCTTGGGAGTCAGTGAAGCTGAGTTATCCCAGCTCATCTTCTCACCTCCTGTGTGACCTTAGCCAAACCATTTACATATTTGGACCTCAGTTTCCTCATCTGTAAAATGGGATTGAAATATTTCTTCTTCCTCCCCTTTAGACTCTAAGCCCTATGTGGGCCAGGGACGCTATCTGATCAGATTTCATTCTATCATCTTCCCCAGGTTGCTTATTATAGTGCTTATGCTTGTCCTATAGTAAATCTTTAACAAATGCCATAGTTATTATTATAGTTCACTGTAAATTATACATAATTTTTTGGAAATACAAACCTCTTCCCCCAAAACGAACATAATTCCCTCCCTTGTGCCCAGTAACCTAACTCAGAGTTCTCTGAACCTGCTGTAATTTCTCATCATCCCCTTGCGTGATATATACAAAAGCTGTAGGCCTGAGGATACTCAAAATTTAACAAAATTCAGTTTGTGGGTCAGAAAGAATCCCTGATTGTAAGCCGCATTGCCCCTTGAACTTTTTTCCTGCCTTTTCTCCAATCAGCAGACTATACAAATTGCTGCTAAATCCCCTAGGTTACCTTTTCAAGACTTTCTCATCCAGTATTTTTTCTGGTCTTTTGGCATCACTCCTACCCAAATTTCTGTAACGGATGTTGTTAATATTCTCCTGTATTCACTCACAGAATTCAACATATCGTATTTTTCAGATGTATATTTGTCCCACTAGACTGAAGACAAGGCTTTGCTCTATTGACATTATTGTACCATTCTCTCACAAGCCCTACTCTATTGCTCTGTGCATAGTAAGCCTACCACTGATAATTGTCATTAATTGATTGAAGGATTGGTCAAATGTAATGATTAGTAATGGTATGGAAGACTTGAGAGAGGACTCCAGTCAGTCACTTGTATTTATTGAGTGCTTACTATGTACTAAGCACTTGGGAGAGTACAATATAACAATAAGTAGACACATTCCCTGCCCACAGTGAGCCTAAAGTCTAGAGGGGGAGCCGGACATTATATAAATAAATCAATTATGGATATATTCAAAAATACTGAGGGGCTGGGAGGTGGGATGAATAAAGAGAACAGGTCAGGGTGACACAGAAGGGAATGGGAGAAGAGGAAAAGAGGGTTTAGTCAGGAAAAGTCTCTTGGAAGAGATGTGCCTTCAATAATGCTTTGAAAGAGTGGAGACTCATCGTCTGTCAGATATGAGACGGGAGGATGTTCCAGGCCAGGGGCAGGCCTTGGGTGAGAGAGATAAGGCAGAGGTACAGTGAGAAGGTTGGCATTAGAGGAGCAAAATGTATGGGCTGGGATAGAGTAGGAGAGTAACGAGGTGCAGTAAGAGGGGTCAAGGGGATTGACTGCTTTAAAGCCAACGATGAGGAGTTTCTCTTGGACGCACTGGTGGATGGGCGACCACTGGAGTTTTGTAGAAAAATGACTTTATAAACATCCTTGACCTCCATCGTGCTTTTCTATTACACCCGGGAGTCCTTATTTGAGGAGGAGGAATTTTTGCTCCCTGAATCTTGCAGGTTCTAAAATAAGATGTAAGTGTTCGACTCATGACTTTTTGCTATATTTCAAGGACTATTTTTTATGTAGAGATTAATTAGCCCACTTTGTCTGAAACCATTTACTCATTCACTCTATAGTATTTATTGAGCGCCACTGCTTGCAGAGCAAAGGTCTTTGAAGAAAAAACTAAATATAGCCCCTGGCCCTTACAGACACCCACGGTCTAAGGAGCAGGAACTGGGGAGGCGCAGGAAGGAGAAAGACAAGGACACACATGTCACATAAGACAAAATAAAGTTAATACAAGATTACAAATACATGAGCCGTTTTCTGGCTTTTCATCGCTGCAGCAGTCCGGTTGTGGAATAAAAAATTATGCCAACCACAGTCTTCCCAACCTTAACAATGTTTCTCTAGATTCAGCTGATTCTCCTTCCTACCTCCAGGCACCCCATGTGGCCAAGGGGATAAGGGAGGCTTCATGTGATTCTTGTGATTTGCCTTCCCTGGTGATGGGGCAGTGAAGGTCAGTATGGTGCTAAGCCCTTAGAACACTGCTCTACGCACAGTCACTGCTCAGTAAACACCACTGATGCTTGGCAGGAGGTAGGCACCATCTGAATGTTGGTAGAATGAGGCAGAGGAACTCTTTTCATGGATCTTATAATGGCTTTTCTTGACTGCTTACTTTGTGTCAAGCACTGTTCTAAGAGTTGGGGTAGGTACGGCTTTATCAGTTTGGACAGAGTCCCTTTCCTACATGGGGCTCACAGTCTAAGTTGGGGGGAAGATGCTTCAATTCTCATTTGGCAGACGAGGTAACAGACGTAAAGAAGCTAAGTGATTTGGCCAAAGTCACACAGCAGGAAAGTGGGTGAGCCGTGATTAGAACCCAGGACCTTTGACTCCCAGGCCTGTTGTATTTCCAATAGGCCATTCTCTTTCTCCTGTGCTGCTTACCTGATTTGGGGTTATTAATGGACAGTGCTATATTCTGGAACCTGTGGTCTTTAGGAAGCCCATCTTCAAACCTTGTGTCCCTTACTCCATGCAAATACATCACCAATTACCTGGAATATAAATAAAAAATAAATAAATGTTGGTATTTGTTAAGTGCTTACTATGTGCAAAGCACTGTTCTAAGTGCTGGGGCTGGGGGGAATACAAGGTGATCAGGTTGTCCCATATGGGGCTTACAGTCTTAATCCCCATTTTACAGATGAGGTAACTGAGGCTCAGAGAAGTGACATAACTTGCCCAAGGTCACCCAGCTGACAAGTGACAGACCCGGAATTAGAACCCATGACCTCTGACTCCTCAGCCCGGGCTCTGTCCACTGAGCCATGCCGCTTCTCTAATATGTGCATTAGTGGTACTGATTTACTGGTTCACAGCCTACTAATGTGGCAATCACAAATCCTGGGAATATCTGAGGGATTCAGTTGCCAACTCATATCCTCCTTCCCCTCCACCTTGCTGGAAATGTGCATGTAAGAGTGAGAGCATCACCTCATTTGTAAAATGGGGATTAAGACTATGAGCCCCATGTGGAACGTGAACTAATTCCAACCTGATTAGCTTATATCTACCTCAGCACTAAGGACAGGGCTTAGCACACAGTGAGTACTTAACAAATACCTTACGGAAAAAAAGGAAAAAATTAGCATCCGGCCAATTCTGTGTTTTGCCTATAAAGCAGAGTTGGGCGTGAATGGAAGCCCACTGAGAATCTCTCTCTCTCTCTCCCACACCTCCCCCGCAAGGAGAGGATTGAAAGTAAGAGACAGCTATGCAAATGTCTGCTCCATCTTAATCCAAATCCTGCAGCTTGTAGAGCAACTCTATCCGCCCCGCCTCTCCATATTCCAGAAAATATTCTGGCAGAGCAGGAGCTAGATGGATAGAGCATGGAAAATTGAGGAAGATTGTTGTTTTCTTTTTTTTAATATGGTATTTGTACGCGCTTACCATGTTCCAGGCACTGGTCAAAGTCCAGGGATAGATATGAGGTAATCTGGTTGGACACAGCCCTTGTCCCACATGGGGCTCACATTCGTCATCCTCATTTTACAGATAAGGTAACTGAGGCACAGAGAAATTAAGTGACCTGCCCACGATCACTCAGCAGACAAGTGGAAAAGCTGGGACTAGAAACCAGGTTGTGACTGGAACTTTAGAAATGGCCTTTCAAGAGTTACAAGGGGCCTGAAAGCTATTTATTTATTGATTTTCTTTATTCACGTTACCTATTAAGGACCTAGTATGTGCCAAGTACTGTCCTAATTGCTGGAGTAGGCATAGGCCGAGCAGGTATGACACCGTTCCCTGTCCCACGTGGGGCTCACAGTCTGAGTGGGAAGGAGGAAAGGCATTGAATCTTCATTTTAGAGTTGTGGAAACTGAGATCCAGAGAAGTTGAGAGACTTGCCCAAAGTCACACAGCAGGCAAGTGGCAGGGCTGGGATTAAAACCCAGGTCCTTTGAGTCCTAGGCTCACATATTTTCCTCTAGGCCACCCTGTCTGTTTCGCAGTAATGTGCTGTGGATATCATCGTGTTTGTTCTCTTCATTGTTTTGCCGTTGCCTTATTTAGCTTGTTTTTTCTTGCCTTCAGCATCTGGCTCCACTTTATTCCTACTTCTTTAAAATGAGGACTAAAGGCAGTGTCCAGAGCAATTTTCTTATCTCTTTCCCCAATCCTTACTGTGGTGCTTGCCACATGGTGGAATAAATAAGGATAATAACAATAATTAGCAGAGCAGTCACCTCCTCCATGGCTTCAGTGGCCACCGGCTAAGAAGATAAAAAAACAGCCTTTCTCTGAGGCTGGCAAAGACAGGAAAGGACTGTGGGATCTCCGGGAGCCGGTAGTCACAACTCTTGAATCAGCTGCAGCTTTAAATAGCCTTTCATCCATTCCTCAGTTCATCTGGTTTGCTAACATGCTCTGCGCGCATTGAACACTCAGTAAATACGACTGATTGAATGAAGTTGCTGCTGAAGTCATGGCTGCTTGGCCCCCAGTAGGACATTTGCTAGTTTTAGGGTAGGACTGGGGGAGTCCAAAGCCCAGGTGTGTGCCTGGGGTGTGGAGAATGGTTACTTGAACATTTCCAGTAAAGGCTCTCGGTGAAGACAATGTTTCTTGCTCTTTCATCCAGGTGCACTTTTCAGAGGTTGAAGGTCCAACGTTAGATGATTAATTGTGCCAAGAAGGCTTTCAAAACATTCGTATTTGGGAAAGATTTCTTTTACAGCACAGGGAAGAATTCCAGTAGTGTGGGGCTGTATTCAGAACAGCTAAAACTTCTGGATTCGTCTCTTATCTTTCTCTTCTTTCTTTGGAGTTTTACAAGCAAGCCCTCTCTCAAGTCAATCTTCAATGTGCTCATGATTATTTTGGCATTGTCTAAGACATTTAACAGTGGTCGCTTTGGCAGAATCTTCAGATCCTCGAGTTAAAACACTTAGGAGCCTGGGGCCATTGTTCGTCGAGCCCATGGGTAGGTCATTTCAATAAGTAAAATGGACAAGTTGGGGGTAGGCCTTCAGAGAGAACACAGATGGTCACACATCATTGACCGAGTTGAAATCTGGATCACAAATGTTCCGAGAAATGGCGTTTATGGAATTTCTGTTCTTCCCAGCAATAGCTAGTATCGGGGAGTTCAAAGACAAAGATAATACAAGATGACCAAAAAAAAAAACCTGCTGATCTTTCCAAAAGTTGGAAAAGAATAAGGTTGGTAGAGGTGAGCAGCAGCGGAGTGTTTGTGTGCATGAGTGATGAGGTGGGGGTATAAAAGGGAAAGACAAATTCGAGTTGAAATCTAGACTCACATTATTATTGAACAGTAACCTTATTACCTTGTATCTACCTCAGTGCTTAGAAGAGTGCTTGGCATGCAGTAAGCACTTAACAAATACCATAACCATTATTGGACTTATTAGTAATCATTATCAACAATCGTTTCCCTTCCCATACTGGGCTTCCTAGGTTTTTGGTTTTCATTTAGGAAAAAATGAATGAGAGACATTCGATTTCCATGAATGACATAGCTGCTAGACTTCAACATTGTTAAGAAATGGCTAATTGCATTCCCGTATTATTATCTATCAGTTTAGAGCATGTTGTTCTACTGGATTAGAGATGATCAAAGAAAGATGCAAAAGAAGGTTGAGGATAGGATGACATTTCAGCAGGGCATGAGAAGCCCGAGACCATTCTGACTGAACTGAAGCCCGTCAAACGGCAGGGACTGTCTCTATCTGTTGCCGACTTGTTCATCCCAAGCGCTTAGTACAGTGCTCTGCACATAGTAAGCGCTCAATAAATACTATTGAATGAATGAATGAATGAACTGAACTGAGTCTCGAAGCAAAGTGGCCTGATGGCAGATGTTCCCAACCTCTTTTTGCCAACTGGATTCTCGAAAGGCTCCTCAACCCATAATAACAATAACTGTAGTATTTGTTAAGTGTCTACTATATCCCAAGCACTGTATTAAGTGGTGGGGAAGATACACGGTAACCAGGTCTAACACAGTCCCAGTCCCATGGGGGGCTCAGCATCTAAAGAGAAGCAGCCTGGGAGTCGAAAGGACTTGGGTTCTAATTCCCGGTCAAATACTTGTCTCCTATGTGACCTCAGGCAAGTCTCTTAACTTCTCTATGCCTCAGTTACCTCCTCTGTAAAATGGTGATTAAAACTGTGAGCCCCACGTGAGATGGGGACTGTGTCTAACCCGATTATCTCGTCTCTGCCCCAGCATTTAGTACAATGTCTGAGTCAAAGTATGCACTTCAGTACCATTAAAGTAGGAGGGAGAAGAAGAGAATCCTCGTGGGTCGCTGAGTCCTGGCCTTAGTCTTTTTCCTTTAAAACACCACCATAATCTCAGGTAATATAGCTGGATAACTATCAGTCAAGCAATCAGTGGTATATTTTGAGTGTTTTCTGTGTGCAGAACACTGTGCTATATAATCCAGTTCATTTCAGACAATACAGTAAGTTGACAATTTCTATAAGAGCTGCTGAGTGCTGGAGCGGGGAACGAGAAGACTGATGGGCTCCTTCAGAATAGGGATCATTTCTACAAACTCTATTGTGTTGTACTCTCTCCAGTGCTTAATACAGTGCTCTGCAGGTAGCAAGAGATCAATGAATACCATCGACTGGTAGATATGTTCACGTGCATACAAACTATGATAATACTGATATTTGTTGAGCTCTTGCTATGCACCAGGTACTGTAGTAAGCACTGCAGTAGATACAAGATAATCAGGTTGGACACAGTCCCTGTCCCCCATGGGGCTCCTAGTCTTAATCCTCACTTAGATGAAGAAACTGAGTCACGGAGAAGTGAAGCCGTTTGCCCAAGGTCGTACAGCAGTTCGGTGGTGGAGCCAGGGTTTTTCTGCCTCCCAGGTCTGTGCTCTACCCACTAGGCAATGCTGCTTCTCCACGTGGAGGAGCCCGGTGGGAAGTAAATGGGGGAGGAGTTGAGTAAATCCTTCCCAAAGATAACGAGACGAGCTTAAAAACAAAAGGCAAGCTGTATATGGAACAAGCCCATTAATGCTCTAAGGATCTGTCTTTAATTGAAAATAAAGAGGTTGGATGTTTCAGCTACCCAGCCATCTTTCCTTACCCTCAAATGCATAGATAGAATCTTTCAATTAAAAATGGAATAAAAGAGAAAATAGGATTATAGGATATTTATAAGTGGATCTGAAAATTAGAAGTGTCTTATGAGTCAATACAATGTGGGATACATTACTTCATAGATTCAAGGGCAATTTGTTAGTTTCCTGCTCCAGAACCAGCTGTGAAATCATGATGGAGCCCATGCAGGTAGTTAAAAAAAAAATCAGTCAATCAATTATTTTCATTGAGCACTTACTAAATAAATACTAAGCACTTTGGAGAGTACAATATAACAGAATTAGCAGACATGTTCCTTGTTCTGAACAAGCTAAATGGTAAAACACTCTCCCTTGCTTCTCTTCCTCCCATCTCTTCTTCTTCACTGTTACTCGGTACTTTTTTCAGTCTTGCAAACCCCAGACACGACCCCCTCACTGCTCTCCCTGGCACTCCTCCAAATATCCACCTACCCAGTAGTTTTAATTCCTTTAATTGGGATCTCTGGCTGGTCCCGCTCCAGCTGGGCGTTGCCATCCCCTCATCCAGCAGAAAGGGGGCAGGAAAATCATTCGAGAGGCCTATTTGAGAAACAGGTACCTGACTGACCTCCTTGCCCCTAAAGACAGTGAATCAGTTAGTTCATTTCGACCTCGTCATGTTCCCTCTTGCTTGGGCCCGGATGATTTTTGATAATAATTAATGTGTAATAATGTGTCCTAATGCTAGTAACCTGTCAGCTTTTTGGTCTATGGAGACCTGGATGGAATTGGAGGGGGACACTCACCCCATTCCCTCCCCATCTATATCACCTCCCCCTTGAGCCCCTACCTGGAACCATGGTATTTAGTGAACACTTGAAGTGTGCAGACCACTGTACTAAGCACTTGGGAGAGTACGATACGAAAGAGTTGGTGTAAATGTGTTCCCTGCTCACAAGGAACTTGCAGTTGACAGGACTGCATGTCGCTGATTGAAAGTGGTGTGGCAGGGACAGGGGGAGCGGAGGAAGAAGTGGGAGGAAGCTCTTCCCTAAAGCAGTGGGTTGCAAAGTTTGGCTGGGCTTGGATGATTCCCAAATCTACCTCTCCAGTCCTGATCTCTCTCCTTCTCTGCAGCCTCACATCGCCTCCTGCCTCCGGGACATTTCTACCCACATGTCCTGCCAACATTTCAAACTGAACTTGCCCTAAACAGAACTCCTCGTCTTCCCACCCGAACTCTGTCCTCTCCCTGTCTTTCCCATCCCTACAAACAACAGCACTATCCTCCCTATCTCACAAGCCCATAACTCTGGCATTATCTTCGACTCATCTCTCATGCAATCCCCATATTCAATCTGTCACCAAATCCCGTCGGTTCTTCCTTCACAATATTGCTAAAATCCACCTTTCTGCATCGTCCAAACTGTTACTATGGTGATCCGAGCACTTACCATTTCCGGCCTTAATTATTGCATCAGCCTCCTCGCTGACCTCCATGCCTCCTGTCTCTCCCCAGTCCACTCAGATATTTGGATCATTTTTCTGAAAAACTGTTCAGTCCACAGCTCGCCATTCCTCAAGAACTTTCGGGGGTTGTCCATCTACCTCTGCATTAAACAGAACCTTCCAACCACTGGATTTAAAATGCTCTATCAGCACACCACCTCCTTCCTTTCCTTATTCATTCGAACCTAGGTATTGAGCGCTTACAGTGTGCCAAGCACTGTCCTAAGTGCTTGGGAGAGTATGATACAACAACAGACACATTCCCTGCACACAGTGAGCTCCCAGTCTAGAGGGGGAGATCACGCTGCTTTCCAACTACAGTCCAGTCTCCACATCTCACTCCCCTAACGCCAAACTTCTCATGGTACCACAGTCTCATCTATCTTACTGCTGACTCCTTGCCCAGCGCCTCCCTCTTTCCTGGAACTCCCTTTCGCTTCATATCCAGCAGATCACCATTCTTCCACCATCAAAGCCGTATTAAAATCATTTGTTTTCATTCATTCAATAGTATTTATTGAGCGCTTACTATGTGCAGAGCACTGTACTAAGCGCTTGGGATGAACAAGTCGGCAACAGAAAGAGACAGTCCCTGCCATTTGACGGGCTTACAGTCTAATTGGGGGAGATGGACAGACAAGAACAATGGCAATAAATAGAGTCAAGGGGAAGAACATCTCGTAAAAACAATGGCAACTAAATAGAATCAAGGTGATGTACAATTCATTAACAAAATAAATAGGGTAATGGAAATATATACAGTTGAGTGGACGAGTACAGTGCTGTGGGGATGGGAAGGGAGAGGTGGAGGAGCAGAGGGAAAAGGGGAAAATGAGGCTTTAGCTGCGGAGAGGTAAAGGGGGGATGGCAGAGGGAGTAGAGGGGGAAGAGGAGCTCAGTTTGGGAACGCCTCTTGGAGGAGGTGATTTTTAAGTAGGGTTTTGAAGAGGGGAAGAGAATCAGTTTGGCGGAGGTGAGGAGGGAGGGTGTTCCAGGACCGCGGGAGGACATGGCCCACGGGTCGACGGCGGGATAGGTGAGACCGAGGGACGGTGAGGAGGTGGGCGGCAGAGGAGCGGAGCGTGCGGGGTGGGTGGTAGAAAGAGAGAAGGGAGGAGAGGTAGGAAGGGGCAAGGTGATGGAGAGCCTTGAAGCCTAGAGTGAGGAGTTTTTGTTTGGAGCAGAGGTTGATAGGCAACCACTGGAGTTGTTTAAGAAGGGGAGTGACATGCCCAGATCGTTTCTGCAGGAAGATGAGCCGGGCAGCGGAGTGAAGAATAGACTGGAGTGGGGCGAGAGAAGAGGAAGGGAGGTCAGAGAGAAGGCTGACACAGTAGTCTAGCCGGGATATAACGAGAGCCCGTAGCAGTAAGGTAGCCGTTTGGGTGGAGAGGAAAGGGTGGATCTTGGCGATATTGTAGAGGTGAAACAGGCAGGTCGCGGTAAGGGATAGGATGTGTGGGGTGAACGAGAGAGACGAGTCAAGGATGACACCGAGATTGTGGGCCCGAGAGACGGGAAGGATGGTCGTGCCATCCACGGTGATAGAGAAGTCTGGGAGAGGAGCGGGTTTGGGAGGGAAGATGAGGAGCTCAGTCTTGCTCATGTTGAGTTTTAGGTGGCGGGCCGACATCCAGGTGGAGACGTCCTGGAGGCAGGAGGAGATGCGAGCCTGAAGGGAGGGAGAGAGGACGGGGCGGAGATGTAGATCTGCGTGTCATCTGCGTAGAGATGGTAGTCAAAGCCATGAGAGCGAATGAGTTCACTGAGGGAGTGAGTGTAAATGGAGAACAGAAGAGGGCCAAGAACTGACCCTTGAGGAACTCCAACAGTTAAAGGATGGGAGGGGGAGGAGGCGCCTGTGAAAGAGACCGAGAATGACTGGCCAGAGAGATAAGAGGAGAACCAGGAGAGGACAGAGTCCGTGAAGCCAAGGTGAGATAAGGTATGGAGGAGGAGGGGATGGTCGACAGTGTCAAAGGCAGCAGAGAGGTCAAGGAGGATTAGAATGGAGTAGGAGCCATTGGATTTGGCAAGAAGGAGGTCATGGGTGACCTTAGAGAGAGCAGTCTCGGTAGAGTGGAGGGGACGGAAGCCAGATTGGAGGGGGTCTAGGAGAGAATGGGAGTTAAGGAATTCTAAGCATTGATTGTAGATGACTCGTTCTAGGATTTTGGAAAGGAAGGGTAGTAGGGCGATAGGGAGATAACTGGAGGGGGAAGTGGGGTCAAGAGCGGGTTTTTTTAGGATGGGGGAGACGTGGGCATGTTTGAAGGCAGCGGGGAAGGAGCCATTGGAGATTGAGTGGTTAAAAATAGAAGTTAAGGAAGGGAGGAGGGCAGGGGCAATGGTTTTAATAAGGTGAGAGGGAATGGGGTCTGAGGCGCAGGTGGAGGGTGTGGCACTTGTGAGGAGGGAGGAGATCTCCTCTGAGGATACTGCAGGGAAGGATGGGAAAGTAGGAGAGAGGGTTGGTGGGGGGGAGGGGAGAGGCGGAGGGGTGACTTTGGGGAGCTCAGACCTGATCGTGTTGATTTTCGTGAGGAAATAGGTGGCCAGATCATTGGGGGTGAGAGATGGGGGAGGGGGAGGAACAGGGGGCCTAAGGAGAGAGTTAAAGGTCCGGAACAATCGGCGGGGGGGACGGGCATGGGTGTCGATGAGGGAGGAGAAGAAGTTTTGCCTGGCGGAAGAGAGGGCAGAGTTAAGGCAGGAAAGGATAAATTTGAAGTGTGTGAGGTCGGCTTGGTGCTTGGACGTGCGCCAGCAGCGCTCAGCAGCTCGAGCATAGGAGCGTAGGAGGCGGACGGAGGAGGTGATCCAGGGCTGTGGGTTAGTGGAGCGAGAGCGGTGGAGGGAAAGGGGGGCGAGAGAGTCGAGATGAGTAGAGAGGGTGGAGTTGAGAGCGGAGACCTGATCATCGAGAGTGGGAAGAGAGGACAGGGCAGCAAGGTGAGGAGAGTTGCTATTGGAAAGACGGATGGGATCGAGAGAGTGGAGGTCTCTGTGGGGCAGTAGCAAAGATTTGCAGGGGGAGGGAGTGTGAGAGATGAGGCAGGTGAGAAGGTTATGGTCAGAGAGAGGGATTTCAGAGTTGGTGAGGGAGGAGATAGTGCAGCGGTAGGAGATGATGAGATCGAGGGTGTGACCGAGTCGGTGAGTGGGCGTGGTATGGTGGAGAAAGAGGTCGGCAGAGTCGAGGAGGGGTAGCAGGCGGGCGGCAGAGGAGTCGTCGGTTACATCCATATGGATGTTGAAGCCTCCAAGGATCAGAGTGGGCAGAGAGAAGGAGAGAAGGAAGGTGAGAAAGGGGTCAAGGTGGTTGAAGAAGTCGGAGGTGGGACCGGGAGGGTGGTAGATGACAGCGACAAGTAACTGGAGGGGGTGGTAGAGGCTAATGATATGGGCTTCGAAGGAGCGGAAGGACGGGGGGGGAGGAGGGATAGTGCGGAAGCGGCAACGGGGCAAGAGGAGGAAGGCGACGCCTCCTCCCTTACCAGTGAGTCTGGGGGAGTGGGAGAAGGAGAGGCCTCCGCTGGAGAGAGCGGCGGCGGAGACCGTGTCTTCGGGAGAGAGCCACGTTTCCGAAAGGGCGAGGAGGAGGAGAGAGCGGGAGAGGAAAAGGTCATGGACGAAAGGTAGCTTACCTGTAATAGAGTGGGGGTTCCAGAGGCCACACTTGAAAGTAGCTGTGGGTGCAAGGGCGGGAGGGGAGGAAGGGCGGGGGGAGGGGAGAGTTTGGATGGGAAGGAGGTGGCGGGGCCCTGGACGGGGAGAGGGGGATGAGGGGTAGCGGTAGGACAAGAGGACTGGGATGGGGCGTGGGTGGGGAAGAGAGAAGGGGGGAGGGGGTGAGGAGGGGGTTTGGTGGGGGGAAGAGTAGGGGGAGGGGGAAGAGGGGTAGCGCTGGTAAAGTGGGGTTCTAGAGCGGGGAGGGGAGGGGAGGGAGGAGACAGAGGAGAGAGCGGGAAAGAGCTGAGCGAGAGAAGGGAAGGGGAAGGGGAGGATAGGAAGGGGCGGGAGGGGGGTGGGGGGGAGGAGGGACATGGCGAGGCCAGAGAGGTGGGTGGCAGCACTGACAACAATAAACAGTAATAAACGAAATCGGTAATATAGCAACATGATACAGTACGATACAATACAGTAGTGCATTTGTTTTCCAAGAGGCCTTCTCTGATTGACTTCTTTCCTCCTACTTCCTTTCCCTTCTGCCTCACCTACGCACTTAATCAATCGATAGCATCGATTGAGTGCTTACTGTGTGCACAACACTGTATACTGAGCACTTGGGAGAAAACAACACAGCAATATAACAGACCCAGTACCTGCCCACAGTGAGCTTACAATTTAGAGCGAGCTTACATTTACCTCTGTACCCTTTAAGCTCTTGCTATTCATCCCACCCTCAGCCCCACAGTTCCTTTATTTATTGTAACGTCTCCCCCTCTAGATGGTGAACTCTGTGAGCAGGAACATGTTAAACAACTCTGATGTACTGTACTCTCTCAAGTGCTTCGTACAGTGTTCTGTGTATAGTAAGCATTCAATAAATTTCATTGATTACCACCTCCGTTTGAAATGCTATCCTTAGTGAAAATGATATGGGGGGTTAAGCCTTTCACTTCAAAGAAGAAATAAACTCTAAATGCACAACACATATTCACCTTCAGCGCAGGAATGATACTTTTGATAGATTCTAGTTGCTATTCAGCGTCTAGCCTTAAGTGTGTGATATATACAGCTCACAATAGAAGGCTTTTCTTTGTAGGTGCCCCATGCCATCGTAATCACTCATGTGCACTCCGTAAGTTTAAAACACGGCAATCACAATCATGCCTCTATTTCTCGCAGCCACCTATTCCCCCAAGTTTCAGAATTCTGGAGATTCAGGCCTGGTTCATGTGGTAAGCTAGAGAGGAGATGTGTCTGGGTGCACCGCAGAGAGATTAGTGGAGATGGAAAATTGGGGCCATCTTTTCAAGGTCCAAGTCAGAATGCTATATCCTTTGAGCAAGACGGGTGAGGAGGAGGGGAGAAGGTGAGGGCACCCCCTTGAGAACGACCCTGGGTTCAAGGTCCTGGTCAGATATGGGCTGATTTCTGTCATGCATCATTGCTCTACATTGCTGCCCTGGTGTAATGCCCGTGACATCATGTGTGTCCGATTGAACATTCCAGAGGGTAGGAGGCATCATTTTTTCTATCTCAGGACAGAAAAATAGCTACAGTCAGCTCTGACAAGACTTGAGTTCTGGAAGTTTAGGTTCCCGAATATGAAAGTATGTAACATGTGTGACTTAGTGGAAAGAGCAAGGGCTTGGGCGTCAGAGGTCGTGACTTCTAATCCCGGCTGTGCCACTCATCAGCTCTTTGACTTTGGGCAAGGCACTTAACTTCTCTGTGCTTCAGTTATCTCATCTGTAAAATGGGGATTAAGACTGTGAGCCCCACATGGGACAACCCGTTTATAACCTTACATCTATCCCAGCCCTTAAAACAGTGCTTGGCACATAGAAAGTGATTAACAAATACCATCATCATGATTATTAAAATGATGCTCACGATATGGAGCTGCTTGGATGGCTCTGAGTTCCTTCAGGAGATAGGGTAATAATGTTGGTATTTGTTAAGCGCTTACTATGTGCAGAGCACTGTTCTAAGCGCTGGGGGAGATACAGGGTCATCAGGTTGTCCCAAGTGAGGCTCACAGTTAATCCCTATTTTACAGATGAGGTAATTGAGGCACCAAGAAGTGAGGTGACTTGCCCACATTGACACAGCTGACAAGTGGCAGAGCCGGAAGTCGAACTCATGACCTCTGATTCCCAAGCCCAGGCTCTTTCCACTGAACCACGCTGCTTCTGAGCTCTTGTCTAACTCCGTGCTCCACATTTCTGGGGCAAAAGTTAGAATTGATTTTCAACCCTGTGAACAGGAAGATGTGTTGTGCTTCTGCTGTACTTTTTACGAGTACTTTGCATTCAGTATGGTAAATACCCCTGATTGATTAATAATGATTGTGATGTTTATTAAGCACCTATGTGCTAAGTACTGGGATTGATACAAGACTGTCCCACATGGCTCACAGTCTAGCAGATACAGAGAGCAGGTACCTCACCCCCATTTTAGAGATGAGGAAACTGAAGCCCAGGAAGGTTAAATGAATTGCCCAAGGTCACTCAACCGGCTAACGGCAGAGCTGAGACGAGAATCCAGGCCTCTAGACTCCCAATCTGAAGCTCTTTCCCCTAGACAACACTGACTCCCTGGTTAGGGAAAGGGAAAAACACACATAGAATCTGAGATGCCTGTGACATTAACTTTGGCAGAGGTGGAAGTAAACACACCGAAGGGTGGAGCCCCAGGTGATTCATCTTCAGTTCGAGGCTCCCCTTTTTCATTGAATGTCCCCATTGAGCCAGCACCCTAGGCGACCACCCTCCACGTTCCTCTTTGGAAGATTCCCTACGATTAAAATGGGCTGTTTGGAGAATTTCCTGTCAAAATACCAGGCCATGTGAGAGTAGTTTAGAAGGAAGTTTGAACATAAAAGCGAAATGTATCGTTATGTCAGGCAACCTTCCAGGACAATAGGACTCTGGACAGTATGGGACTAACTGTTCTGTTTCTTTCTGATCTGGGTGACAAAACTTGTCATTCAGAACTCAAACACTTGGATTCACGGCTAAACCTGTTGAAACCTATGTCTCAGCTAGGCTGGCCAGCTTGTTGCCTTGTGCTTCAGTCAGCTGCAGAGGTTCGAATGAACTGGAAAGTGAAGAGAGGTAAATTGCTTGAGCCAGAGTCATCACAACCTACTGGGGGATCAGTCTTCACTGGCTTTCACAAGCCTCCTTTCTGTCCTACCCTTCTCATCTCTTCATTACGTTGTTTTCCTAGCACCCTCTCTTCTTAATGCCTGCTCCATCAATCTTCCTTTTATCTCAACTCTTCTTTGGCTCTATCCAGTCTCCCCCTTCTCCCTCTGTTTAGTTAACTCTACTGACTCATCCCTCCTCAAGTCCCTGTAATCTTCTGTCTGTGCCCATCTCCTTTTCCTTTTTTAGAATTGTTTCCGTGGTTTCTTCTCTCCTTTCTGTTCCTCTGTGCCCTTTCAGTCTCTCTTCTCCTTCTCTGACTCATTTTTCTGTTTTTTTCTTTTGCTTTAGCTCTAGACTTTTTCTTTCCTCTTCTTTCCCTCCTCTTCACAGAGCAGTGAACTTGGAAGGAGGACATGACTTTGCAGTGACATTTTTTAAAAGTTAATGTACTACATTTTGCTGTCTTTAATGGTATTTAAGTGTTGACTATTTGCCAGGCACTGTACTAAACACTGCGGTAGATAGAAGTTACCTCGGACATAATCCATTACCACTTGGGACTCCCAGTATTAATCCCCACTTTATAGATGAGGTAGCTGAGGCACAGAGAAATTAAGTGATTTGCCCGAGGTGACAGAGCAGACAGGTGACGGAGCCTGGATTAGAACCCAGGTACTTAAGACTTCCAGTCCTGTGATTCATCTACTAGATCAAGCTGCTTTTCAATCTGGTTGTAAATAGTCTGTTTTTGTAATACAAAATGAAGAAAATAATCCTTCTTTCTCCCTCTGCTTCTCCCTATCAGAACCCTTATTATAATAATAACAATAATAATACTGATGGTATTTGTTAAGCACTTACTATGGGCCAAGCACTATTCTAAGCACTGGGGTATGCACAAGGTTATCAAGTTGTCCCACAAAGGGCTCACAGCCTTAATCCCCATTTTATTCATTCATTCAATAGTATTTATTGAGCATTTACTATGTGCAGAGCACTGTACTAAGCACTTGAAATGTACAAATCGGTAACAGATAGAGACAGTCCCTGCCCTTTGATGGGCTTACAGTCTAATCGGGGGAGACAGACAGACAAGAACAATGGCAATAACAGATGAGGTAACCGAGAAGTTAAGTGACCTGCCCAAAGTCACCCAGCTGACAAATGGCGGAGCCGGCTTCGGAACCCACGACCTCTGACTCCCAAGCCCGTGCTCTTTCCACTGTCATGCTGCTTCTCCCGACATGGGACCGGGACAGTCTGTTTCCCTTAGAAAGAAGAGCCTCCACAACCCCTCAAAGTGACAATTGCATCAGAGACTGGGTTAAAATCCTTAGCACCTCTGATTCCTCCCTCACCTCCCATTGGCAGTTCAGGAGAAAGAGCGGTCCATGCAGAATGCGGCCACCAAATTGGGGACTGTCACAAGAAGGGTGCATCATGGTGTAGCCATTCTTCATTGCCAAACAGTTTAAATGCTATAATAAGATGGGTGTGATAATTAGAATGTTACCTGCAAAAACGTTGGAGGCTGAATTTTATATATCAAACTTGTATTCTGAGTCTAGCAAAGTTATTATGACTCCAACCCTACTCTGGTTAATAACCTACCAGGTATTGCACAACTGCCCTTTTTGAATCTGTAGCATTTTGTGCCACCCTTTCCTTGCCTCTAAAAATATGATAAAATCAGAATTACATCTGTAATTGGCCATTGGGCTCTATTAGGTGCGTTAGGCGCCAGGGCAGATAAAATGCCACCAGGTCGGAAACAGTCCCTGGCCCACCACACTGGGCTCATGACCTAAGAAGGGCAGGGGGAGGCCAAGCAGGTAATTTATCCTATTTCACAGATGAAGAAACTAAGGCACAAAGAAGTTTAGCTACTTGGCCAAGGACACACATAAAACAAATGTCAGAGTGAGGAGTAGTTAGCAGGTCTTTTCTGACTCCCAATGTTGTGCTGTTTCCATCAGGCCACCCTGCTTCTTTTGTAGCACTGACTAATATTGCGAGACAAGTGACCTGAATTCAATTCATTGATAGATTATAGTTCATACTAAAACCTGTTTCTCATGATGTGCTGGATCTCTAGAATTTACAGTCTCCACGACAGTCTGAATAACGTACCTCAGCTAAAATTTAGCTAATTTTCCCGTTATTCTACTGAAATGAAGAATCACAGTAGCTTCTATAGGAGTTTGAATGAGGCAGACAGTAATGGCAAGCCTACGGATCTGACACGGCCAGACTCCGAATACAAGTTTGATATATAAAATTCAGCCTCCAACTTTTTCGCGGGTAACATTCTAATTAACACGCCCATCTTATTATAGCATTTAAACTGTTTGGCAACAAAGAATGTGTACATCATGATGCAAGAGATGAAAATCTTGCCTCTAGAATGTACCCTCCCTGGATTGCTAATTAAGTTGTTGAAAGCTCCAATAAAACTTAATTAGTTACTGAGGGAGTGTACAAATTTAACTGGCGGGTGAGCCAAGGCCGGTTATCCTGGATGATGATCGTGGAAAGGTCACCTTGTCTTCATATTCCTTGAAACATCAGACCTGTCTGCTCAGACTGACAGTCCTCACTCAGATCCTTCATACTTAAATGGGCTATATGATTTTAATTCATTTTTCAGTTCTGAAGGCTTTAGGATTTTGAGGTGTAATAAAAGACTATGTTGCGATATGTACGTTAAAGTTAAATTATGGATCAAGGTCCATTTTCCTCACTTACCAAGAGAGGATAACAGGATAATGCTGTCGTGTCTAACATTGGGTAAATTAGCGCTTGCCGGCTCTATTTCCATGTTGGTAATTCTCTTTGAGATAGAGTAATCTTCATAAATGGAGTAATTTTGAGAGTGTATGTATGTGTGGCGCAGTGGAAAGAGCATGGGCTTTGGAGTCAGGGCTCATGAGTTCGAATCCCAGCTCTGCCACTTGTCAGCTGTGTGACTGTGGGCAAGTCACTTAACTTCTCTGTGCCTCAGTTCCCTCATCTGTAAAATGGGGATTAAGACTGTGAGCTCCACGTGGGACAACCTGATTCCCCTGTGCTTACCCCAGCTCTTAGAACAGTGCTCTGCACATAGTAAGCGCTTAACAAATACCAACATTATTATTATTATTAAATTTAAATTATGGAACAAGGTCCATTTTCCTGACAGTTCATTTGACTAATACCAAGAGAGTATAAATGTATAACGGGGTAATGCTGTCGTGTCTAACACTAAGTAATTTAGCACTTGCTGGCTCTATTTCTGTGTTGGTAGTTCTCTTTGAGATAGAGTATACTTCATAAATGGAGTAATTTTGAGAGTATGTGTATTACATACACAGGGCTGTCCATTCACTCAATCAAACAATGACAATTGTTGAACCCCGCATGAGGAATACTATACTAGGTGCTGGCAGAAATAAGCCTGGAACAAAGGTTATGGAATTTGACCTTAAGGAATTTACAAGCTAATATTCATTCATTCAGTCAGTCATATTTATTGAGTGCAGAACACTGTACTAAGTGCTTGGGAAGTACAATTTGGCCACAAATAGGGACAATCCTGCCCACGTTCGGGTCACAGTCTAGAAGGGGAGAGACAGCTATCAAAACAAGTAAGCAGGCATCAATAGCATCAATATAAATGAATAACATTGAAGATATACAGACATCATTAATATAAATGAATAGAATTATAAATATGTACACATATACACAAGGGCTGTAGGGTGGGGAGGGGAGTAGAACAAAGGTAGCCAGTTGAGGGGATGGGGAGGGGAGGGGGAGCAGAGGAAAAGGGGGGCATAAACTCTAATATGAGAGACCCGCAAACATAAATTATTTATGAATTATAGGAGCAGGAGTATGAACAAGACTATACTGGACAAGAATATAACAGGTTGAAATAGATTAAAATCATAATTTAATATGCAAATACATAAATTTTGAGGATGGGTCATAAATTCCTAAAAGCCATTAATGTTGAAGCATCTTGGGGTGGCATAAATTAATTCCTAAACCATTCTAGATCCTGGATTGCTAATTAAGTTGATGGTAGCTCCAATAAAACAGTGACTGAGGGAGTGTACAAATTTCACTGGCAGGTGAGACAAGGTGGGCTATCCTGGATGATGATCGTGGAAAGGGAAAGGGGGGCATAAACTCTACTAAGCTTCTCACCCGGCTTGCTTCCTCAACTATTTTCACTCCTTTCCCTAGGCCTTCAAACACATCTAGGTCTCTCCTATCCCCAAAGCCCTCTCTGGACCCCACTGTACAAAGTTATTAGTCTTTATGGTATTCGGTAAGTGTTCACTCTGTGTCAGACATTGTTCTAAGCTCTGGGGTAGGAATAAGCTACACCTCCTTCTGTGATTCCTGTCCAAACGGCTCAAATCAGTGTATGTGTTTCTTCTGAAAGTCACCACCGGATCGAGGAACACTTTGAAGATTTTATGGTTCTCAGTACAGGCAGCGCTCAGGCTTAGTGACTCAGTTGGTTCCTGAAAGCTCCATCTTAAGTCAAAACGTCATAAGCTAGAGCAAAATTTATTATAAGAGCAATGACATAGCTTGGTGACTGCTTTCTGAACTGAGGTCGAATGCTCTGCTTTTTCTACAAATTATCCAGACTGTGTTTTCAATCAATTATAGATGAGTAATATAACTACATCAATGCATTTATATCAAGTCAGAGAGGTTACATGATTGGAGAGCTGACCTTTAATTTCATTAAAATTTAAATGGACATGTCCACCCTCCCTGGTGACTCTGCTTGGCAATCTCTGCGATGCTGATGAAATGGACAATCCACCGGTCCAGCAAATGTGTTGATTCCCTAAAAAAAACCCCAACTGAACTCTCAAAGTATAAACTGCATTTCATTCCTCCTCTCCTTTACTAAGAGAATTGTCCGTGATTTCAATTAATTCCAGAGATTGAAGAAAATTGAATTGAGCTGATAAAAATAATTGTATATTTACAGTGAAACCTACCAAATCAGTTTATGTATGCAAAAAAAAAATGTGGAGATTTTTTCCTGACAACTTTCTCCTGAAACCAAAATAGAGAAAAGAATGGAAGTTTAAAGTATCTGTTGATTTGGCTCAGTGGCTCGACAACTCTAAAGAGCCAAATGATGAAACTTTTTCAGTTCATGAAATTTGGTCTAAAAGAAGAAACTAAGTCTTTCAAAATGCTGCAAAAGGGCTTTAAGCCATGAAGACAAAAGACACGGTATATACACTACTTCAATCTGCAATAAAAAAACAAATGCACTTTTGAATTTTTGTCAAAAGCTAGTTACTTTGGCAGATGTGGAGAAAAATTACTGAAGGAGCTGGCTTGGAGTGTTACAAGGTGATATTTTGGAAGGCGGTCTAAATAGAGTCAGCTCGACCAAAGTGAGAGACTTTGGTTGTAAAGTAAAATAAGAGAAAAACAGATGGATAAAGGTACACTGGTATGATTTTAAAGAGTTTCATGTGTTGTAAAACATGAACAGTTCATGGACTGGTCAAAAGCCTACTTCATCTCACTGTTGTCCTCCAATTTTCTTCCATTTTCTTTTCCCCTCTCCCTTTACTTTCTTATGTTTCCTTTTCTGGGTTTCAGTCCTCTACCTGGCTGCCCTGGAAAGGTCATCAAGATCATAAGGCTAATAATAAATACTAATGTTGATATTTGTTAAAAACTTACTATGTGCAGAGCACTGTTCTAAGCGCTGGGGTAGATACAGGGTCATCAGGTTGCCCCATGTGAGGCTCACAATCTTCATCCCCATTTTACAGATGAGGTAACTGAGGAACAGAGAGGTTAAGTGATTTGCCCACAGTCACACAGCTGACAAATGGCAGAACCGCGATTCGTCTACTTGAGGGTTATGTGGCTGGGTGTAAATATCCAGCTTCACACTCTTTCCGTCCCATTAGTAGCACAGAACCTGGATTTGGTATGCTCCACTACCTGCCTGCTGTGGAACTGGGGAAAGTCACTTTGCTTCTCTGTGCCTCAGCTTTATCCTCCATAAAATGGGGCTAAAATACCCACTCCTGCTCTTGCTTAGATTTGAGTCCCGAGTAAGACAGACAAAAGTTTTAGCCTGATTATCTTGTACCCTGTGTTACCCCAGAGCTTAGCTCAGTATTGTATGAGGTTAATAATTACAATAATTATAAAATGAATATCATCATTACCGCTGGAATAAAGCAGAGTTATGTAGTAGATTTAAACACGTTCACATTTTTCTATGCTGTAAGGCTCAGAGATGCAGAAAGACATTAGCATGTTATTATAAGCTGTATTTTAAGTTTCTGATCCTCCAGAAAACTCTTCCCAATTAAATAGTGATATATAAACTCCAGAAGCACATTAATAAGAAGACATGTGGTTCAATATGACCAGCTATGTAGAGAGAGCAGATTCAGGATAAATAAACCTGAAGTTATTTCCTCTTTATAGCTGAGGACTAGTCTTGTCTTATGCTGTCAAGTCGTCTCCGACCCACAGCAATGCCATGGACACATCTCTCCCAGAGCGCCCCGCCTCCATCTGCAATCGTTCTGGTAATGGATCCAGAGTTTTCTTGATAAACATACCGAAGTGGTTTACCACTTACTCCTTCCGTGCAGTAAACTCGAGTCTCTGCCCTCAAATCTCTCCCATGCCACCTCTGCCCGACACAGATCCTGTCCCCAAAATAAAATTCATTGGCATAAAAATGACCGATGGCTGAATTCTTCTATTTGGACAGTAAACTGGCAAAGATATAGAGCTAGACAAAGATATGGAAAACCAAATGAAGAATGCCAGAATGTTCTTTAAGAGAATTACAGACGGAATCTAAGAAACATTATATTGGGAGCGGAGTGGTTTGGAAAGAGTTGAAGGTTGGAGATCAGGAGACCTGTACTCTAATTGCAATTCTGCCATTTGCCTATAATGTAACCTTGGGCAAGTCATTTAACATCTCAAAACATATAAAACATACATTTTAACAGGATAAAATGCCTGGTCTCCCTACCTCTTAGATTGCCAGCTGCCTGTGGGACAGAGACTGTTTCCATTCTGATATTGTATCTGCCCCACCAGGGCTTAGTGTTTGGCACAAAGTAATGGACTCTCCTGCCGAGTAGTGATGGATATGCCTTAGGCCAGGGTCCTTAGGGCCAAGAAGCTGTGACATGGAATTGATTATTTTGATAGAGTTTGTGCAGACTTAGACTCTCTGGTTCCTGCCCATCAGATTCTTGCTAGGGCACAGAATGCAATAAGCACGTAGACTGGCAGAGGGCTGAATTTTGCATCGTGCCACCATAATTCTTTGTTTTTTTCATTTGTTTTCTTTTTTCTAATTTTATACATGCAGAATACATCTACTAACACACAGTACCATTGCTATGCTGGAGTGACATAGCACTTGGGGGTTGCTACTTACGTTAGCCATGTGTTTTTTCATGTTTCTTGCTGGGGCCTGTTAGCCTTACATAATACCTACTTCTGGATTCTTGAACAGTTTCCATAGAATCCCCTTTGAGTCATACTCAAACTTCTATGGCAGGAAAGGATTTCCAGCAATGAGGTCCTGAATGCAGTCACCTCATTATTATGCTGAAGGGACACCCTAAGCGTAAAGATGACACGAGGCTCTTTCCAGCGGTGAAATTCCGTAGAGATGAGGATACATTGCATGGATTCTTCAGAGGTCTGAGTGGGTAGGACGGGGCAGAAGATTCCAGTGTGTGCGCTTTTAAGGTCATGGATCAAGGGAATAATTATCCAAACCAGGAAAGCAGCCTAAGACAAACTAAAATGGGAACATTAAAGGGTCGAACAGAAAAACAAAATACTCTGAAGACAAAGGAGCGCAAAATCTCAATGAATTTGGAGGCAGAAGGTTAATTGGCTTAGTTTGGGGTGACTGTCAGAGTTTCCGGTACTCTATCAGTCTTGACTACGGGAGGGAGAGTCAAGCAGAGGTCTAGCCACTCCACTTCTAGCTTGGCCACCAGCTAGCAAGTGGAAGGCCATCTGCTGCCAGTCAAAACTCACCTGTGCTGGGCAGCAGCAGCAGGGGAGCGAGTCGAGAGCGGAGACTCAAGTTTACTGCCCAGAATGAGGTAATGGTAAAGCACTTCTGGATTCTACGAAGAAAACTCTAGGGATACATGACCGGAATGATTGTAGATGGAGGCGGGACTTTCTGGGAGAGCTGTGTCCATGGAGTTGTTATGGGTCGGAGAGGACTCGGCGGCATAAGACACGACTGATGGAAGTGTGGAGTGGAAGTCTTGGGAAAATTATGACACAAAGAAGGAAAAACAAAAACTGTACCTGTTACTATGGGTAGCTGATGCAACGGGGAAACTAAAGGCAATCATTCTGTGCTCAAGCCAAGAGAAGGGTGATTGATTTTATCAAAGGTACGTGCTGGTTCTGATAAAAATGATGGTGGTATTTTTTAAGTACTTACTGTGTGCCAAGGACTGTGATAACTGCTGGGATTGCTGGCACAAATCGATGCCCTCAATACAGTTGAGGGAACTGAGGCACTGATAAATTAAGCGATGCGCCCAAAGGCACACAGCTGACAGGTGATGGAGTCGGGATTAGAACCCATGACCCCTGACTCCTAAGCCCATGCTCTTTCCACTGAGCCACGCTGCTTCTCCTTCTCACTTATGTACATATCCTTCTGCTCTTCTTTCATTTTTACTTTACATTAACCACCTGATGAGCTCCCTGAGGAATGGGACCATGGTGACAACCTCTATGTTTCCATTCTAAGGTCTTAATACACTACTGAGCACACAGGAAGTGATCAATAAATTACACTGGCTCATTTGGTTGGGAACTCATATTGAATGTTCTTCATTCAGTCAATTAGTAGCATTTGTTGAGTGCTTTCTGTGAGCAGAGCACTGTGTTAAATGCTCAAGAAAGCACAATAAAGCAGAGTTTTTTTTATAGTATTTATTAAGCGCTTACTATGTGCCAGGCACTGTACTAAGCTTTGAGGTAGATATGAGGTAATCGGTCCCTATCCCACAATGGGCTTAATTCTCATTTTACAGACGAAGTGGCTGAGGCACAGAAGAGTTAAGTGACTCGCTCAAGGTCACACAGCAGACAAGTGGAGGAGGCAGGATTAGAACCCAGTTCCACTGACTCCCAGGCCCATGCTCTTTCCACTCAGCCATGCTGCTTCTCTGGTGCTAACTATATACCAGGCAGTGTAACAAATCCTGTTGGGGAAGACAAGCAAATTGGGTTGGACACAGTCTCTGTCCCACATGGGGTTTACAGTCTGAATCCCCATTTTCCAGATGAGGTAACTGAGGCACAGAGAAGTCAAGGGATTTGCCTAAGGTCACACAGCAGACAAGTGGTGGAGCCGGGATTAGAACCCTTGACCTTCTGACTCCCAGGCCCAACCTCTATCCGCTCGGCCATGCTGTTTCTCATTTTGAGTATTGTTAAGTGTTAGACCTTGGAGAAATGTATGACAATTTTTAAACCGTATATACTGAAACCAAGACGTTGGCCTCCAAAATAATCCAACAGTTAATGTTCAATAACCTTCCAGAAAGGCCTGACATCAAGAAATGTTCCCAGTAATTTAATTCTTCTTAGCATTTCGATGATTTTGGAGTTTCAGTGTTTCAATCTTTCACCCTTTCTCAATCATTCCACATAAGGGTCTCGCTGGACTAGAAGATTAACCTAAAACCTCTAATCTTGAAGTTTATCCAAAATGTCATCCTGTTTTTCAAACCGTATTTCCACCGTTCTATGGTCCAAGCATCATGAGGTTTATTAACAAAACTGAATGGTCCAAAGCCTGATGTGGCCATAAATTACCAGTCCATAAAATTGTAGGCAAAAGAGTGAAAACTATTCAACCTTTTTCCAGCTGAGTCTTTGATGAAATCAATCTTTTAGCCTACGCCACTTAATTCTTTTTTTTATTGTGACGGAATTGTCATTGGGCCACATAAAAAGTCAGAGATTTTTTTTTGCCATGCTTGGATGCGATAAGGTGAAAATAATGAAGAATCTCAGAGTGGCAAAATTGACATCTAATGCGTTTTCTAGAAAAATGTGCCTTGAACTTTGAGAATAGAAATGTCAAGTGCTTGACTGCTAATAAAGGGGGAAAAAAGAAGTTGCAGATAGCTCCTCTCCAAGAGAAAGTAACTTTTATTATTTCATTAAAGGGAAAAGAGTTTACTAAAGCCAGTTCAAATCAGGCATCAGGGTACTGACTCCCTTATAAAACTTGTGAATGACAGTTTTGGGAAGGTCATTCGAGATAGCATGGGAAATATGGAACCAAAGATAAGGAATTCACATCTAATTCCCAAATCATTAGGACCTTCACTGTTATTCCAAGAGTTGACTTCATGTTGAGGTAGATAAGACCTCAGCTTATCTAGCAAAGAAATAATTTCTTGAAGCTAAAATGAATAACTTCTTAAAAGTTCCTCTAGACCCAAAAATCTTCTAGAGAGTAAGTAAGGTCCTTGTCGGCAAGGATCGTATCCACTAATTCTATTGTCCTCTCCCAACTTCATAGTACGGTGCTCTGCAAAAAGTAAGTCCTCAACAAATGTTATATTTTGACCAATTTATTAATACCAGGTGATTAAATCATTAAATCTCCACTTGTGGAAACATTTTTTTTGTTCTTCATCCTTTACTTCTGTTTCTAGCTGAAATATCCATCCAACACATTTTCTTCATTTTTCTGTAATACCCAGGAAAAAAATACTTCAGTGAGGGTATCTTGTTAAATAATAAGATATTGATCTGTAAAAGAGTTTGATCCTGTACACCTGAAACTTTATGAACTTACTCTCAAAATAGGGCATAAGACACTGAAAATACCTTCTTAATCTTTGATACGTTCAATTGAAGACATACCAAATTTTGCTTTAAAGTGTTCAAAAAATTTCAGGGGTAAGTAATGAAATAGCTAACAGTCATTTTTATCTCAAATGTTTTCAGATGATTAACTTTAACTGAAAATATGTCTTAGTTGTTTTATCCTTTACTGGTCATGTCCATTCCCTCGTACACCTCCAGATCAAACAGAAACTCCTTAACATCTGCTTTAAGGCATCCCATCACTTCACTCCCCCTCTAATGCCAACCTACTCTCTGTTCCTTCATCTAGGCCACTTATAGTAATGAATAATGCAATGTTTTCAGCTAATTCTCTTTACATTTGTTTTATTCATCGGGATGGAAATCTTCTAACAAATTCTGGCGAGGATCTTCCTCACCAAGAAACTCCTAGAATATATTTTAGGGAGAGATATTTTGGTCAGTTTTACGGTGGATTTAGGTCTCATTTTGAGTACTGCTAAAATTACTCCTTGACTTCCTTAATTATTATAAGTATCTTTATTCATAGGATGTTTAAATGTAACTTTAGCATATATAAGCCAGCTATTTCAAAATATTTCTCCATAGTCCCTCAATTCTTCATTAGCTATATTAGCTATCAACCCCAGTGTGGTTATTTTTTTTTAATCACAATAACAACGGATTGAAGCAAATATCTGTCTGCAAGTTATCACAGTTTAGAATGGAGACACAACAGTTAGTATTTTCCTCTCCTGTAAATACTGAGCTTTGCAGTAGCTAAAATATGAGTAAGGCCTGACCTTGGGTTGGGAGGGATTGACTCATCGTAATTCTGGATAAGATGCTAGTAACACACTTTCTGAAACAAAGTAATATATGAGACTCAACAATTGCCAAATTCTGGAAAATCTCTGATTTAAGGCACATACTTTAGCAACAGAACTGAAAACAGTGCGAGCAGACAAGAAGAAAGTACATTCTTCCATGTTTTGCCGGCAATTTTCCCTTCCTAGAAGTTCAAGGTGATATTGTTAAATTTCATCCGAATAAATGGGTGACTTCTGAAACACTCCAGTTTAGAAAGTCTGTTTTTAATATGTAGATGTGGTTTTGTGTCATAGCTAGTATTAGCAGCTTTTAATATCCAAGGCCAAGGAAGATAATTTAGGTACAAATAAGCTCCTCTAACGCTGGGTGACTTTTTAACCGAACTGGGTTTGAAGATAACGTTGAAAAAAGAAAAAAGAAGGGGAAAAATTGTGAATTCAAAAGGATTTGGGAGAATTATGAGAAGGTATCTGTGGTTTTTGCCTCGATTTATAATCCTGCCTTTAACCACTCATTAACCTTCTCCTGCATTTGACTCCTAATAATAATAATAGACCATAAGCTCATTGTGGACAGGGAATGTCACTGTTTATCGGTGTACTGTACATTCCCAAGTGCTTAATATGGTGCTCTGCACCCGGTAGAGTCTCAGTGAATGCAGTTGAATGAATGAATGAATGCATTATGGTATTTGTTAAGCACTTACTCTGTGTTGGGCTCTGTACTTAACACTGGGTGGATATAAGCAGATGGGATTGGACACAGTCCCTGTCCCACACGGGGCTCACAGTTTCAGTTCCCATTCTATAGATGAGGTAACTGAGGTACAGAGAAGTGAAGTGACTTGCCCCAGGTGGCACAGCGGACAAGTGGCGGAGCCGAAACTAGAACCCATGATCTTCAGACTCCTGGCCTGTGGTTTATCGATTATACCATTCTGCTTCTCGAGTTACGCCAATGTAGAATTAGTGAAGTCTCCAGAGTTATAAATCCGAGGATGAATTCATTTTTATCCATTTGAAAATGGATACCATCACCAGACCACTGTCTTGGCGCATAATAATAATAATACTAATGATGATATTTGTCAAGCGCTTACTGTGTGCCAAGCACTGTTCAAAGCGCTGGGGTAGATACAAGGTAATCAGGTTGTCCCATGTGGGGCTCACGGCCTTCATCCCCATTTTACAGATGAGGTAACCCAGGCCCAGAGAAGTGAAGTGACATGCCCAAAGTCACCCAGTTGACAGGTGGCAGAGCCGAGATTAGAACTCACCACCCCGACTCCCAAGCCCGGGCTCTTTCCACTGAGCCACAGTGCTTGCATGGGGCCAAACTAGACCTATTCTGATGACAGTAAAGAGCACTTCTCTGAGAGTATCCAAGGCAGGGCGAACAATTTATTTATCTAAGAGATGCTACTTCTGTAGGTGGTTGTGATTTTGAGACATGACCTAACACCCAAAGTGAAGCTACTGCAAATGGCTCCATCCTGCTGACCACGATTGTGAGCCATCAGCTGGTTATTACAAGGTTGTGTTCTAGCTGATGGGAAAGCACAAAACCACACGTTTGCTTCAGTGCTTCATCCCTGGATTCTTTTGGGTTGTGTTCCTGTAAGGCTGGGGGATAATAATGTAGACTCTACTTCGAATATTTATGGCTTAATCCATCAATAAACAAGAGTATTTAGTGAGAGTTTACTGTGTACAACACACTGTACTAAGTGTTTGGAGAGTACAATATTTGCAATGAGAATTGTGATATTTGTTATGAGCTTACTATATTCAGTAGTATTTATCGAGCAATTACTCTGTGCAGAGCACTGTACTAAGCGCTTGGAATGTACAATTTGGCAACAGATAGAGACAATCCCTGCCCACTGACAATATGCCTAGGACTGTGTTAAATGCTGGGATAGATACAAGGTAATCAGGGTCTACTTGGGATCACTGTCTGAAAGGGAGGACAGGTAACGAAGATCCATTTTTCAGATGAGAAACAGAGGCCTGGAGACATTAGTAATAATAATAATAATAATGATAAGTGATGATGACATTTGTTAAGCACTTACTATGTGCAAAGCACTGTTCTAAGTGCTGGGGGGATACAAGGTGATGAGGTTGTCCCACATGGAGCTCACAGTCTTAATCCCCATTTTACAGATGAGGTAACCTAGGCTCAGAGAAGTGAAGTGACTTGCCCAAAGTCACACAGCTGACAAGTGGCAGAGCCAGGATTAGGACTCAGGTCCTCTGACTTCCATTCCCAGGCTTGTTTCATTAGGCCACACTGCTTCCTGACAGTATGATAATAATGATAATTGTGATAATCGTTAAGCACTTACTATGTGCCAAGCACTGTACTAAGCACTGGGGTAGAACCAGAAAATGCCTGTACTAAAGGGGCTCACAGTCTCAATCCCCATTTTACAGATGTGGAAACTGAGGCCCAGAGAAGGGACGTGACCTACCGAAGGTCACACAGCAGACAAGTGGCAGTGTCGGAATTAAAACCCATGACTTTTTGACTCCCAGATCCTTGCTCTATACACTCCACCAACCATGTCTAGAAGCAGCGTGGCTCAGTGGAAAGAGCCCAGGCTTGGGAGTCCAAGATCATGGGTTCAAATTCTGGCTCAGCCACTTGTCAGCTGTGTGCCTTTGGGCTAGTCCCTTCACTTCTCTGGGCCTCATTTGGAAAATGCGGATGAAGTCTGTGAGCCCCACGTGGGACAACCTCATCACCTGGTATCCTCCCCAGTGCTTGCACATAGTAGGCGCTTCACAAATGCCATCGTTATTATGATGATTATTATTATGTCTACCAACATATGGGAGACGGTCATTCATTCAGTAGTATTTATTGAGCGCTTCCTATATGCAGAGCCTTGTACTAAGCGCTTGGAATGCACAATTTGGCAACGGATAGAGACAATCCCTGCCCAAGGACAGGCGCAGACATGATGCGTGCATTCACTGAGTTTACAGTCTAGCGGGTGAGATGGGGAGAAGCTCTACTTGGATGACACCCTGCCTGATGCTGACCATCGGCCTACACTGTGTTGGCCACCCTGCCAGGTAGAACAGAGATCCCGGCCACAGTTGCACCTGCGGCGGCCAGGGAGAGTGGGAGGGAAAAGAGATGCCAGCCGCCCCCTGGGATACAGGCAGTGGCCTCCACGGCAGCTGGAGGTGCTTGGCCTGACCCTCCTCAGGTGCCCCTCTCCCCTCCCGCTCTCCAGAGCTCAGCCCTGCAGGGTCGGGGCCGGGGCTCTGCCCTCTGTAGTTTGGAGTCCAGTGGAGATAGAAGTTTCAGTGGAGTCGAGGGGGCAGAAGGAAGATTGCAGAGGGTTTTAGGAGAGGGTCGGACGAGTCAAAATGGAGTCTGTCAGCATAATGACCGTGGTATTAGTTACATCCTTACTATGTGCCAGGCAACATATCAAGCGATGGGGTGGATACAAGCAAATGAGGTGGGACGCGGTCCTTATCTTGCCTAGGGCTCGCGGCCTTAGTCCCCATTTTACAGACGCAGTGACTGAGGCATTGGAGAAGTGAAGCGACTTGCCCAAGGTCACACAGCAGATGGGTGGCGGAGCTGGGATTAGAACCCATGACCTTCTGACTCCCAGGCCTGGGCTCTGTCCACTGGGCCATGCTAAGTAACTCATCTGTGAAGGTTGGAGGGGAGAAATGCAGCTACATAGTCCTGTGGGGTCGAGGGAGGATTTTTTTCTAGGAGAGGAGATACACGGGCAGGTTTGACATCCGAAGGGAAGGAGCCATGGGAGTGTGAGTGGTTGAAGGTGGTGGTTAGGGAGAGGACAAGGAAAGGGACGAGTATTTTACTAAGGGTGTGAAAGGATGGAGTTGGAAGCTCGAATGGAGAAAATAAATTTTGAGAGCGGGCTGAATAATAGAAAAACTATAGACACTGCATGGGTCAGTGGAAAGAGCCTGGGCTTGGGAGTCCGAGGTCATGGGTTCGAATCCCACCTCTACCACTTGTCAGCTGGGTGACTGTGGGCAAGTCACTTCACTTCTCGGTGCCTCAGTTCCTGGAAAATGGGGCTGAAGACTGTGAGCCTCACGTGGGACAACCTGATGACCCTGTATCTACCCCAGCGCTTAGAACATTGCTCGGCACATAGTAAGCACTTAACAAATACCAACATTATCGTTATTATTATTAAAGTGAGGTGGAGAGTCCAGGGAGCTCTTGCCTGACTGTTTCAATTTTGTTGATGAAACAGATGACAAGGTCTCTCTATCAATCTAGTTTTTTAATGATATTTGTCAAGTGCTTACTATATGCGAGGTAAGGAGGGTAGATACGAGGTTGGTCACAGACCATGTTCATTCATTCATTCATTCGATCATATTTATTGAGCTCTTATAGTGTGCAGAACCCTGTACTAAGCGCTTGGAAAGTACAATTCGGCAACAAGTAGAGACAATCCCTGCCCATCGACGGGCTCACAGTCTAGAGCGGGGAGACAGATAACAAAACAAAACAAAACGAGTAGACAGGCATCAATAGCATCAATATGAATAAATAGAATTCTAGACACATCATTAATAAAATAAATTGAATAATAAATATGTACACAAATACACAAGCGCTGTAGGATGGGGAAGGAGGTAGACCAGAGGGAAGGAATAGGGGAGATGGGGAGGGGAAGAGGAGCAGAGGAAAAGGGGGGTTCGAAGTGGGAAGCCCTCCTGGAGGAGGTGAGCTCACGGGGCTTACGATCTTAATCCCCATTCTACATATGAGGTAAGTGAGGGACAGAGAAGTGAAGTGACCTGCCCCAGGTCGCGTAGCAGACAAGTGCTGGGAACTGGAATTTGAACCCAGATTCTGATTCCCAGGCCCGTGCTCTATCCATGAGGCCACGCTGCTTCTCAGTTGATGATGATTCTACTTAATGCAGTGGTGTTCAGAAACCTCCGGGTTCAACTTGGCGTAAATCTGGCTTGAGCAAATTTTAAGGAGGGAAGGAAAGTCGAGAGAGGCTGAAAGCCGTTCTACTCCCTTCCACCCACAAAAATGTCCATACCTTCTGTCCTCCCAGACCTGAAGGGTGGAGTGCCAGGATCGGTGAGTCATGGGAGTGTTTTCAGCTGGAAAAAATGTTCAATCTGTTATTTCGTTATTGCACAATGTGATTGTGGCAAGAAGAACGCCGTCGCTAGAAGGTTGGGCAGATTTGAACGTCGGCGATGAAAAATTTCTACTGCCGCAATCGTAGCAAAGATGGGGTGGAGGGGCTGAGAAAAATCCACATACTCAGATTTAACGGCTGCAATCCCCGTTTTCATAGCTCCCATTGAAATCTTTACGTTTCCTGGGCCTTCCCGGGGTAGGTGAGGCTGTTAAGGAGGTGGAGAGAGGCTAGGAGACTCAACTACACCTCGAGTGGTGAGAATTTTCAGCGAGAGCCGGATGTGGGAACGGCAGTACTCGAGTAACAACAGAAGGAATCAGAATGGTCATGGTTGTAGCAGCAGTGGAAAGGAAAGCCTGTATTGAGCACCACTGGAGCCCATCATTTGGCAAGTGAGAAAACAAGCAAGCATTTGGAAGGCAACAAAATCTCCATCATGGGTCGCCTAGGTTGGCTCTGTATTTTACTGGTGCATGTAATAATAATAATAATAATGTTGGCTTTTGTTAAGCGCTTACTATGTGCAGAGCACTGTTCTAAGCGCTGAGGTAGATACAGGGTAATCAGGTTGTCCCTCAGGAGGCTCACAGTCTTAATCCCCATTTTCCAGATGAGGGAACTGAGGCACAGAGAAGTTAAGTGACTTGCCCACAGTCACACAGCTGACAAGTGGCAGAGGTGGGATTCAAACCCATGACCTCTGACTCCCAAGACTGGGCTCTTTCCACTGAGCCATGCCACTTCTCGGTGGCATACCCACTGGTTGCCAAAAGCCAGTCCATTCTCTCCAGCTATAAAACAGAATGTTATTTGACAGTTTGGTTTTTCAAGAGCAGTTGTGAAGAGAGTTCCCGGAGTAGATCAGGATGATTTCTAAAATGTGCCTTCCTGCCACCCTTCCTCCCTCTCTTCTTCCCTCCCTCCCTCTTCCCTTCTTCCTTCCTCCCTTCTTCTCTCCCTCCCTCCCTTCTTCCCTCAGTCCCCTCCTTCCTCCCTTCTTTCTCTCTCTGTCTCCCTTTCTTCTTTCTCCTTCTTTCTCTCTTTCTCTCTTCCTTACTTCTCTCCTACTCTCCCTCTTTCTCTCTCTTCCTTGCTTCTCTCTCTCCTCCTCTCCTTCTTTTTCTTTCTCTCCTTCCTATCTTCTCTCCTCGTTCTCCTCTTCCTCTTCCTCCTCCTCTACCTCCTCCTCCTCTTTTTCCTTCTTCTTTTTCCTCTCCTCTTCCACCTCCTCCACCTCCTCCTCTTGTGACTTAAATTTCATTAATCAGGGAAAATAAAACAATTTCCTGGAAATAAAGTAGTCATATAAACATTAGCTACTTTCTTTCTGGGAAACTGAACACTGGAAAAATGTTTTTTCTTCATACTGATGTATACCGCATATCTCCCCTCGACCCTATCAAAGCTAAAGAAAAATACACTCTGGTTCCAATTATCATTAAATCATCCAATTGAATATTGAAAATCAATTGAAAATGCCTTAAATCTTGTTCTCAATGGTATATGGAAAATGAAGAACACATCATAGAAGACTGTACAGAAAATAATTGATCATCACAGATTTACTGGAGGAAAAAGCGTTGGGCAGTGACCCACAGACAATACTTTTCATAAAGTTTCTGTCTCCTTTGTAAGTACCCTCCAAGTACCTGAAGAGGTGTTTTTTTTCAGAATAGTAATATCTGAATCGTGGTTTTCTAAGAAAACTGAAAAATCCATTCTTTTAAAGCTCATTTTAAACAAAGTTTAGTAGCAAATCACATAACTGAATTTTTGCTAGTAGGTAGGATAAACTGTTCTTTGTATCTTTACAAAGTTCCCAAAACTACTAATAATAACTGTGATATTTATTAAGTACCTACTCTGTGCCAGGCACTGCATTAAGCAATGGGGTCGATACAACCAAATCGGGTTGGACAAACATAGGGCTCACAGTCTCAATCCCCATTTTACAAATGAGGTCACTGAGGCACAGAGAAGTGAAGTACCTTATCCAAGGTCACACAGCGGTCAAATGGCAGAGCTGGTTATTAGAAGCCATGCCCTTCGGACTCCCAGGCCACTGCTTTATCCCTATGCCATGCTACTTCCTTACCTGGAAAAATTTTGGAAGACACCAACAGCTTCCATCTTTCTCTACTGGAAGCAATCATGGCCCTGAAAAAATTAGCCAAGGATTAAAAAAGTATAAAAGGCTCCAGGAATGGGTCCATGGGTAAATGACCTAACCTCTCTGGGCATCAGTTTCCTCACCTCGGAAACAAGGATTTAATACCCGTTCTCCCTGCTACTTAAACTCTGAGCCCCATGTCGGGCAGGGACTGGATCTCACCTAATGATGTTGTTGACTATCCCCACATTTTGTATACCTTGGGCAACTTATTTCGCTTTTTTGTGCCTCAGTTACCTCATCTGAAAAATGGGGATTGAAACTGTGAACCCCCTCTGGGACAGGGACTGTGTCCAGTCAAATTTGTTTGCCTCTACCCCAGTGCTTCGTACAGTGTCTGGCCCATAATAAACTCTTCACAAATATCACAATTATCATTGCTATTATTTCAGCGCTCTGCACGTAGTAAATGCTCAATAAATACGATCAATTGATGAACAAATACTCCAATTATATCAAAACTGCAGCTTATCAACTCATCCAATCCTAGGTAGGTTTGGAAAAATCAGAATTTACCCTTATCACTGTCCATTTTATTCATTTTTAAAAACCAAGCAAAAGAGAAGGTAGGACATGAAGTCTTTTCATATTTGCAAATGACACATTTTACATAGAGATGATTCTTTATCCTCTGGAATGATCTTAACCACCACTTCTTAATATAATTATATTGTGGAAACCTCAATCATTTTAGCATATACATTTGGGAGCGATTAGGTTGAAGACGGTTTGAGTCCATTAGTAAGGCAAGATAAATCTCGGTGCCTTTAACCCAGTATTATAGCTGAACATCTTTGCATCCGCAGCAAAGCCTGCCCTTCAGCAGTGTTTTTTACAGAGTAGGGCAGCTTAATTAGATGGGCAAGGTAGGGAGGAGAGGAGGAGGAAGATGTAAAGTCTTCCTCTGCACTAAATATCTGGGCCTGCGGTTTCAGAATCTGTCATGCTGGGGCATGTCCCCAGTCAAAGCAGCCTCCCTGGCTTCAGGCACAATGAGTGGAGCATCCAGGGGAACCCAAAGATGGAACGGGGGAATATCCGTCCCGAACATTAACAGATAACAAGACAGAAAAGAGAAGGCCTAAATCAGAGAGTAGGAGAGGCAGGGATAAGAGCAGTCGGTTTAGTCAGGACGAAGGTGTCAAATGCCTAGAAGTAGCAATAAAGAATTGCTGAAATGCATGGAATGAAATTATCTGCCTTTGCCGGGACTCTCTACAATTGCTTCCCTTGATCTTGTAGGTGCTGGTCTGATCCTAGTTTTAAAACTTCTACAGTAAGTTGGACCATGGTTCCCATTCGGCAAATGGATCAGTGGGATTGGAATCAAAAGAGAACAGGCACTGCAAAAATTCCCGTCTCCTCCGGCTTTCAAATTCTAATATCAGAATTAATGCGGGCGAAGTGGCTGTATTGACCTACACTTAGCATTTGGGAAAGTCCAGCAGGAATACAGGATAGATCCCTTGTTCATACGGGACCTGATGAGAATAAACCATCCTTCATTTAAAGTCAGCTTTCGTCATTCTCTTCTCGTTGGTCAGCATCTGAGTCTCTCCATTTTATATCCTACCGACTACTTGCTTCAGCACTTCACAGGCCCTAATGATCATCACAATAATAATAATAATAATAATGTTGGTATTTGTTAAGCGCTTACTCTGTGCCAAGCACTATCCCAAGAGCTGGGGTAGATACAAGGTAATCAGGTTGTCCCACTTAGGGCTCACAGTCTTCATCCCCATGAGGTAACTGAGGCACAGATTCCTGTACTCACCCACAGCGTTTAACACTCGTATACATATCTTTATATTCTACTACTTCCTCTGATCTGTAATTTATTTTAAAGTTGTCACCCCCTCTAGAATGTCAGCTTCTGGAGGGCAGAGATCATATCTTCTAATATATACTGTACTCTCTCAGATTCTTAGTATGGTGCACACAGAAGGTTGTCAAAAATAATTTTGATTCACCGAATGATGGCTTGACTTATTCCCGCCGTTGCCAAAAGAGAACAGTGTGGCTTTAATCACGGTTCCTTGTTGCATTGGTGATGTGTCGACTGGATAGGAGCTCCACACTGAGAGTGACCATTGTTTTTATGAAGCTTGTTTTTGCTGTTTCAGGTGTGAGACTGAGAAGTTCTCCAAAAGGTAAGTATAACTGAAGTAAATCTTTCATCCAACACTTAAAACGGTGCTTGGCACATAGGAAAAGCTTAACCAATACCATAATAATTATCATTTAACTTGATTGGATTGCCACTCACTGTGTGGTAATGAGAGCTCTGGGGTAAACGTAATAGCTTTGCTGTAATTTGAGCACCTAAGAAGGTTACAAATTTCAGATTCCAAGAAGTAGGTCAGTCATATTTACTGAGTACAGGCGAAGCTTAAAGACAAATTTCGGAGTCCAAGAAGTAGGTCAACATTATTTATTGAGCCCTTACTGTGTGCGGAACACTATACTAAGCGTTTGGGAGGGTACAATGTAGCAATATAACAGATTCATTCCCTGCCCACAGTGAGCTTACAGTCTAAAGGGGTCCAGGGTAAAGGGGACCTAGAGGGGCTTCGGGATGCAGCCACCCAGGTCATCAAGAAGACAGTCACATCTAAAGCTTCCCAACGTTCACACATCTGTAGCAGCCTCTTGTTGATCCATCAGTCATATTTATTGAGCACTTACTATGTGCAGAACACTGTACTAAGCGCTTGGGAGAGCAGAAACGGCAAAACTAGCAGATACGTTCCCTGCCCACAGCGAGCTTACAGTCTAGAAGGGGAGGCAGATATCGATATGAATAAAAAAGTCATTTATAAATATAATTGCAAGATATGTACATAAATGCTGCGGGGTTGGGGGTGGGGCATCATGAATCCCCTGTGACCGCACATTATTTACAGATCGAGATCGCCACACCTGGGATGTCGGGGAAACAACAGGGAATCCTGGTGGTCTCTCTCAACTGCTTTGCCTGTCCCAAACGCCTCCTTATCCGCAATCCGGCAATCCCTCCAGCTTCCAGGACTTGTCCAGGTAGTGTTCTCTTCATGGCACATCAGGCCTAATAAGTCTGTCGATCGATCAATCGGTAGTATTTATTGAGAGCTTACTGTGGTAAGGGCATTGGGAGGGTAATAATAATGATAATGTTGGTATTTGTTAAGCGCTTACTATGTGCCAAGCACTGTTCTAAGCGCTGGGGTAGATACAGGGTAATCAGGCTGTCCCACGTGAAGCTCACTGTCCTAATCCCCATTTTCCAGATGAGGTAACTGAGGCACTGAGAAGTTAAACAACTTGCCCAAGGTCACAGAGCAGACCTTACCCTGATCATTGCATCAGCCTCCTAGCTGACCTTCCTGCCTCCAGCACTTATTTTACTACCTGGATCATTTTTCTAAAGCATCCCTTCTGTACATGTCTCCCTACTCTTAAAAAAAACTTAAAGGTTTACCCACTCCTCTCATATCAAGTACAAACTCCTAACGATTAGACTATAAGCCTGTCAATGGGCAGGGATTATCTCTATCTGTTGCCGAATTGTACATTCCAAGCGCTTAGTACAGTGCTCTGCACATAGTAAGCGCTCAGTAAATACTAATGAATGAATGAATGAATGAATGAATGAATGAATCTTTGGCTTTAAGGTCCCGAGTCAGCTCTCCCTATTATTTTTCCACTCTGATTTTACTCTACACCCCAGTTCACCCGTTTTGTGTCTCTCAGGCTAAGCTACTCACAGTGCTTTTTTCTTGTCTCTTCGGCCTCCAATCTCTGGCTTATGCCCTTCCCATGCATAGTAACACTATGCTCATTTCCTCATTTGTGTATACTTTTATTACCCTATTTATTTTGTTAATGAGGTGTACATCCCCTTGATTCTATTTATTGCTTCTGTTTTTGTCTGTCTCCCCCTATTAAACTGTGAGCCCGTCAATGGGCAGGGATTGTCTCTATCTGTTGCTGAATTGTACATTCCAAGCGCTTAGTACAGGGCTCTGCACATAGTAAGCACTCAATAAATACTATTGAATGAATAATCTCTGCCCCTTCATATCTGTCAGACCATAGCTCTCCCCATCTTCAAAGAACTGTTACAATCATATCTCTTTTCAAGCAGTCCCACCCAATTAATTTCTCTTTACCCCAGGTTCATACTCCTCCAACTCTCACTTCAGCACCTCTGTGTCAATTAATAACCACCAGAAACATTTTTATGTGTGTTTTATAATCCCTACTGTTTAGACTCTAACTCATACGCACATCTACTTTTCCTTTATCCTCATATGTGTAAACTATTTTTATGTCTTTCTCCAGGCTATGTTGCAAACTACTTGAGTGTACTTTCACAAAGATTAGGCTACTTTCCCAAGTGCTTACTATAGTGCTCTGCCCACAACAGATGCTCAATAAACACCATTGAATGGTTAATTGGGAAGGTACTAAGGACGTTCTGACTCCCAGAAGACATGCAGGCAGCAGGAAGGAATTTGAGAAAGATGGAACATCGGTCATGTAGAGAATTGCTTGCTGGCAGTTGCTGGGGGATGCAGTAGCCGGAGACTTAGGAAGCTGTATTCAATCATCCTTTCATTCTTTCAGTTGTATTTATTGAGCACTTACTGTGTGCAGAACACTGTACTGAGCACTTGGGAAAGTACAATACAAAAATCAACAGTGTCATTCTCTGCCCACAATGAGCTTACAATCTAGATGGGAGGAGACGACATCAACACAAATAAATAAAATGACAGATACTTACATAAGCTCTGTGGGGCCGGGACCGGGGCAAAGAGCAAAGGGATCAAGTCAGGATGATGCAGAAGGGAGATGAGGAAAAGAGGGGCTGAGTCTGGGAAGGCCCTTGGAGGAGATGTGTCTTCAATAAGGCTTTAAAGTGGGGGAGAGTCTGTAGGATTAGAGGAGGGAGGGTGTTCCAGGCCAGAGGGAGCATGTGGGCTAGAGGTCGGTGGCGAGACAGATGAGATCAAGGCCAAGTGAGAAGGTGAGCACTGGTGGAGCAAAGTGTGCAAGCTGGGTTGTAGAAAGAGAGAAGCTAGATGAGGTAGGAAGGGCCAAGGTGATGGACTGCTTTAAAGCCCGTAGTGAGGAGTTTTTGTTTAATACGAAGGTAGATGGGCAACCACTGTAGTTTTATGAGGAGGGGAGTGACAGGTCCTGAATGTTTTGTAGAAAAATGATCCAGGCAGCAAAGTGAAGTTCAGAGCGGAGTAGAGAGAGACAGGAGGATCGGAGGTAAGTAGGGAGGCTGATGCAATAAACCGTGCGGGCTAGGATGAGTGATTGTACTAACATGGAAGCAGTATGGATGGAGAAAAGAGGGTGGATTTTAGCGATGTCGTGAACTTGGGACCTACAGGATCTGGTGACCAATCTAATGTGTGGGTTGAACAAGGGAGAAGAGTCGAGCATGATGTCAACATTACGGGCTTGTGAGCCAGGAAGCATGGTGGTGCCGTCTATAGTGACGGGAAAGTCCGGGGAGGACAGGTTTTGGGTGGGAAGATGAGGAGCTCCATTTTGGATGTGTTAAAGTTTGAGGTGATGGTGATGGGAGGACATCCAAGCAGAGATGTCTTGAAGGCAGAAGGAGACGTGAGACTGAAAAGAGGGAGAGAGATGTAGATTTGGGTGTCATCGGCATAAGAGGTGGTAGTCGAAGCCATGGGAGCGAATGAGTTCTCCAAGGGAGTGGGGGTAGATGGAGAAGACTAGGGGTCCCCAAATTGAAGCTTGAGGGACCCCGCAGTTACATCTTGTGGTCCAGCAATCCCTTGCCTCCTATTGTCTCTCAGCCCTGAGCACCATTAGGGCATACTTACAGATTAAGATTTAGGCTTTCTGATGAATGATCATTACTCTTTCCACCAAATGCAGTTTCTCCCTGAAATTTCCAGCTGGTGCCACTTAGAGTTTCGTGCTGAAACATAAACATGTTCCTAGTTATTAAGCATTATGGGGACACTGCGGAAGACTGTGAGAAATCTCCAACTGAGTCTTGATTTGTAGACTCGTTTTCATGTCCACGTGAGAGAATCGTGCGGATTGTGAACTGTAAAGTACGGAGTATTTCATGAATATGTATGAGCATGTTTGTTCTTGAGCTTAGCAACTCATTTACCAATTTATGACATGCCAAACGTATTGAGTCTAAACAGTCAGAGAAATAAATAGTAACGATCGTGATCCTATAAGGAGTTGCCTTGTGGGCGGTTGATAACTTTGATTTTTTTTCCCGTAGCATTCACGTTCATGTCTGCGATGGATTTTAATGTCAGTCTCCCCTTCTTGGCTGTAACTTCCTTCGTGGGCAGGGAGTGTGTCTATGAACTCTGTAGTACCGTACTCTCCCAAGTAATTGTAAACGCTTAATAAATAGCATTATCATCCTTATAATTAATATTATATGAGTCCTCACTGTTAAATTCACTGGTAGAAGGAATTGAAAGATTTTAGTTGGAAACATTCTGAAATTATAGAACCAGAAGTAAATTATCAATAATGAAAAGAAATCCAATTTTGAGAATAATAATAATAATGATAGTAATAATAATAATGTTGGTATTTGTTAAGTGCTTACTATGTGCAGAGCACTGTTCTAAGTGCTGGGATAAATACAGGGTCATCAGGTTTTTCCACATGAGGTTCATAGTCTTAATCCCCATTTTACAGATGAGGGAACTGAGGCCCAGAAAAGTGAAGTGACTTGCCCACAGTCACAGCTTACAAGTGACAGAGCTGGGATTTGAACCCAGGTCCTCTGACTCCCAAGCCCGGGATCTTTCCACTGAGCCATGCTGCTTAAGCCCTTATTGTGTTTGGAGTACTCTTCTAAGCTCTGAGGTGGTTACAAGGTAATCAGGTTGTCCCACGTCTGGCTCACACTCTTGATCCCCATTTTACAAATGATGTAACTGAGGCACAGAGAAGTTAAGTGATTTGCCCAGAGTCAAACAGCTCATACGTGGCACAGCCGAGATTAGAACCCACATCCTTTGACTCCCAAGCCCAGGCCCTTTCCACTGAGCCACGCCACTTCTCTAATAATAATGATGGCATTTGTTAAACACTTACTATGTACCAAGCACTGTTCTAAGTGCTGGGATAGACGCAAGGTAATCAGGATGCCTCAAGTGGGGTTCACAGTCTTCATCCCCATTTGACAGATGAGGTAACTGAGGCACAGAGAAGTTAAGTAACTTGCCTAAAGTCACAGAGCCGACAAATGATGGAGCCAGGATTAGAACCCATGACCTCTGACTCCCAAGCCCGGGCTCTTTCCACAGAGTGGTTCCACTGTGGTTGGACATCTCCATCTGACCAGTCGCAGGGGAAAAGTTGGGGAAGAGAATGAGAAAAGAGTTGCAGAGTGAGCTGGAGAGTGACAAATTTTTGTGCGGCTGCATTCTAAGCCTCTGTCATTCCGCTCTCATACAGGAGCAGGAGAAGTAGTGTGGCCTAGTGAAAGGAGCCTGGAGATCAGAGAACTTGGGTTCATCCGTGAAAACCACAACACTTCAATTATCTTCTATCTCCCCTAGCATTTAGCTCAGTGCTTGGGCTAAGCCCTCTCCCCACCACTCACATTACCACGATTGAATCCCAATCCCGGTTCTGCCGCGTGACCATAGTCAATTCACTAAGATCCTCGGTGCCTCAGATCTCGTCCATAAAATGGGTCTCAAATCCTCCTCCCGCTGACTTAGACTGTGAGTCCTGTGTCATCAGGGACGGCGTCCAACCTAATTTCCTCCTATCTACCCTAGTGCTTAGAACAGTGCTTGAGACACAGCAACCGCCTACCAAATACCAGTGTCATTATTATCATTAATACGTATTATCTATTTTTGTATTTTGTGCTTGTCCCATTCTCTCGCTAGATGCAATCGATTAATCAATTAATCGATCAACAAAACCAGCCAACCAGTAGTGTTTAATGAGGGTTTGCTCTGGGCAAAGCGCTTCAGTTCTCAGAAGAGTAGCCACAATCCCTGATCTCGAGGTGTTTACAGTGTAACGGGGAGCCGGACACTATAATAAAGTACGAGTAAGGGAAATCAACTGAGTTCAAAGATTTGTCTAGTAGATTATCTGTGGGAGAAAAGGGTAAATATACAAAGCTTCGAGGAAAGGAATGCTGTCTGGTTCTTCCTTTGTAATTACTCATAGTGGACGATATCAATCATTACAAACCATTGATCGGGTGAGGTGAGCGGGAGGTATTTTTTGGAGAGGGAGGCTCAGTGTGTTACCGTCAATAAGTAGCCCGACCTAGTGGAGAGAGCCCGGGCCTGGGAGTCGGAGGACCCGTGTTCTAATCCCAGCTCTGCCCCTTGTCGGCTGTGCGACCTTAGGACAATCACTTAACTTCTCTGAGCCTCAATCCCTTCATCTGTAAAATGGGGATTGAATCCTACTCCCTTCTACTTGGACTGTGTCCCACCTCATTAACTTGTATCTACTCCAGTGTTTAGACCAGTGCTGGGCACCTAGTAAGTTCTTAAGTGTTATTATTATTGTTGACAGGGAAGTTACCGGTACACGATCGTGCTCATGAGAAACTTTAGGCTGACTGATTTATTTAGAATCCAAAATACGGAGGCACGCACCAAGGCTTGGAAAGGAGTTGGGGAGAGAGCTGGATATCCTGTATGAGCCTTTGCATATGCACAGAAGATGAAGTAGGGTCTCCTAGGAAATAGGAAATGGGGGGAGAGAGAGAGAAAGAGAGGGAAAGAATATGTTTCTGAAAAATCACAATTCATGTCCTCCCTTGTGGCCAGACCCACAGCCTCACCGCACTCATCTCCTCCCAACCAGGTGTGAAGAGTGACTGCTGACATCATTGCTGTACCGTGACAGCCTCGCAATCTCCCTCCAGAAGGGCTCCATACCTGGGCAGAGAAGCAGTTCCAAGAGGGTTATTTAGAGCCCAAAATACAAAGACATGCACCAAGGCTTGGAAAGGACTCCATGTCCCACCCTCTCCCTTCCCTGGCTTCTCAGCAAGGTCCTGACTGTGTTGCTGGTGTCTCTGCCTGACAGAGAGGAAGTGGAGGGAGAAACACCGAGCTGCTGATGGAGGGGTAAAGATAATAAAAATAATAATAATAGTAGTACTTATTATAGTAGAAGCCAGGCTCACGGAATGCCTTACGTTCCCTCTTCCCTGGCTTCAACCTCTCGACGCCAGGCCAGCAACTAATTTAGACAACAGATGAGCCAGCAAGATACTGCAGCAGTGTATTCACTTGAAGAACTTCTGTAAATACTAGTTTCGTCATTCATAATGATGACAATCCTTTGGGAGACCACGGACTATGCCCTTACGCGATCCTACCAGGTTACGCGGTTGTTGTTGAGGAGTTTTCAGTGAGTTTTTCATACACATGATCAGGGTGACAGAAATCCCAGAAGACATTCAAACCTTTTGAGGTTCATGAACTCTTTCCACCTTCTACTTCCCAACATTCGGGACCCATAAGGTCTTTGGGTAATGAAGAGAGAGAGATCACAACTTGGAAATTCTAACTCCTCCTGGTATTTCTTGATGAAATATCTTCTCCCCATTTCATAACCTCCCTATGACCAACTCTGAACTTTAGCACTTACAGATACTTGAGCACCAGTGTATTCGTCTGTCCATCTTTCCATTTTCTTTTTTCCAGCTTCAGGGTTTAGATCCTCCTTCCCACTGCATCTTGAGCTCCATGAGAGAAAGGATTTTATCTTTTAGCTCACTTCAGCTCTCTCAGGCATTACAGTGCTCTGCACACAGGAAGAGCTCAAGAAATACTACTGCCATTTTACCCCCAGATTTTCAGCTATTTCTAAGTGGGTCCCTTGTCATCACTGGGGTGTGTGAATCGAGCAGTGACCCCAAAGGAACGAACATTGGTTGTGGCTCACTGCTGATGTTCTGAATTGTTTTCTAAATCACATAATTTGCAGGTAATTTATTGTACATTGGGTTTTTTTTTTCACTGAGGATGTTTATGTTTACATTCGATAACTTCAAACAAATGGGGTCATTTGAAGGAAATTAACAGGGGCATGTTGTGCAATAGCTTCCATTTGTTAATGCTTTTTTTTGCCAAAGTGTTTAAATGAGAAGTGTAATTAAAATAACACGAAGATTGTTATGTCTTTTCCTTTTGATATATGTAAGACATTTGCGTATGCTTCAGTCTGCGGAGATCATTCTTTACACTCGCTTAACTATTAATCACCACTTCATGATGAAGAAAACCAAAAGTCTTCATTTTTGCTCATTAAGGCTCCGTCACAGTTCTTCTATTCCCAGAAATAAATTAGTTATGGGAAGAGATTTGAGAGCTCCAATTAAATCCCTGAAAGTATGGCATCTGAGTTCCTGTGTGATCTCATCCACCGTAAACCCCGGAAAAGCATGGAAGAAGAAGGTTCACTGGAGTGTAGAGAAGAAACCCGCAGAATTGTTCAGTGACTACTGTAAGAGAGAAAACAAATGTATTAATAGCAGTTATAATATGCAACGACTATAAATGCAGCTTCACCTAATCATCCTGTTTTAAGATAACTCCAAGGCCCATAGATTTATATTGGAATATTTCACCTATGGTGAAAGCTGAAATAAAACCAGATTAATTACTCGATCATTTCTACTTTTTTTCTGAATTTACACCGCATCATTAGCCAGAGGTAAGCTAGACTTCAGAAACTTGTGTCAATATGGCATCACTGTGCATTTTTCCGATTAACGAGATGCGCAAATCTGTACCATATTAAATCCTTCCCCATACCCTAGTATGGACTCTGATGAGACAGACGTAAAGAGTAGCGTGAAGCAGCGTGGCTCAGTGGAAAGAGCATGGGCTCAGGAGTCAGAGGTCATGGGTTCTAATCCAGGATCCGCCACCTGTCAGCTGTGTGACTTTGGGCAAGTCACTTCACTTCTCAGTGCCTCAGTTACCTCATTTGTAAAACGGGGATTAAGACTGTGAGCCTCATGTGGGGCAACCTGATTACCCTGTATCTATCCCAGCGCTTAGAGCAGTGCTCGGCACATAGTAAGCACTTAACAGATACCAACAATATTATTATTAAAGAGCTGGTCACTAAAAATTTATCTTTTCATCTTGGGTATTTATATTTAATAGAACATTATGGAATGATTTGGGAAAAAAGAAGACAGAAATGAAACATCACTACACAATGTGTGCAGCACACATTACTGTCTTGAATTGTTCTCTTTGGAATCTCAGAGATGAGGTAGAAATCTCTGGTTATTGACCTTGGAAAAAAACGGATCTTTATTCAATTGGTAAACTGAGCAGCTAAAACAAGGATATTACCTTGACAAAAATAAATGTGATGGCATTGAAGTAAAAAACAAAGAATTGTCTGTCGGGCTGTCCAAATGGAAGATTTTGTTTTCATTCAAGTTGCTTTTGGCTCCTTTTCTCTTGTTAAGTGGTCAATCATGTGGACGTCTGTTTTTTGGAGGTTTTCAGACTTCATTCCGCTGACAAGCATGGTTTGCAAAGAAAGGAACCTCAGACACTTCAGATGTTGCTTCTTACTATAAAAGAGGGAGGTCATTTCTCACTTTTTCTACTAAAGTACCATTTATATTCTGGTTGATATTATGTTTGAGGCACACCTAATAGGTCAGAGTGAACTTTTGAACTATCCAATAGAGAAAATTGTTGACCAGTAAAAAGACTGGACATGTTTCCCACTACTCTGTTTATTACTCAGACAATACATCGCATTAACTGAAGCAGAAGTTGTTTTTTCTTTGTGAGCATCAGGAGTTTAGCCTTTTCAGAAGGTCCGGCGTGTGTGTCGTATTGATTTTTTTACATGAACTCATCCTAGTTTCTATGTCTATTCGCAAAACGACTAACTGAGTGGTTAATTCATCTGGGAAACCAAAGGCTCCGGATAAATTACGAGGTGTGTCTTCCTCCTTGTTGAAGTTAAATCATTCTAGAAGTGCCACAGAAACACGCTCTCCTGGATCTTTCGAAATACAAAGAATTTCCGTTGGATTGCCCTGATTTCCTCACACAGCCCCATACGTTTCTAGTTCTACTTTACTTATACTTTACCCAGTGTATAAATCTAGGAAAGCTCAATTCGGCCATAATAAACAGTAGTAATAATAGCATTTATTGAGACCCCATTTGGAGTGGTGCGCTCTATTAGGTCCCTCTCAGGGTGGCACCTGGAGAGTTTCCAGGACTCTACCAGTCGTGACTATGGGAGGGAGAGTGGAGGGGAGACCTACCCATTCCTAGCTTGGGCAGTGGCTAGCGAGGGGAAGGCCATCTGCTACAAGTCAAAACTCACCAGTGCTGGGCAGCGACGGCATGGGAGAGAGTCGAGGGCGGAGACTCGAGTTTATTGCCTGGAAGGAGATCACGGTAAACCACTTCCGGATTTTTCCCAAGAAAAATATGTGGATCCATTAGCGGAACGACTGCTGATGGAGGTGGGGTGTTCTGGGAGAGATCTGTCCATGGTGTCGCTATGTGTCGGAGATGACCTGATGGCATAAGACAAGACTGTGTTAGGTTCTTGGGAAGTGCAGTGTGATGAAGTGACTGCCCACAGAGAGTTTACACTCTAAAGAGGGAGATAAATGAAAATAAGTACAGCTAGAGTGGTCAGAATCAATACTTTTGGCTAGAACACCGTAAGGGAAATAGGGAACATTCTTCCAACAGGGTGAACGCATTTGGACCAGTAGGCTGTGTTTCTGAAGAAAATGGCCTGCATTTCGGGGAACAGCAGTGGAAGGGGTGAGTAAGCTCCTTGGCTGAACTCTGAGGGAAGGGATCATGTCTACAACCTCACCTGTGCTCTTTCAAGTGCTTAGAACAATGCTCTGCAATGTACTGCTCAGTACATACCAGTGATTGATTGAGACCATAGTGGGTTTTCCTCAGGGTGAGATTTGGCGAGGACAAGCGCCGTGGTGTAAATGTGCTCGGCCTCAGAACCCTGGAGTGGTGCCACCTCCATTTTTCCCGAGCTCAACCTTCTGCAGGGCAGGAACCCTGGGATACAGGAGAAACAGCGGGGCTCAGTGGAAATAGCCCGGGCTCGGGAGTCAGAGGATGTGGGTTCTAATACCGACTCCTCCACTTTCCTGCGCGCAGCCTTGTGCGAGTCCCTTTACTTTTCTGAGCCTCAGCTCCCTCATAGGTAAAATGGAGATTAAGAACGTGAGCAGCACGTGGGATGACCTCATTATCCCGTATCTACCCCAGTGCTTAGAACAATGGTCGGCACATAATAAGCGCCTAACAAATACCCTCATCATTGTTATTATCATTAGCTCCACCTGCAGTTTTTTGCAAAACTGAATGTCCCACCTGAACAACTCCACTGATCAGTAAGTGGAGTTTAATATGCAGTAGAAAAGTCCCTCAAAAGTCCCCAGGGAACTGATTCCCTAGGCGGTAAAGGCACGACAGATCATTTTCATTAAAAGTACATTATTCCAATTTGACTCAAACCAATGTTTGTTTTTTTCCTGGTCAGAATGAAAATGTTTTAAGATCCACATTCTGCCCACATCTGAATCTCAGTCTTTGTAATCAGTGCATTTGATGTGCATGGGGTTATTTTCAGGCAATCATTGGTGTTCCAGACTATTGGTATGTAGATTGTTTACAAGGCCATTAGTGAAGTACCAGGGGACAACTCCAGCACCATGAGCTCGCTCACAACAGAGCTGTTAGATGAGAGAGGTAGAACATCCCCCAGTGTGTCCGGCTTTTAATTTCTATTCAAGGTAAAGGTTTTACCTACTAAATACTGAATGAAATGAGAACTTCCCACGGAAGCATCCGTCCGCTTTTCACCCTCTGCAACGTGACCTGAGGTAGACTGTGGAAGACTTGAAGAGATTTGTTCCAATGAGAACAAAACTGAGGAAAACCATCTCAGAGAACGGTCGGAAGCCGGCAGAATTCACCATCTTCTGAGCTGCCTGAGACCTTTCACCAAAGAATCAAAGTTCACGGTTGATTAAGCTTTCCCTTTCCCTTGAACGGGAATCTCAAATTTATGGTTCAGCAAATCTTCTCCAATTCAACCACCCTGGTTTTTAACAAACTGCAGCTCTGGAAGCAATGTGTGGCTCAGTGGAAAGGGAATGGGCTTGGGAGTCAGAGGTCATGGGTTCAAATCCCGGCTCAGTCGCTGGTCAGCTGTCACTTAACTTCTCTGGGCCTCAGTTACCTCATCTGTAAAATGAGGATTGAGACTGTGAGGCCCATGTGGGACAACCTGATCGCCTTGCATCCCCCCAGTGCTCAGAACAGTTCTTTGCACATAGTAAGCACTTAACAAATGCCATCATGATTTTATTATCATTGTTACAACTGGAAATAAGTTGCATGACCCACACGTAATAATTATGATTGTGGTATTTGTTAAGTACAGTGCCAAACATCGGGGTTAATTCAAGATGATCAGGGCCTACACTGGACTCACAGTTTAAAAAGGAGGGAGAGCAGGAATTGAGTCTCCATTTTTCAGAGGAGGTAACTGAGGTGCAGAGAAGTTGAGTGACTTGCCCAAGGTCACGCAGCAGAAACGTGGTAGAGGCAGGATCAGAACCCAGATCCTCTGACTCCCAGGTCCATGTGACTTCCCCTAGGCCATGCTACTTCCATTTGGTTTGAGTCAAATATGGATTATTAAATTGATTAATGATATTTAAGTGCTTTCTATGAGTTCAGCACTGTTCTAAGCCCTAGGGCAGGTACAAGTTAATCAGGTTGGACACAGTCCCTGACCCACATTGGATGTGTCTACATTTTTGGTTCACTAATTGGCTAAAAAATTAATAGATATAAAATCCCCAAACTTTGTAAAGCATTGACTTTTTTGTGCCAGACAACTTTGTTTGCATTGATTGCATTTTGCATTCTTTTGCATTGGAGAAGAGCGTGACTCAGTGGAAAGAGCCAGGGCTCAGGAGTCAGAGGTCATGGGTTCTAATCCGGGCTCCACCACCTGTCAGCTGTGTGACTTTGGGCAAGTCACTTCACTTCTCGGTGCCTCAGTTACTTCATCTGTAAAACGGGGATTAAGACTGTGAGCCTCACGTGGGACAACCTGATGACCCTGTAACTACCCCAGTGCTTAGAACAGTGCTCTGCACATAGTAAGCGCTTAACAAATACCAACATTATCATTATTACTATTGATGCCAACCTGGATGGATAAATTTGAAAATGAGGGAGGATATTACTTGTTTGTTCTTTATCCAAGCCACATATAATTGACAAATGAGAAAAGGAAACTAATACTATGATATTTTGAGCACACTTATTTTCACCCTGTTAAGAGTATAATTGGGGGGTATCATAAAAATGGACATTGATAACATAAGGTTGACCAGGCTTCTCCTATGGCTGGTCGCAGCTAGGAAAGGTCCCCGTTCTTGAGGCCTATTTATAATTCCCAACAATTTCCAAATGTGGGTTTGGTTGTGTTGGGCAGGTTGCTCTTCTCTGCAGAGGTAAATAGCCTGCAAAATTGAGCTCCCAGATAAGACTTCAGAAGCTAGTTTCCTTCAAGGAGGTGCCGGTGTGGGTTTCTAATTATTGCCTTCTGTTTTAAATAGCCCCATTGTTCCCCAAAGCAGGTTTCCATCCAAACATGCAGCAGCCAAGCAATCGACAAGGTTAAAATGCAAAATATTCACTTTGTTCTAAGTCTCTTAGAGCCGGCAGTTGGATTCTGTCCCCAGAGTGTCTCCAAAAGATAAAACCTGAAAGATAAATGCTCTCTCCTGTTTATATTTTTCTCAGCTATGATTCTGAGAGTGACCTCCTCCCCGATAAAAGTATCAACAGAAAAAGAAGCGGATAAACCTCAGCTGGAGTCTCATCTGGGAAACCCCCGGCAAATCAGTAATTTTCAGAGAAGGTCGCAGAAATGCCATGTATTTAGAATAAATTTATCTTCTGGATCTAGTGTCATGCTTAGAGTGTTGAATGAATTCCCAGGCGCGGGGATAATGATTAATGAAGCTACCAATGCAAAGATGCTAATAAGCTACTATAAATTTGGTTCATTTTAAAATATATAACCATTATGTGTAAGTGTTTACCTCTAACCCCACTCATCTAAGGTTTTATACTGTGTAGAGAAAAGACCGTGCATCTCAAAATCCTCATTAACCAGGGAATGATTCCTGGAACTTTCCTTCTTAGAAATGCTTTGACCTCGAACGTGAAATGACACCGGCAAATCAGTCATCTCAATGGGCAGAGTCAGATTTTTCCTCATTGAATTTGCATTTAGCCTTCTTTCTCTTATTTCCCTCACTGCACAGGCAAAGAAAATCCAGAATTTGAGCCTCCCTCCAGAATAACCTTAGATTCTGAAGTGTGTCAACCTGTGGGACTTACTGTGCCCTTACTGGGTGCCGAGGACTGTACTGGACACTTGAGAGAGTACGATGCAATGGAGTTGGAAGACATGTTCCCTGCCCACAGTGAGATTACAGTCTAGTGGGAGAAAGAGACATTCACATAGATAAATAAATTAGAGATATGGTATGGGGCTGAGGGTGAGGTAAATGTCAAGTGACCAAAGGATACAGATCTAAGTGCAGAGATGATGCAAAAGGGAGAGGGAGTTGGGGGAAAAGGGTGCAATTGGGGAAGCTTCTTTTTTGGTGTGTGAGGTGTTTGTTAAGTGCTTACCATGTGCCGGGCACTGTGCTAAATGCTGGGGTGGATACAAGCCCATCAGGTTGGCCACAGACCACATCCCACATGGGGATCACAGTCTTTATCCCCATTTTGCTTAATCCCCAGGAGAAGCAGCAGCATGGCTTAGGGGAAAGAGCAGGGCCTTGGGAATCACAAGTCGTGGGTTCGAATTCTGGCCCCCGCCACTTGCCACCTCCACCTGACAACCTGATGACCCTGTAACTACCCCAGTGCTTAGAACAGTGCTTGGCACGCAGTAAGCACTTAACAAATACCATCATTATTATTAAAGAGCCCGGGCTTGGGCGTCTGAGGTCATGGGTTCGAATCCTGTCCCCACCACCTGTCAGCTGTGTGACTTTGGGAAAGTCACTTCACTTCTCTGGACCTCAGTTACCTCATCTGTAAAATGGGGACTAAGACTTGGGAGCCCCACGTGGGACAACCTAATTACCTTGTATCTACCCAGCGCTGAGAGCAGTGCTTGGCACATAGTAAGCCCTTAAGAAATACAATTATTAATCAATTAATTTTACAGCTTAATTTTGCTGAGGCACAGAGAAGGTAAGTGACTTACCCAAGGTCACACAGCAGAGAGGTGGTGGAACTGGGTTTAAAACCCAGTCTGCTCACCCTCAGGTCCTTGTTCTTTCCTCTAAAACACACTGCTGCCCCAGAAGAGATAATAATAATAATGTTGGTATATGTTAAGTGCTTACTACATGCAGAGCAGTGTTCTAAGTGCTGGGGGATACAAGGTGATCAGGTTGTCCCACGTGGGGCTCACAGTCTTCATCCCCATTTTACAGATGAGTTAACTGAGGCCCAGAGAAGTGAAGTGACTTGCCCACAGTCAGCTGCCAAGTGGCAGATCCGGAATATGACCTTAATAAAGTTTTGAAGGGCGAGAGAGTGGCGGTCTGGCTTATAAGTGCTTAGTACAGTGCTCTGCACATAGTAAGCACTCAATAAATACTATTGAATGAATGAATATGGAGGGGGAGGGAGTTCCAGACCCGAGGAAGGACACGAGAAAGGGATCAGTAATGAGATAGAGGAAGTAGGGCTGAGCCAGTCAACTGGAACTAGAGGAGTGAAGGTGGAACAAGCCCAGGCTTAGAAGTCAGAGGTCATGGGTTCTAATCTGGGCTCTACCACTTGTCAGCTGTGTGACCGTGGGCAAGTCACTTCACTTCTCTGTGCCTCAGTTACCTCATCTGTAAAATGGGGATTAACCGTGACCCTCACGTGGGACAACCTGATCACCCTGTATCTCCCCCAGTACTTAGAACAGTGATCTGTACATAGTAAATGCTTAACAAATAACCTGACTGTTTGAAAAGAGTTTCTTTTAACGTTAAGGTGGATGGGCAACCCTTAGAGGTTCCTTAAGAGTGGGGAGATGGAGTGAGCGTTTTCCTGATTAGAATGTATGCTCCTTCTGGTCAAGGAATATGTCATAGCTTGATTTATATTTTCTAAGTGGAGGCTCAAGACATGTTATTGCTCCTAAATAATAATAATAATAATAATAATAATAATAATAATGGCATTTGTTAGGCTCTTACTATGTGCAAAACATTGTTCTGAGCGCTGGGGAGGATACATGGTGATCAGGTTGTACCATGTGGGGCTCACAGTCTTCATCCCCATTTTACAGATGGGGTTACTGAGGCCCAGAGAAGTGAAGTGACTTGCCCCAAGTCCCGGGGGAGCAGGGATTTGAAGCCATGACTTCTGACTCCCAAGCCTGGGCTCTTTCCACTGAGCCACGCTGCTTCTCTGAAGCGTGATGGTTAGAAAAATCAATCAATCAATAGTATTTATAGCGGGACACTATCCTAAATAATTGAGCCCTCCTCTCAAGGAGTTTACAGTCTAGTAGGGGAGACAGACCCTAAAATAACCTAAAGAGGGGAAGAAGGGGATATACAGATTTGCTACAAATGGCCACATTTCCATTTGATTACTCTTTCCTATGTCCTCGTCATTCGGGATCAGCATTGGTCCAAAACCAGTGGTTTAAAATGGGGAAGTTACATCTTCCACCTGCAGGACATGTCCTTGAGTCCTTTTTGTGATACTGGGGACGGATCGCTCTGAGCTAATGACCGTCCTTTCCCCTGGGCCCCTGAGCCCAAAGCTGCGCTTTGTGAGACGACTGGTCGGGAGAATAGTTACCGCCCGCAGTCACGGACACATCAGCGTCAGATGCTCCTGTGCCCTCTCCGAGTGGGAGGATAGACCGGCATGGTAGATGCAAGAAATTTGGATTTTTCTGAAATACAGGCGTGAGAGACATCTGATACAAAAGGAGGATGACACCTTCTCTGTTTCAGGATGTGAGGAATGGAGAAATTGGCAGACGCCAAGCGTTCAGAAAGGAAAACTCAGTGTCGGAGCTGCTATGAGAGGAGTCTGAGCCATTTCAAAAAATGTGATCAACTACCGACTCTACTAGAAAGTCTGACCAGTTGAGAAAGTTGGATTTCTCCAGCGATGTCCCCAGAATCTCTCGAATTCCATAACAATAATGATAGTATCTGTCAAGCGCTTACTGTGTGTCTCGCACTGTTCTAAGCACTAGGGGGGATGCAAATTTCCAACTCTGAAATTCCTCTCTCAGACCATAACCTTCTCACCTGCCTCATCTCTCACACTCCCTCCCCCTGAAAATCTTTGCTACTCCCCCACAGAGACCTCCGCTCTCTTGATCCCATCCATTTCTCCAAAAGCATCTCTCCCTACCTTGCCCCCCGTCCTCTCTTCCCACTCTCGATGATCAGGTCACCGCTCTCAATTCCACCCTCTTTACTCAACTCAACTCTCTCACCTCCCTTTCCCTCTGCCGCTCTTGCTCCACTAACCCACAGCCCTGGGTCACTGCCTCTGTCTGCCTCCTATGCTCCTATGCTTGATCTGCTGAGCGCTGCTGGAGAAGGTCCAAGCACCAAGCTGACCTTATCCATTTCAACTTTATCCTTTCCTGCCTGAACTCTGCCCTCTCCTCCGCCAGACAAAACCTTTTTTCCTCCCTCATTGACACCCATGCCCGTCACCCCTGCCAATTGTTCCGTACCTTTAACTCTCTCCTTAGGCCCCCTGTTCCTCCCCCTCCCCCATCCCTCACCCGCAATGATCTGGCCACCTACTTCATCACAAAAATTAACACACTCAGGTCTGAGCTCCCCAAAGTCACCCCCTCCCCATCCTGCCTCCCCCCCCCAAACCCTCTCCCCTAATTTCCCATCCTTCCCTGCAGTATCCTCAAAGGAGATCTCCTCCCTCCTCGCAGGTGCTAACCCGTCCACCTGTGCCTTGGACCCCATTCCCGCTCACCTTATAAAAGCCATCTCCCCTGCCCTCCTCCTCTCCTTAACTTCTATCTTTAACTGCTAACTCTCCAATGGCTTCTTCCCCTCTACCTTCAAACATGTCCATGTCTCCCCCATCCTAAAAAAACCCTCTCTCAACCCCACTTCCCCGTCCAGTTATTGCCCTATCTCCCTACTACCCTTCCTTTCCAAGCTCCTAGAACGAGTCATCTACACTTGCTGCCTAGAATTCCTTAACTCCCATTCTCTCCTGGACCCCCTCCAATCTGGCTTCCGTCCCCTCCACTCTACCGAGACTGCTCTCTCTAAGGTCACCCGTGACCTCCTTCTTGCCAAATCCAATGGCTCCTACTCTATTCTAATCCTCTTTGACCTCTCAGCTGCCTTTGACCATCCCCTTCTCCTCCACACCTTATCTCATCTTGGCTTCATCGACTCCGTCCTCTCCTGGTTCTCCTTTTATCTTTCTGGCCGGTCATTCTCGGTCATTCTGGCTCCTCCTCCTCATCCCATCCTCTAACTGTTGGGGTTCCTCAAGGGTCAGTTCTCCATATACAATCACTCCCTCGGTGAACTCATTTGCTCTCACGGCTTCAACTATCATCTCTATGCAGATGACACACAGATCTACATCTCCGCCCCGTCCTCTCCCCCTGCCTTCAGGCTCGAATCTCCTCCTGCCTCCAGGACGTCTCTACCTGGATGTCTGCCCGCCACCTAAAACTCAGTATGACTAAAACTGAGCTCCTCATCTTCCTTCCCAAGCCCCGTCCTCTCCCTGACTTCCCTATGACTGTGGATGGTACGACCATCCTTCCCGTCTCTCAGGCCCGCAACCTCGGTGTCATCTTTGACTCAGCTCTCTCGTTCACCCCACACATCCTATCCGTCACCAAAACCTGCCGGTCTCACCTTTATAATATCGCCAAGACCTGCCCTTTCCTCTCCACCCAAATGGCTATCTAACTGGTACGGGCTCTCGTAATATCCCGGCTAGATTACTATGTCAGCCTGCTCTCTGATCTCCCTTCCTTCTCTCTCTCCCCACTCCAGTCTATTCTTCACTCTGCTGCCCGGCTCATCTTCCTGCAGAAACACTCTGGGCCAGTCACTCCCCTTCTTAAAAACCTCCAGTGGCTGCCTATCAACCTCTGCACAAAACAAAAACTTCTCACTCTGGGCTTCAAGGCTTTCCATCACTTTGCCCCCTCCTACCTCTCCTCCCTTATCTCTTTCCACTGCCCACCCCGCACGCTCCGCTCCTCTGCCCCCCACCTCCTCACCGTCCCCCATTCTCACTTATCCCACCATCGACCCCTGAGCCACATCCTCCTGTGGTCCTGGAATGCCCTCCCTCCTCATCTCCACCAAACTAATTATCTTCCCCTCTTCAAAACCCTACCTAAAGCTCACTTCCTCCAAGAGACCTTTCCAGACTGAGCTCTCTTTTTCCCTCTCCTCCCTCTACCCCTGTGTCTACCCCAGCGCTTAGAACAGTGCTCTGCACATAGTAAGCGCTTAACAAATACCAACATTATTATTACCTCTCCGCAGCTAAGTTCTCCTTTCCCCCCTTTCCCTCTGCTCCTCCCCCTCTCCCTTCCCATCCCCTCAGCACTGTACTCGTCCGCTCAACTGTATATATTTTCATTACCCTATTTATTTTGTTAGTGAGATGTACATCACCTTGATTCTATTTATTTGCTATTGCTATAATGAGATATTCATCCCCTTGATTCTATTTATTGCTATTGTTCTTGTCTCTCTGTCTCCCCCACTTAGACTGTAAGCCCATCGAAGGGCAGGGACTGTCTCTATCTGTTACCAATTTGTACATTCCAAGCGCTTAGTACAGTGCTCTGCACATAGTAAGTGCTCAATAAATACTATTGAATGAATGAATGCAAGGCGATCAGGTTGTCGTCCGTGGGGCTCACAGTCTTTATCCGCATTTTCCAGATGAGGGAACTGAGGCCTAGAGAAGTGAAGTGACTTGCCCAGATGTCACCCAGCTGACAAGTGGTGGAGCGGGAATTAGAACCCACAACCTTTGACTCCCAAGCCTGGGCTCTTTCCAAATACCATCATTACTAAAGAATTTAGAGTCTAGAGCGAGGAATTAAAATAAATTACAGGTGAAGCAAAATTACACTACAAATCAAAAAACAGAGTCATCAGTGACTTCCCAAATACCTAGTACCGGGCACCCTAATGAATAGGCACTCAACGAATGTTTCAGCTATCTTTATTGTAGAATTATACTTTCCAAGTGCTTCGCACAGTGTTCTGCACACAATAAGCGCTCAATAAATTTGATTGAATGAATAAATGAATGAATATTATTACTATTAATACAGCTGCCACTGCCCCCATCATCTTCAAACACAAAGCAGAGCGATATATCCGTAGGATGCATGGGCTTAAGAGAAGCGAGTGACTCTAGAGAAGATCTTTTGCACAATCCATTGCACCTTCAACGTTCATGAGAAAAAATTGGCATTGACTCCAAATTAAGAATAGAACATCAATAGAAGAGCGACAACTTCACATCTGCCAGTCGGGAAGACATACTGTCTGGGGAAATTTGGAAACGGAAAATAACTTCGTACGCTGCCTGTTACCCACAGGCAGAGAGTATCTATTTAAATGTGCTCTTAATTTATGTCTTCATGCATAATTCACAATACTAACTGTCAAATTTCATTAGAGTTTATCTGTTTCTCTCTCTCTTTTACAGCTTAATAAGTCCTGAACTTAAACAAGATCCAGGCAATGGAATGTCTCGACTGGCACGGAAACGGGGCCAAGCTTTTCGTTTGTTAGAATTAGATTATTTTGAGGTTATAATTTTTCAAAAGACACCTACAAACTAAAGCTTAATAAAATATTTTCAACATGTAATGCTTATTTTTGAAATAAATGATTTAATTTTTGTGGGAAGTTTTGTAGAGAGATTACACTGTATGTTTGCAATTGAAGTCATTTATGGTTTTATTTTATTGTGTTCTGTATACTATAATCATTATGTCTAACATAAATGTTCTGCCCCTTAAAAAAAAAAGAATTCCATAGTACTCTCCTGCCAAGAGATTCAATATTTACTCAACTGTTTTTGCATTATTAGCTTTTCTGACCATTCTGAGTTTTTGGATGTTTTTAGAGTCAGAGAAGCCGACCAAGCATGCAGCCCTCCAGGTTCAAAAAAGACACTTCTGAAACTTGAAACGCACTTCAATCTGTGCGTTGAAGTGCGGCTGTTAAAACTAGTATGTAGGAAACAGTTTCTTCCATATCGTATACACCCAGCAAAAGCTTCCCCTTGATGAATTTTGTATGGATTACAGATGGTGCCTGGATTATATTTCATTTATCCCACTCTGTGTTATAATTCTAAGGAAGCTGATGCTCTGCCATGTCCCGGGCTTCTAACTGCTGTGTTCCGTAAAGACCCATCATCAGCTGCTGGAAGACCATCGTCGACATCGTTTTATGAGCACCTGCTCAGAGAAGCAGTGTGGCTTAGTGGACAGAGCATTGGGATCCACCATTTGTCTGCTGTGTGACCTATGGTAAGTCACTTAACTTCTCTATGCCTCAGTTACCCCATCTGCAAAATGGAGATTGATACAGTGAGTCCCAGGTGGGACATGGACTGCCCCAAACTGAATAGCTTGTGTCTACCCAGCTCTTAATACAAGTCCCAGCACATAGTGAGCACTTAACGGATACCATAAGAAAGAAAAATCAGTTAATCGACGATATTTATTGAGCACTTACTTTATGAAGATCTTCAGAGAGTCGAAGTACAGTAGAGTTGCTTGACACAATCCCTGCCCACGGGAAGCGGTGTGGCCTAGTGGAAAGAGCATGGGAAGCGGAGGACTTGGTTTACGATCCTGGCTCTACCACTCGCCTGCTGGGTGACCTTGGGCAAATCACATAACTTGCCTGGGCCTCAGTTTCCTCATCTGTTAAATGGGGATCTAAGAGCTGTTCTCCCTGTTCTTTGAATCAAACCCCATTTAGGACAGGGACTGTGTCCGCCCGGGGTCCAACCAGTCAATACAGTCACTCATCCTATCCCTCCTGGATGACTGCATCGGCCTCCTTGCTGACCTCCCAGCCTCCTGTCTCTCCCCACTCCCGGCCAGATGAATTTTCTCCAAAGTTGTTCAGGACTTGTTTCTCCACTCCTCAAAAAACGTGACTGATTTGCCCATCCACCTCCACATCAAACAAAAACTCCTAACTATTGACTTCCAAGCACTGAATTACCTTGCCCCCTCCAACCACTCCTCGCACTTCACTCCTGTAAGTATTCTGCCCTCAGTAAGCACTCAGTAAATACCCCTCAACAATCGATGACAGTCTGAAGACGTCAGGGCCAAGAACCTGAGTGAAAGAATCGATGCTAGTGGTGGTGACTCATACAACTTTCACCAGTGACTAGAAGGCAGAGACACAGCATATTGTGAGGATCACGCAAAGCATTTTTTGTACCTGCAAGACCAATTTACAGCCAAAGCGATAATAGCAGATTAATAATCACGGAGATATTAATAGTGATATTCGCTATGTGCTTACTATGTGCCAAACACCCTACTAAGCACTGGGGCAACTTCAAGACAATCAGGTCAGACAAATTCCCTGTCCCACATGGGGCTCACAGTCTAAGACTGCTGATATTTTGCCACTGTGGTCTTCATCATCCTTGTAAACTATTCTTAAGGATTCCTGCTGGTCCTGACCATTCTTCTAGAATGCCTTAAAGGGTGATTTTACAGCAAGAAAAGCTTCATCACTGACAGCAGGCACAAATGAAAATTTGGACTCTGTAAAAATATCCTCCAACTGTCTCCTAAATAGTCCAGCAATGAAATTCGATTGTAAATTAGCTGAATTGCCGAAGACATCTATTATTTTCTTGACTAAGCTGTCAGACGAAGAGCCTACGCTTCAAAAATAGATCCTGAGTTGAGCACTTCCTCAGAACACTGTGTTTCTCTCGCTGGACTACATAGAGTGTTCAAACCTATTAGACTTCAAAGGGCCCTCTCTTTAATTTCAAAAAAGAGAGTCCTAAATCCCATAGGATTCCAGTTAGCTGTACAGCACCTGTAGAAGCCAGAAGACTGTGCTTAGAATTATTTTTTCCTAAGGAAATGATGCAAATTACTCTTTTTTTTTAAAATAAAGGGACTGCCATGGTTCTGTTTAGCTGCTCCATTTTCGCTTCTTGAAGACGAAATTGGCCAGTGGAAAAATGCTTAAATAAGTTGCTTAAGGTGCCATCTTTATTCTCTAAAGTAATAGGCAGTCGAGTACTGCAGTTAGCAGAATACTGTCCATTACTGATTTATAATTCAGATGAAGCCTTGACTAAACTTGTACCAATAAAGCTATGTTCATGGATTCAATAATATTCTCCATATGTCCCCTCTCGAGGCCACATTTGAAAAGAATCTTCTTTGCAATAAAGATACCTGCTATTGTCTGCAATAGCTTATTACAACACAACTAATGAGGATGGAAGAGTAATTTTAAAGGGTGGTGATTATTCTTGAATAAACGATGAAGGGAAAATACCAGTAGGTTCCACAGGGATCAAGGAGTAATGGGAAGGGGGAAGATGAACCGCACGACCAACTCTGTAAACTCTGTGCGGAAACAATTCTTTCCTCTGCCACCAGTTGGTAGGTCATGGATTTCTGCCACATGGCAGGCGAACGCCCTAGGCAAATGCTCCTGAATTTTGCCCGGAAGGGAGGAGAGCAGCCCAGAAACTGTGGACTCAATTGATGACTACTTAGAGATGGGAAAAAGCTGCTCATTTTAAGGTAAATAGCTGTCACCAGCACAGATACTGATCACCCCTCGCTTGGAAACATTCTGGGCCACATCTCTTCCCCGACTTAATTATAATGATAATAATAATCACCTTGGTCTTCCTTAAGCACTTATTGTGTACGGAGCACTCTTCTAAGCACTGGGGTAGATACAAGGTCATCAGGTTGCCCCACACTGGGCTCACAGTCTTCATCCCCATTTCACAGATGAGGTCACCAAGGCCCAGAGAAGTGAAGGGACTTGCCCAAGGTCACACAGCTGACAGGTGGCAGAGCTGGGATTAAAACCCATGACCTCTGACTCCCAAGCCCGGGCTCTTTCCACTGAGCCACACAGCTTCTCCAGTGAAGCCAGAAGCCAGAAAATCCTATAAATCAAGGGGCGGTGACTTTCCCCAGAGTCCATTTCAGGGAGAGGGGGGACCCCAGGCATGATTATGAGTCAGCCTACCCCTCTCTCCCCTGCCGTTCAGGAAGAAAACTGGGCTCCTTATGTTTCAGTTCCTCAGGATCCTTCAGACATCCAGGTGATATTTGTATCTGGTGAAGATTTAGGCAATTTAGGCATATTTACAACACTTTCATTCATTCATTCAATAGTATTTAATTGAGCACCTACTATGTGCAGAGCACTGCACTAAGCGCTTGGAAAGTACAAGTCGGCAACAGATAGAGACAGTCCCTGCCCTTTGATGGGTTTACGGTCTAATCAGGGGAGTCAGGCAAACAAGAACAGTGGCAATAAATAAAGTCAAGGGGAAGAACATCTCATAAAAACAATGGCAAATAAATAGAATCAGGGTGATGTACATCTCATTAAACAAAATAAACAAAATTAATAGGGTGATAAAGATATATACAGTTGAGCGGTTGAGTGTGTTTTAATCTTTTATATGATTTTAGAGAACTAGAGCCTCGGTTGATATTTCCCAGAGCTTGCGGCTCCACGTGACCTTGCCGTAAGGGTGGTCGAGGCCTCCGTAGAGTCACCTATAACATGTTAGGGACACGTGTGGCAAGGTGTGGGATACTGAGACTGAAGAGGCCCGTGGCGACTCAGACGGAAACCAAATCTAAGACTTCTCTGTATAGCGGGGAGGAGCGAGGCCTAGTGGCAAGAGGACGAGCCGGTGAGGAAGGAGAACTGGGTTCTAATCCCAGCTCGGACACTTGCCTGCACTGTGACCTTGGGCGAGTCTCTTCGCTTCTCTGTCGCTCAGTTGCCTCCTCCATAAAATGGAGCACAAATACCTGTCCTCCCTCCCCTTCAGATCGAGAGCCCCAAGTGGGACGAGGAATACGTCTGATTTGAGAATATGTCCGATTTGAGAAGCAGCGAGGCTTAGTGGAAAGAGCACAGGCTTGGGAGTCAGAAGACATGGATTCTAATCCCAGCTCGGCCACTCGTCTGCTGTGTGACCTTGGGCAAGCCACTTAACTTCTCTGTGCCTCAGTTCCCTCATCTGTAAAATGAGGATTAAAACTGTGAGCCCCACGTGGGACAACCTGATTACCCTGTATCTACCCAGTGCTTAGGACAGTGTTGGCACATAATAAGTGCTTAACAAACACCATTATAATAATAATAATAGTTTGATTGCATTGTATTTACTTCCTGCTTAGTTCAGTTTTTATCACTCTATTTATTTTATTACCCTATTCATTTTGTTAATGAGGTGTATATCCCCTTGATTTTATTTATTGCAATTAAGTTGTCTTGTTTTTGTCCATATGTCTCTCCTGATTAGACTGTGAACCCATCAACAGGCAGAAATTGTCTCTATCTGTTGCCCAATTGTACATTCCAAGCGCTTAGTACAGTACTCTGCACATAGTAAGCGCTCAATAAATACTTTTGAATGAATGAATGAATGGCACATAATAATGTTTATTAAATGCTGCAAGAGTGAATCTCTGCAGAGTGAATACAGACCATAAAATCCAAAAAGGAGCTCTCATAGATGTAGAGGACACTATTCACATAGGAATAACAATGATATTTATTGATTGCTTGCTATATGCCAAGTGTCCTCTCCAGGTGGCACCTGGAGAGTTTCCAGTCCTCTACCAGTCTCGACTATGGGAGAGAGAGTCAAGCAGAAGCTTACCCAGTCCATTCCTAGCTTGGCTAGTGGCTAGTGAGCGGAAGGCCATCTTCTACATGTCAAAACTCACCCTTGACGGGCAGCAGTGTCTCCGTGCGGGAGAGAGTCGAGAGAGGAGACTCACGTTTACTGCGTGGAAGGAGGAGGTGGTAAACCACTTCCATATTTTTACCAAGAACACTCTATGGATCCACTACCAGAACGATTGCAGATGGAAGTGGGGCCTTCTGGGAGAGCTGTGTCCATGGTGTCGTTATTGGTCGGAGACGACGCGACAGCGTAAGACAAGATATGCCAAGTAACGTATTAAGCACGAGGACTGATACAAGATCATTATGTTAGCCACAGTCTCTGAACCCTCAGAGTAAGCGGGAGGGATAACAGGAATTGCATCTCTGTTTTTTTAGATGAGTAAATTAAGTCACAGAGAAGTTAAGTGACTTGACCAAGATCACCCTGCAGGAAAGTGGTAGAGTGGGGATCAGAAGCCAGATTCTCTTCCTCCCAGGCCCATGCTCTTTCAGCTAGGCCACGCTACTTTCCCTGCAGGAAAAATGGGGGGAGAAGATCTTTAAGTAATGACATATCGACAATATCCTTAATATACTTTCTTCCACTGAAGAACAATTTCTTCAAAGAAAAGTTAATCTGCCAACCTGTCTTTACTCCAGTATTTAATGACGTCGATGCTGCAGTTGTCTCCCGAAAGCATGGTCAGGCTCCCAGGCCTAATGGAAAACTTCCTAGAACCGCCAAGTAGATCTATTCAGATGCCTCTGTGGGCTCGATCTAACATTTGGAGCCCTGGAGAAATGCCACTGGCTGGATTTCAAAGATGTACCATTTCAACAACATAAAGGAAGAGCATAAAGTTAACTCTAGGAATGACTGTGGAATCTCATTCCCCTCCATTCCTGGCCAGATCTGTCCCAGAGTCTCCTTGACTCTGGCTGCCAAGGAACAGCGCTAACCGTGCATGTCTGGAATCGTAATGTGACTCCAGGGCTCTCTAGGGTTCAGCGGAAAGATTCTCTGCTGCGTTTTAGTATGAGAAGAAACACAGGAGAACATAGCAGAATCTCAACATGGTGTTTATAGACTTTGGGAAAGCATTTGTCATTCCAGGCAGATCCAGGTCCTATCAACCCCTACAATATTTGGCTGTCCTGAAAGATTTATCAAACTCCACGGCCCTGGGGGGTCCGTTTGATTCTGTGAGGTGTCCGGCTGTGCGAAGTGCAATCCCGGCTGACCTTGAAGTCTGGTTTTTGTGGCCTGCATAGCCACAGCATTCTCTTTAGCTGATTTTCAAAAGTTGTTCATAAATATTCACACTGCTCTGTGTGTGTGTTTTAATGATAATAGTAATTATTATTATCTGTGTAATATTTAAGTGCTTACTCTATCCCGAGCACTGTTTTAAGCACTGGAGTAGATACAAGGTCTGAGGAAGGACACTGTGCCTGTCCGACAGGGTGCTCACAGTCTTAATCCTCCTTCTACAGATGAGTAAATGAGGCACAGCAAAGTTAAGTGACTTGCTCAAGGTCATACAGGAGACATGTGGTGAAACTGGGATTAGAACCCACATCTCTGACTCCCGGGCCCATGCTCTTTAATAATAATAATTAATATTATAATTGTTGTACTGTTAAGCACTCACTCTGTGCCAGGCCCTGTACTAAGCACTGGGATGGGGACAAGTAAATGGGGTTGGATGCAGCCCTTGTCCCACAAGAAGCTCAGAGCCTCAATATCCATTTTACAGATGAGGTAACTGAGGCACAGAGAAGTAAAGTGACTAGCCCGAGGTCACACAGCAGGCAAGTGGCTGAGCCGGGATTGGAACCCACAACCTTCTGACTCCCAGACCCATGCTCTATCCACTAGGCCATGCTACTGCTTTTTCCACTAGGACACGCTGGTTCCAGAGCACAATCTTCCATCCCCCCACGTGGATCCACTCCATCTATCTGCTGAGCTATCGGAGCCCTGAGTAGCGCATTGGGCCATGGGAGTTGGGCTGAAATACCAAAGTAGAGAGCACTCAGAATTAAGGAGAGTTTCCCCAGGCAGTTTTCTGACCATTCTTTTGCAATGAACACATCTTTGAAATTCTGCGGGATTACCTCTGTATTCTATGCGTCGAGGGCGAGTTTGTGCAGATATTCAAACAGGACTCTCCACCACGGCTTGGAAAGTTTGGCACGTGTGCCATCAAATTCTGGAGGTTTAGCATGGCTCATGACCTTTAATCTGATGATAACTCTATGTAATGTTGGAGCAAATGCAGCATTTTCCTATGCCAGGAAAACTGTTATTTTAATGACCTCGTCGACAATGACTGGATGGAAGGATGCATTCACGAGCTTGTCGAATTATACTATCGTGCCTTTGAGATTCTCTTTTTGAGCCACCTATTCACTTCAGTGGAATTTTAATTTCAGGAAGACACTCTTCTGGAAAGCGAAGCAATCTGAGTTGTCCTTTGGGTCTGCAGAGTCTTGAATCGATTAATCCTTGGAGCCTCACTCCTGACCCGCTATTTCTCAGCTTGTTTTGTATTTCACACGATTCTCTCTTCTTGACATTTTTATAAGGTCTTTGTTATTTGCTTACTCTGTGTCAAGCACTGTTATAAGCACTGGGGTAGATGCAGGACACAGACCCAGAGTCCCTATCCCCGTCCCTATCCTCGCCAACCTCAATGGTTAGATCCATCCCTGTCTGTGTCAAAGAGAAAGTCCTGACCGTCAGATTTAAAGCAGTCATTTCTCTCCCCACTACTCATCCTCGGCCCTTTCCCGCTGTAACCAAGCTCTCTCTCTCTCACACATGTACACTTCATTGCTCTAACACTAATTTACTATACCTCATCCTCATTTCCATCACTATCCACCTCTTGCTCACACTCTTCATCTTCCTCCCACACCCTTCATATACAGGAGACAACTACTCTCCACATTTTCAAAGCCCTACTCAAATGAGATTTCATCTGACATTGGATTAAGTTGTCTTGTTTTTTGTCTGCCTGTCTCCCCCAGTTAGACTGTGAGCCCATCAATGGGTAGGGACTGTCTCTATCTGTTGCTGACTTGTCCATTCCAAGAGCTTAGTATAGTGCTCTGCACATAATAAGCACTCAATAAATACTATTGAATGAATGAATGAATCCCAAAGGCCTTCTCCGATAATCACTCATCTCCCCTATTTCCTCCTTACCATGTCACCCGTGCATTAGAAACTTCATCCCCTAAGCACTTAGGTACTCGCCCCATTCTCTCCCCATCACCAAGCTCATGCACATATGAGCATCTCTTTTGTATCACTTGACTATAATTCATTTTAGTGTCTGTCTTCTCAACTAAATTTTAAGCTTCTGGAAGGCAGGGGTCCTGTCTACTAACTCTGTCATCCTTTCCCAAGTTCTTAATTATAGTTTGTTATCCAGAGAAAGTGCTCAATAAATATTCTTGATTGATTGAGACTGTAAACTCATTATATACAGGGAAGATCTCTGTTTATTCCTGTGTCTACTATTGAACCGTGACCAGCCTGATTAGTTTGTAACTATCCCGGAGCTTAGAACAGGGCTTGACATATAGTAAGTGCTTAATAAATACCATCATCATCCTGAATCATGGCTCTGCCACTGATCAGCTGTGTGACTTTGGGCAAATCACTTCACTTCTCTGTGCCTCAGTTACCTCATCTGTAAAATAGGGATGAAGACTGTGAGCCCTACGTGGGACAACCTGATTACCTTGTATTTACCCCAGCGCTTAGAACAGTGCTTGGCACATAGTAAGCACTTAACAAATACCATCATTATCATTATTATTTTTAATAATTCTTTGGTATTGTACTCTCCATGCATTTAGTACAGTGCTCTGCACATGGTAAGCACTCAATAAATACCCTTGATCGATTGATTGATTGATGATATTCAGAGTGCTGTGAAGGAGTTGGATCAGTAAAATATTACAGATGAAGAATCAGCAGGATTTAGAGATTCATAACAAAATAAAGAAAGAAACAATGGGAGTCAATGATGACACTAAGTTTCAAAGCTCCTGAAACAGGAGGGGTAATCATTTTGTCAACAGGGATGAAGAAGTTAGGATACGGAGAAATCAGAAGTGATGTTGCCTAGTGGAAAGAGCATAGGCCTAGGAGTCAGAGGGCCTGGATCCTAATCCCGGCTCCGCCACTTGTCTGCCGTGTGATGTTGGGCAAGTCACTTAACTTGATAAATACGCTCGATAAATACGATTGAATGAAAGAATTCCTTCATATCGTAGTAATTGCTGAGTGCATATTAGATGCGGAACACTCTATTAGGATCTCAGAAAAGTGCAGTAGAAGTCATTTATGTAATTCCTGCCCTCAGCCTTACAATCTCATTGAAAGACAGGAAAAGACAAATTCTATGCATGCTTTAGGTGTAAAAAGGATACAAATTGTATTTTGTCTGGACTAACCATCAGTTCTACCAATCCTGAGGCAAAGAGTTGCACTCTGATCCAACATGACACCACCTTCCCCTACCAGCCAAATGACACAATCTGACAGCAGCCTGGTGCCCTCACCGTGAACAATTGGGGGGAAATAGGAGAACTGAGGGTGAGGCTCAGTAATAAAGTGAATTTGGGAAGGAACTACATACCCATACCTAGAAGTAGGAGGTATCAAGGTCAGATATGTAAGAGAGGGCCGGGGACAGTGCTGAATCCAAAGCTCATGGGTGTCTGCTAATGTGGGGGAAAATCGTTGGCTGGAGGAAGTTTGAGGGATAGAAGGATGTCTAGAATAATTTATTTACTTGGACATGCCCGGCCCATGATGCTGTAATGATCTTCCATGTATCCCCTAAAGAGGAGCGGGGTGGCCTAGTGGAAAGAACAAGGACCTGGTCATGCAGCTTTGCTGATTCAAATCCCACTAACTGCAACTTGTTTTCAGTGTGCCACTGGGGAGGAAGCACAACATAGCTTTCAGGCTGCTCAGGAGAGCATTAGGACAGCTGGGTTCCTGCACTCCCCACCTCCTTCCTGCAGGTTGCCCTGATGCTCCCTGGCCCAGACTGGAGTCACAGCTGTGTCTCCTTTCCTGTGGGTGGAGAAGGGTCAAGGAACAAGTCTGGGCCTCCGGGGGAATTCCCTCACCCAGTGGACCCTATGGAAGCTCCTCCAGAGAGACACAGCCCAGCAGAACTGGCAGTTTGTTCTCTCCTTTTTGGTCAGAAGTCCTGGAAATGCAGGTAGGATGGCTCTGAGACCCCTAGCCACATGCCCTGGAACTGACTACTACTTCCTTCCTTGCGGCAAGCTGGCAGTGGCGGGGGATGGGATGGTGGGAGGCCGGAGGAGTTAGGTGGTCTGCAAACTCAGGCTCTCTGCTCGAGAAAATGGAGGGGAAATGGGGGGTCTCCAGGGAGGTGGTCCTGCAAAACAGGGAGATCCACCCTGCCTCCTCTCGCTACCTTGCCCCCCTCTTCTCTGGTAATGCCCAAACTGAGCCTTAATAGACATGAAAAAAGGGAATAGGAGCTTTGTTCAAAAATGATCAATGCTGGGGAATTGGTCCAACGGGAAGGCATCTGTCTAGTCAGTCTAATCAACTTCATGGTACTGTATTATACCACGCTCTGATTTGAAGAATCACTGACCACTGAGAAGCAGCATGGCTAGTAGATAGAGCACGGGCCTGGGAGTCAGAAGGACCTGGGTTCCAATCCTGACTCTGCCACTCATCTGCTGTGTGACCTTGGGCAAGTCACTTAACTTCTCTGGGCCTCAGTTGCCTGATCTGTAAAATGGAGATTAAGAGTGTGAGCCCCATGGAGGACAGGGACTGTGTCTAACTTAATTACCTTGTATCTACTTCAGAGTTTAGAACAGTCCTTGTCACGTAGTAAGCACTTAACAAATACCAATATTATTACTGTTATTATTCATTCATTCACTAGTATTTATTGAGTGCTTACTACGTGCAGAGCACTGTACTAAATGTTTAATTGCTGTTAAGCACTTATTATTGTTAATGGGAGCATTCATTTGAAGCAGTACCCAATTCATGAGTAGTCTTGAATATCCAAATATCTTATCAGTGACCACAATTTGATATTTTACTTAGCTTCTTGAAGATGGAGTGCTTTGAGATCCTGTGGCATTTCCTCAGTGTTCTGTGTGTTGAGGACAACCTTGTAGAAATCTGTCATCCTTACATATGCTGTTAGACCTCTGTTTAAATCAACATGCCTAAGGTGCTTTGCCATATTTCATAGCTTTGCTGAAGTAAATTCCTTAATAACAGAGACCATGTCTTTGCATTTCACCCCTTAGAACAGTGCTTGGCACATGGTAAGCTCTTAACAAATGCCATAATTATTATTATGATGATGATGATGGAAGGTCTATTTTTGCAGGCCATCGTGTTCAGTTTAAGAGGCGTGCTTAGAATCAATTAGTGGTATTTATCGAGTTCTTACAGTGTGCAGACCACTGTGATAAGTGCTTGGGGAAGTACAGTACAACAGTCGGGAGACATGTTCCTTGCCCACAGTAAGTTTGCAGTCTAGAGGAGGAGACAGACATTAATATAAATAGTTTATAGATAGGTACACAAGTGCTGTGGGGCTGAGGGAAATTTAAAATACTCAAAGGGCATTAAAATGTGACTGAAAATTCTTCAGAACTTCCTCTTTGTGTTGAGTTTGGGACCATCTTCATTATTTTTTATGGTATTACTTAAGCACTTATGGGTCAAATACTGTTCTCATTCGAGGGTAGATACAAGTTAATCAGGCCACATCCAGTCTTTGACTCACATGGGGCTCGTATTAGGTAATCTTCATTTTTTATGGGTATTTTGAGACCATATGTAGGAACATATAACATCTTGAAAGAGGGGCAGCATTTCTTGGTTACTGCTATGGTTTCTCCACACCTGTCACTTGTGATCATCTCCTGTTAGCCATAGAAGTTGAAAATCTAAGAGGAACATAGCTTTACCTTTCTGAGGTATTTGCTTGGTATTTTCATCATTAGAATAATCAGTGAGCATATTATTGTTGTTTCACGTTTTCTTCACAGCCCTTAATAGGGCATTCTACAAAGAAATATGGCAGACCTAGAGAGAATGAGCTGGTAACCTGTGGCATATTAATAATTTTAGTATTACCACTTTACCATATTACCGTTAATAAGAAAAAAGGCATGCATTATGATAGATTCCTTTTTCTTACTAGTGATGCTTAAAGATGTTTAAGGTCAGCTAAAATAATCAATTGATCATCTTTATTGAACACTGGATTAAGCATCTGGGAGAATACAAGAGAGTTGGTAGATTGTTCCCTGCCCACAGTGAGCTCACAGTCTAGAGAGGGAGATGGGCATTAATAGAAATAACTTACAGATATGTACATAAGTGCTGTGGGGCTTAGGGAGAAGTGAATAAAGGGAGCAAATCGGGGTGATGCGAAAGGGAGTGGGAAAAGAGGAAATGATGACTTAGGGCAGGCCTCTAGAAGGAGATGTGCCTTCAGTAAGGCTCTGAAGGTGGGGAGTCATTATCCACCAGATAGGAAGAGGGAGGGCGTTTCAGGCCAGAAGCGGGATATGGATGAGTGGTCAGTGGTGTGATAGACGAGATTGAGGTACAGTGAGTATTGGCATTAGAGGGGCAAAGGCCCGTGGGCTGGGTTGTGGTAGGAAATTAGGGAGCTGAAGTAGCACTTTAAAACAATGGTAAGAAGTTTCTGTTTGTTGTGGAGCTGGATGGGCAACCACTAGAGGTTCTTGAGAAGTGGGGAAACGTGAGCTGAACGTGAGCAGAGTGAAGTATAGACTGGAGTGGGAAGACCCAGGAGGTAGAGAGGTCAGCAAGGAGGCTTATCCAGGAATCAAGGCAGGATAGGATAAGGACTTGGATTAAAGAGGTAGCCGTTGGGATGGAGAGGAAAGGGTTGATTTCAGCCATGCTGTGGAGGTTGACCTGACAGGATTTATAGATTGAATCTGTGGGTTGAATGAGAGAGATGTGGGTGGGGAATGTGTCTGGTTAGTGTTATTTTATGCTCTTTAGTACAGTGATTTGCAAAGAGTAAACTCTCAATAAATATAATTGAACGATTAGACAGATGATAATGTCAAGACTGTGGACTTGTGAGACAGGAAGGATGGTGGTGCTGTCTACAGTGATGGGAAAATCAGGGGGCGGCCAGGGTTCGGGTGGAAAGAACAGAAGTTCTGTTTTGGATGTCTTAAGTTTAAAGTAATGGGATGACGTCCAAGTAGAGATGTCTTGAAGGCAGGAGGAAATGAGAAACTGCAGAGAGGGAGAGAGATCAGGGATGGAGATGCAGATTTGAGAATCATCTGAATAATAATGATTAAAAAATCATATTATCATGAATAATAATGATAATGTGCTGAATTTCATCCCTCTCACTGAACATGACAATGATGGAAACATTTGTTTGCATGGAAAATTTCACAAGGCATTTTCCAAGAATATATTGCAAGCACAGTGAGTCTCTGCCTCTTTCTCATCCTGAGAGCAAGGATGCATTCTTTGTAGAGGGGGAAGAGGTCATGAGGCAGTCAGGAATCCAAAGCCTGAGGCTTAAAAGATGAAGGCAGTCTAGTCACGTGAGGATGGAGGAAGCAATGATAGGATCTAAGGGTCGCAGAGAGACGGGGCAGAAAAGGGAGAGAAATAGGGACAGAGAAGCAGCGTGGCTCCATGGAAAGAGCCCGGTTTAGGGAGTCAGAAGTTGTAGGTTCTAATCCTGGCTCCCCCACTGATCTGCTGAGTGACTTTGACCAGTCACTTAACTTTTCTGTGCCGCAGTTATGTCACCTGTAAAATGGGAAGTAAGACTCTTAGCCCCATGCGGGACACCTTGATAACCTGTGTCTACCTCAGCAGCATGGAGGCAGCATGGCTTAGTGGAAAGAGGCCGAGCTTGGGAGTCAGAGGACATGGGTTCTAATCCCTGCTCTGCCACTTGTCCACTGTGTGACCTTGGGCAAGCCACTTAACTTTTTGGTGCCTCAGTTACCTCCTCTGTAAAATGGGGATTAAAACTGTTGAGCCCCCTATGGGACAACCTGATGACCTTGTATCTACCCTAGCTCTTAGAACAGTGCTCGGGACATAATAAGCGCTTAACAAATACCAACATTATTAATATTACCTCAGTGCTTGGCACATAGTAAGTGCTTAAATCCCATCATCATTATTATTTTTATTATTATAGAGAATGAAGTGGCCCATGCCTGCGGGGAACCCAAAGACCGAGGCTGGAAAGCAAAGTAACCTTAGGCTATTTGTTCAACTGAACCTTTGGCTTTTAAGCAAAGATTTCCTTTCTAACATTCACATCCTTGCACAATATAACAGGTCAGTCTTTTTCCCAAGAGGTCTGGGAATAGGAAAGCCAGGCCGTGCCTTTTGTAAGAATCACTCTGAATGTCGTAATGGTCAAATTATCCCCAGAATGGAAATTCTCAGTTTTAGACATTCCGAGACCTAAAAGACAACCGAAAGGAAAGAATTCAAGACTTCCTGTCACAGGCCAATTAACAAGGCTGTGTCATGAAGAATCCTTAAACAATTCCACCGGCGTCATTCTGGGGCCAAACTCAACAGCAAGTGGCAAGACTAGATCGGGAACGATGACGTTCTGGAAAGTAGCGAGACTCCTTGCATCAAAGTTATGCTCACTTTGCAAGCATCTATTGTATGGAGAGCTGAAATTAGGCCAAGAAAGCAGAGGGAAGAGGAAAGGTTTTAAGGACGGAGTAAAACAAAGGCGCTGACAATGCCTCAACCCAGGTGGCAAACAACTGATGAAGACGAACCTGGGTTCTTGGGTTGATGTGAAGGCCAGCCCCTGTTTATAAGTAAAAAGATAGGTTTTTGTCACCACAGTGTCAGTCAGTGTTAGTCAGTTACACCTGAAGATGAAGGAATGGCTTCTTCTCAGCCACAGCATTTCGGGAGGGGGACTCACCGCCTCTCTGCTGCGCTGCCTCAGCCTGCACAAGCACCCGACATCACCCAAGACAGAGAGCTGCCCCAGGAAACTGGGATCTCTGCCAAGCTGTCTCAACCGACTCGGGTCACCTAGCATCCCCTAGCTTAGGAAGCAGACCCAGAGACCTCTCTCGGCAAGCTGCCTCAGTCAGTCCAGGACATCGAACGTCTCTCAGGGCAGAGACCTGCCCGCAGACACGGCGATCTCATCCTGACAAGCTGCCTCAGCCAGCCCAGGGTATCTATGGCCACCTGAGGCAGAGAGCTGCCTGCAGACACAGAGATCTCTCTCCACTGAGCTACTGCAGCCCCTCTAACATTGCGTGGGACAGAGAGCTGCCCAAGGACACAGTGACCATCCTTCCCGTCTCTCAGGCCCACAACCTCGGTGTCATCTTTGACTCGGCTCTCTCGTTCACCCCACACATCCGATCTGTTACCAAGACCTGCCGGTCTCATCTTTACAATATCACCAAGATCCACCCTTTCCTCTCCACCCAAATGGCTACCTTACTGCTACAGGCTCTCGTTATATCATAGCTAGACTACTGTGTCAGCCTTCTCTCTGATCTCTCTTCCTCCTCTCTCGCCCTGCTCCAGTCTATTCTTCACTCCGCTGCCCGGCTCATCTTCCTGTTCTGGGCATATCACTCCCCTTCTTAAACACCTCCAGTGGTTGCCTATCAGCCTCCGCTCAAAACAAAAACTCCTCACTCTAGGCTTCGAGGCTCTCCATCACCTTGCCCCTTCCTACCTCTCCTCCCGTCTCTCTTTCTACTGCCCACCCCGCACACTCCGCTCCTCTGCCGCCCACCTCCTGACCATCCCTCGGTCTTGCCTATCCTGCCGTTGACCCCTGGGCCACGTCCTCCCGCAGTCCTGGAATGCCCTCCCTCCTCACCTCCGACAATCTAATTCTCTTCCCCTCTTCAAATCCCTACTTAAAGCTCACCTCCTCCAAGAGGCCTTCCCAGACTGAGCTCCCCCCTTTTTTCCCTCTGCTCCCTTACCCCCCTTTCACCTCTCCGCAGCTAAACCCTCTTCTCCCCCCTTTCCCTCTCCTCCTCCCCCTCTCCCTTCCCTCAGCACTGTACTCATCCACTCAACTGTATATATCTTCATCACCCTATTTATTTTGTTTATTTTGTTTAATGAGATGTACATCACCCTGATTCTATTTATTTGCCATTGTTTTTATGAGATGTTCTTCCCCTTGACTCTATTCATTGCCATTGTTCATGTCTGCCTGTCTCCCCTGATTAGACTGTAAGCCCATCAAAGGGCAGGGACTGTCTCTATCTGTTGCTGACTTGTACATTCCAAGCGCTTAGTACAGTGGTCTGCACATAGTAAGTGCTCAATAAATACTATTGAATGAATGAATGATCTCTATCTGCTGAGCTGCCTCAGCTGGCTTAGGTCATCTTATTTTGATCCTTTTCTCGTATTCCTACTCTTTCTCCATTCCTCCACTGATCCTCGGGGATTTCAATATCCATGTGGATGTTCCCAGTGACCCTTCTGCTACCCACTTCCTGTCACTCCTCAACTCCAATGACCTCCTGCTTCAGCATCACCAACTTAGACCCACACTTGATTTCATAATCTCGAGTAACTGTAGAGTTTCTACCCTCACCAACTCTGAAATCTTTCCATCTGACAACATCTTTCTCACTTGCCTTCTCTCCCACACATCTCCTCTTTGCAAATCTGTCATATACTCTCACAGAAATCTTTCATCTTTCGATCGGCACTACTTTGTTCAAGCCCATCATACCCCGTTTAGACTCCATACTCAATCAACTTTCCTTTGATTCACCAATTGATGCCCTCAACCCCATCTGCTCTATTGAACTAAACTCACTGGCTCCCCTATCCCATTGCTGATCTGACACGATGATCTCAAAACACTGGATCATCTGTACAATTTACGTCCTTCGCTCCTGTGCATGAATTGCAAAGCACTGCTGGCAGAAATCCAGATCTGCCTTGGTCTATCTCACCTCCGTGCTGCTGTTTTAACTTTAGCCTCTCCTCCACCTGGCAACATTATTTCTCCATCCTCTTTGAGTCCCAGGCCCATTGCCCTCATCAGATGTTTCAGATGTTTTTGTGGGTTCTAATCCCAGCTCAGCCACTGGTCTGCTCTGTGACCTTAAGCAAGTCACTTCACCTCTGTGGGCCTCACTTACCTCATCTGTAGAATGAGGATTAAGACAGTGAGCCCCACAGGGACTGTGTCCAACCCAATTTGCTAGTATCCATCCCAGTGCTTAGTAGAATGCCTGGCACATGGTATGCAATTAACAAATACCATTAGAATTGATTATTATTATTATTATTATTAAATGTTTAACTCACTCCTCAAATTCCCTGCCCCGGACCTCTCCATCTTCTGCCCCTAATGAACTAGGCACTTATTTTATTGACAAAATTGAAACCATCAAGCATGATCTCCCTAAAACCTCTCTAGTCCCACCCTCCTCAAGCCCCTTCTTTGACTATCCCATCTTTCCCAGTAGTATCTTAAGGTGATATCCCATCTCCTGTGACCCCCTCCTGCAACCCTATCCCTTCCTACCTTATCAAAACATTTGCCACCTCCCTTCTTCCTTCAGGAGACTGCCATCTTCAACTGTACGCTTTCCAACGGCTTCTTCCCCAGTGCTTTGAAACATGCTTATTGTGCCCCCTTTCCTATAAAAAGCCCTCCCTTGACCTGAGGGCTTCCTCCAGTTATCGCTCCATCTCCATACTCCTTGAGTGAGTTGTATAGACCAGCTGCCTCCTCTTCCTCTCCTCCAATTATCCCCTTGATCTGCTCCAATCTGGCTCCCACCCCCCCACTCAGAGGAACCTGCCCTCTCAAAGGTTACCAGTGATCTCTCTAGTTCTGGGAATCCCTCAAGGATCACCTCTGGGTCCTGTTCTATCCTTTATCTATACCCACTCCCTTGGAGAACTCATTTACTCTCCTGCTGCCTCAGTTCTCACATCTGGGAAATGCGGATTCAACCACTGCTCTCCCTCCTACTTATGTTGGAAGACCCATGCGGGACCTCATTATCTTGTATCTATTCTAGTGCTTAGTACAGTATGTCATACAGAGTAAGAAATTTATAAATACCACAATTATCACTTTTATAAAAGAGAAAAGAACTCCACAAACATAAGGAACAACATTGTTCGCGTGCCCAAATTTGTGAAGAAAGTGAGGTGAGAATTTAAATGAGCAGGACGGCCTAGAGGGATAAGCACAGGACTGGGAGTCAGAGTCCTTGGGTTCTGATGTAATATCTGTCACTTGCCTGCCGTGAGACCTTGGGCACATCACTTAACTTCCCTGTACCTCAGTTCCCTCATCTGCAAAATAAGAATTCAATACCTGTTGTCCCTCCTACTTAGGCTGTGAGCCCCAACTGGGACCTGATTAGCTTGTGTCTACCCCAGCCTTTGCCACATAGTAAGTCCTCAACAAATATCGTTGTTATTATTACTGTTAATAACATCTTCGTTGTCATTATTATCATTGTTATTATTAATGCTAATTGTAATAAATAAATTTTTAGACAAGGCACCATTCAAAAAGTATTTTCCTATATTTTTACAGTTTTTAGAAAGGCAGAGGGCCCTTAATATTCCTTTGACTTCCCAGTTCCCATCGGTGAAAGGTCAGTCGATTTAGAAAAAAAAAAAACTAGACAAGTAAATTGTGGTCAGACTTTTCTGACATCACAAGCCTGCAAGCCATTGAGTTGTCCTTAGACGTGTCTGCTCATGGAGACATGAAAAAAAATATTGATATTTTCAGAGCAGGATACTTGTTTTGGGATGGTTCAATTTTTGCAACATTTATTCTCAAAGAAACAGGGGCTGAGTCAGATAACTATTATAGGCAAGGAATGAGAGGACCTGGAAACATTTTTGGTTTATCAAAACATCCCAAATATTTTTTTAAAGATATTTTTGGTTTGGCAATATGCACGCATTTGTTGTGCCAAGCTCTTTCTTAGTTTTTAAATTTGTAACCACTTAAAAAAATGTAAATCAATTTAATTATGTTCGTCCTGTAAAAAATGTCTTCAAAGTTATTTGAAGTGATGAATTCATAGGGTAATAAATGTATGATTAATGGTGCTAATCAAAAATATTATTTTATTTGGATGCTTTCTTTCTTGTGACTCTGGAAGCCCCATTTAGTCAGTCATAATCAAAATTCAAATCAATATGTTCCAGGGTTTGGTTATGCATTTATATGCATTTGTATGTTTTTGTTTTTGGTTGAGAAGCTAATGGGTAGACCTCTGTCCTGGAACTCAGAGGACTTGGGTTCTAATCATGAACCCATCACTTGTCTGCCATGTGAGCATGGGAAGATCGGTTAACTTTTCTGCAGTTCAGTTTCCTCATCTGTAAAATGGGGGATTAAGTACCTGTTCTCCCTCCTACTTAGACCATGAGCCCCAAGTAGAATGAGGATCATGTCTGATTTGATTGTATTGTATCTACCCCGATGTTTATTACAGTGTTTGGCAAGTAGTAAGCGCTTATCAAGCCTCACAATGATTATCGTCCTTCAAATTCAAAGATGCCACTGACAGGGCAGTTCACCAGTGTTGGTGCATTTGCTTCTTGTAACTTCTGTATGTAACGTTTGTAATGCCGGACACTGTTTGCTCCTTCATCCGCTTGTGTCTCTCTCCAGGTGAAACTTTTGTTCAAAGAGAACCCCTCCCTTTTTGATGGCAGAAATGCCATACTGCTCTGTCCTAAGCAGTCAGAGACTTTGCTTTACCAGTCCATTTACCAACCCTCTGGAGTGCAAGCATGTTGTGGGCAGGGAATGTGTCTAGCTAATCTGGTATATTGCGCTCTCCCCAAGTGATTACTATAGTACCCGGCACACAGCAAGCACACGTTAAATACGATGGACTGATGGCCATGTTCATAAAATGCTTCCTCTGATGGGCAAGTCACCAATGCCCCAAATAGCACAATGAAATCGTCCTTTCACTTCCCCGTTTCCATACGGCAGCTGTTGGATATCCTGCTATTACTTATTCTCTTCACAACTCTGCCCCAACCTGGCTGTATTAAGGTGAGAGTAGTTTTGATGCTAGGAGACTGACTACTTTTCAGAACTTCCCAGTGCATGATCGTATCTTTGCAGTTGATATTGAGTCTGGCCACTAAGTGGTGGAATCTCCCAAGGAGCCCAATGTGGCATCTACATGTGCTAAAAGTCTCCCCGCCATACACTACAGTCCCGTAGGCCTAGAGTTTGGTCTAAAGTGTCTTAATCAATCTGCCACTACTCTGCTTTGGCAGTCTCGCAAAGGATGTTTTGGCCTTCTTGATTTTATTTCTGTTTCCTTATCTACAACAGCATCGGTGGATGATGCCTGACTAATGACCACCTAGAAGAGGCATTTGAGGACTGAGATCCCAATGCATCTCGGGGGAAGATAATTGAGTGAGCTCCACAGTGGTGGAGACATAGCAGGGGAAGTGGTCAGCACTCCCAGCTCTTCCAAAGGTGCCCTCATCAGGTAGGGAGGACCTTTACCGTGGCCTAGCTGTTTCCGAGCTGTCTCTGCCAAACTCACCCTCAGCCAATATCCCAGCTGCCTGTTAAGTCCAGCAGCGAATTCAGTGACAGTGCTCTGCACATAGTAAGCGCTCAATAAATACTATTGAATGAATGAATGAAAATTTTCAGTGTGAACTATTAATGTAGAGGAGCACTGGGAAGCAGCGAGAACAAAGATAGAAAGAGAGACAGAGAGGGCCCTAACAGAGTTTGACTCTGAGAAGAACCAGGGGAAGCCCAGATATTCTAATGACTCTTTGCTTTTCTCTTGCTTTCCTCTCTTCCCTAATTTTTACTTGAAATTCAATCCCCGGTGTAAAATTGCTCTTGCCTCTTCCCTTCATTTTACTCCCTCTCAGAGCCCCTATTATTCATTCATTCATTCATGCAATAGTATTTATTGAGCGCTTACTATGTGCAGACCACTGTACTGAGCGCTTGGAATGTACAATTCGGCAGCAGATAGAGACAATCCCTGCCCAATGACGGGCTCACAGTCTAATCGGGGGAGATGGATGGCAGAGCAAAGCAGAACGAAATAGAATCAAGGGAATGTGTACCTCATTAACAGAATAAATAGGGTAATAATAATGAATCCTAAACCAGTGGTCAGAGCTGTCCGTCTTCCCCTTCTAGACTGTGAGCCCGTTGTTGGTTAGGGATTGCCTCTATCTGTTGCCCAATTGTACTTTCCGAGCGCTTTGCACAGTGCTCTGCACACAGTAAGCACTCATTAAATACGACTGAATGAATCAACGGTGCATGCCGAAGGCCCGCTTCGGTTTCGGATCAGAAGCCACAATGTCTTTATGTTACTTTTGTCATTTGCCTATCCAGTGGATCAGACACTCAATCAGGAGTGGCCCAAAACAAATCATTTCACCCAGATTCATTTTTAGAATCATTTGGTGGAACTGGTTTGTTGCCTACCACAAGGTGATAGTTTTTGCAAGGAGACGAACTCCATGTAAGAAGGAAAGAAAAGGTTTCATCGAGAGACAAATAGGAAGAATGAATAAGATGTAATTATAAGTCCAATCAATCATATTTATTGAATGCTTACTCTGAGCAGACCATTGTTTTCAGCACTTGGGGAGGGCAATATAACAGAGTTGGTAGATGCTTTCCCTGCCCACAGTGAGCTTACAGTCCTAAGTACCAGCTTACTTCATTCGTTCTTTCATTCAATAGCATTTATTGAGCACTTACTGTGTTCAGAGCACTCAGTGCTTGGGAGAGTACAATAGAAGATTCAACAAGATAACAATAAGCTTACAGCCTAGTCCAGTTGGTTAGAGAATGGCTGAAAAGATGTTGCCTATTATGGTCTGTACCCTCACAGAGGGCAAGGGGCGTGTTTAATAGCCACTCCAAATGAACTAAGCATGATTGCTACAAGGGAATAATTACTCGATGATATCGTAGCCACTCAGGTCCAGTTCAGCTGATGTACACCACATTGAATCTCTTAAAATACATTGTCATACCCAAGTTTAAAAATTCAGCGGGATATGAAAATGCAACTCCTTGGCAAGGCTCAGCATATTTGAAGCGAGAATTGACATGCTAAGTAAATTAGCAATTGTACCAGAATGTGTTTCTCTTTAATTCGGAGCAGCTGAATACGTGGTACTCAAACAGTGATCACATTCCATCCTTAGAGGCTTTTATAATGTCATGGGATGGAATACGTTTCTAGGTTTTTAATTTTGTTATTCAAACTTTTGTATTTTTTCCTACTGCCCTTTGAATAAGTATTGGCATCCTGGACAAATATTAAATTGGATGAAAATATTCTGTTCCTTAAAATTATCCACAGTAGTAATTTTCAGAGACAGTCTTCAAGGACAGAGATCTTAATTTGGGATCTGGCTAAAGACATTTTCATCTTTCCAATTATTACATGATGGGATCTTCTGTGGGTAGTTTAGTGAGTTATTTACTCCATTTTTAAACCTGAAAGGAAGCCCAAGGTCATTCTGGGCTGTAAATCAGAAAGCCGGGGAATTTGCTCTATCTGCTCAAGAAATACAACTGATTGATTGAGCCCTGATTTTCTGGATTGCTACAAACAAGCTAAGTCACAAGCGTAAATCCATGAATATGTATCCACCCTACTCTGATGTTAGAAAAAAGACTTAACTCTTGCGAAAGAGACCCTTTATAAATACAAGGGGTTAGTGAAGTTTGCAAACATATAAATGGCTTTGAGGACTTAGATGAAAGATTCTAGGGAGACTAATTCTCTTCAAGTTGTCCTGTAGCAACCTACTCTTTAACAACCACTTCACATCAGAGAGTACCTGCATTTAGGTGGCGAACCATAAATCAGCTTGTAAAGTTTATTGCAGTTTCCTAGGTAAGCCTGGATGAAAGGCTTTACCTTAAACTCAGGGACTAATTAAGCCATAATATTTAAATGTAATTCATTTCATGTTGTTAATCATTTAGAATTTAATAATAAGGCCAATGCCTAACAAATATCAAATAGGAACTTGTCTCCTTTTGAAAAAGTTCAAAGTTTGGCTGCGGGTCTCTAGGCTCAGTAAACAATCAATCAATCGATGGAAGATATTGTTTGGGGCCTTAATGGGGTAAGGGCACCGGACTAAACACTTGAAGGAGTGAATAAAGGAGAGTTGGTAGACTCTATGAGGAGTTTACAGTTCAGCGGGGAGACGGACATTAAAATTAATTATGGTTCTGTACATAAGTGCCCTGGAGCTGAGGGTGGTGGAAATATCAAGTGTTTCTAGGGTTGAGATCCCAGTTCATAAGCTATGAGAAGGGAGAGGGCGTAGGGGAAATGAGGGCTTAGTCAAGGAAGACCTCTTGGAGGAGATGTGATTTTAGTGAGGCTTTGAAGGTAGGGAGAGTGGTGATCTGCCATCAACTGGAAGGGAGGAATTTCCAGGCAAGTGTAGCCAGACTGAGAGATGAGATGGAGGTACTGTGAGTCAAGTTTAAAAATCACCTTCAAATAACTGCCATCCACCTTTAGGCATAAGCGCAGGTCTTCTGGTGTCCACCAATAATTGAGGAGAGCGCAGTATGAATCATGCACGCTATGGTAAAATTTAATAATGGGTGAATCTTAAAAAGGTTTGAAGTTTTCATTTGCCTAACTACCCCTAATTTTGTAATTATGCAACAGTTGCCTAGAAATATTATGGAAACCAGATGTCTCAGAAGATTGCCAGTGTGCTTAAATTTGGCCTCTCCTTCTACAGAGCACAGTCTTTTGTTCCTCAGATCTTTTGGCCTTTCCCGATCTGCTTAGAACCAGGAAGTTATAAGATGAATAAATGAGAAGTCACAAGAGAATGTGAATACAAACCTCAAAAGGTTCAGATTCAGTTCATTTTGAGTGGAGAGTGATGATTGAGGCCATTTATCATTATATCTGAAAAGTTTATCTGTTCCTTAAAAGTGATGAGCTCATTTAGATTAGTTTTATTTAATTTATGGGCTGCTTATGAGTGCAATAAAAACTCACTGTTTATCTAAATGCTTAAGGAAGAAAAAAAGAAAACATCTTTGCAAATTCTCAGCTGAAAGGCCGGCTACTCCCCTACCTCTCCACCACACACCTATCTCTAGCCCAGTAGTGTAAAGTATGTCTCTTCTTATGAGAGTGGCTTAACAGTTCTGTGCTGAATGACTCCCCCATGTATGTACGGATTGATGTCTGCATCATCTGACGTGACGTTGGAAACTACGAGAAGCAGCGTGGCTCAGCGGAAAGAGCCCGGGCTTGAGAGTCAGAAGCCATGGGTTTGAAATTCCGGCTCGGCCCCTTGTCAGCTGTGTGACTGTGTACAAGTCACTTCACGTCTCTGGGCCTCACTTACCTCACCTGGAAAATGGGGATTGACTGTGAGCCTCACGTGGGACAACCTGAGTACCCTGTATTTACCCCAGCACTCAGAACAGTGCTCTGCACATAGCAAGCGCTTAAAAAATACCCACACTATTATTATGAGAAGCAGCATGGCTCAGTGGAAAGAGCCCAGGCTTGGGAGTCAGAGGTCATGGGTTCTAATCCCTACTCCACCACTTGTCAGCTGTGTGACTGTGGGCAAGTCACTTCACTTCTCTGGGCCTTAGTGACCTCATCTGGAAAATGGGGATGAAGACTGGGAGCCCCACGTGAGACAACCTGATCACGTTGTATCCCCCCAGTGCTTAGAACAGTGCTTTGCACATAGTAAGTGCTTAACAAATGCCATAACCATCAAATTACCTCTTGGTATCCTAATCTTCCCAAAGATTCCATTCAACAAGAACAGCTCCTCTCCACGTGGTCATACATGAAGGTAGTCTGGCTGTGGCAATTTTTTTTTCCAGCGGACCTCTCCCGGTTGAGAATGGATTTCAGTGGGTCTGAAACAATTATGCCGACCTCTTTGCTTGTCTTTGTCTCCTTTCCCTCACCATTATTGTTCCCTGCTGCCAGCTGGGTGTCTCACAGCTTTCCCACCGGCAAGACTGAGTTGCAAAGAGGTTTATCTCAATTCTCATGAACACTCTGAATTCCAGGTCTTTGCTGTTGTGCTTCTGTCTTGCCGTCTGATGGTTTACAGATGGCACTGAGGTCGAGCCTATCCGTATGTTAGCGCATATTTCCGTTTGCTGATGTAGGGTTTCCCAGGTGTGGGTTGGTCCATAATCTCAGTCTTCCTTAACAAGAAGAATGGTAATGATAGTGATATCGGTTAAGCGCTTACTATGTGTCAGGCACTGTATTAAGCTGCGGGGTAGATACAAGGTGATTGGGTTGGACACAGTCCCCGGCCCACATCGGGCACACTGTTCTAATCCCTATGTTACAGATGAGGTAAGTGAGTCACAGAGAAGCGAAGTGGCTTGGTGGCCAAGGTCACCCATCAGACAAGTGGCAGAGCCGGGATTAGAACTCAGTTCATTCTGACTCCCGGTCCCCCGCTCTGTTCACTAGACCATGCTGCTTCCCTTGAGGTGTACTGGCAGTTGGTAATGCTGTATTCCCCTCTCAGGGTCGCACATGGAGAGTTTCCAGTCCTCAACCAGTTTCGACTATGGGATGGATAGTCAAGCAGAGGCCTGCCCAGTCCATCCCTAGCTTGGGCAGTGGCTAGAGAGAGGAAGGCAATCTGCTACAAGTCAAAACTCACCCGGGCTGGGCAGAAGCGGCACAGGAGAGAGTCGAGGGTGGAGACTCAGGTTTACTGCACGGAAGGAGGTGATGGTAAACCACATCTGGATTTTGACCAAGAAAATTCTGTGGATCCACTACCAGCCTATTGCCGATGGAGGTGGGCCGTTGGGGTTCATGGCGTCTTTATGGGTCGGACACCACTTGACAGCATAGGACAACAAGAACAAATGCTGTATTGACTCTGAAGTGTGTTTCTTAATCAACTCCTTGTCTTCACGTGTGGTGTGTGTGTATCTGTGTGCATGTGTCTTCAAAGGAGAGCAACCAACACATAGTCGCTGCCAGACACTGTCTCTAAAATGTTTGATGATACTCATAACTTATTGAGTTTGAAGTACCGATCATGCAAGATGCTCAATCCTGGATTGATTTTATATGCATATAATCCAAATGCATTCTAGGAATGCATAAAGTGTACTGAAAACAGCATCCAACCAGGAGAAAAAAGAAAGGGAAAGATGCTGCTCCCTCTAGTCTTTTGCAGAGTAACAGACTTTTAATTCTTTCATGAATGCTATGAAAATTAGCACATTTTGAGGACTAGGAAAGACTGTCTGGACAGGCTGTTGACTGGGTGGGTTGCTTCTGTTCTCTGTGAATTATTTTGAATTATATATGCTTCTTATATATGCTTCCAGTGGTTTTCAATGGTCAGTGTCTGGACCGTTTTAGACTGAGGGTAGGGACATTATTAATTTTAATTGTATTTTTCCCTGTGCCTTCTAGAGTATGCTGCATGAAGTAGCCTACATAATAAATAATTATGATGATGATGATAAAAATTCAAGGATCAAAGTCAATTTTTCTGTTCTAGGAAAGTAAAATCAACATGTAGGGGTTTGGTGAAGTAAACTTCTTACCTTGTGACTTGCCTCAATCTCTGAAAACATTCACCTTCCTAATTCTCATATTCTATGAAGACTGCGTTGACCCGGGTAAGGTTTGATGCTGCACATGTTTTATTGTTTTCGCTTTGGAAAATTCTCGAAAATAAGAATTGGCAGTGAATAGGTGTTTTTGGAGACAGGTCCTAGTATTTTGTTTGACCAAAGAGGTGGTGGAGAATAAAAATGACATTTCATAGCGTCCAAGTGGGAAGTGTGAATAAGACTTCATTACTTATGGTTTTCTTCTAAATGTTTGAAAAGGATCTTCCTCATAGGAAGGGTGGTGATAGTGGGAGGCCCTCAGCTTCTCTATTCATTCAATCAGATTTATTGAGCGCTTACTATGTGCAGAGCACTGTACTAAGCGCTTGGAATGTGCAATTCGGCAACAGATAGAGACAATCCCTGCCCAATAACCAGCTCACACTCTAAACGGGGGAGACAGACAGCAAAGCAAAAAAGAGCAAAACAAGACAACATCATCAAGATAAATAGTTTGTAAGCTCTGAGTGAATAGGTATTGTCTACACTTACTCTTTTACATTGTGTTCATCCAAGCACATAGTACAGTGTCCTGCATAGTGTAAGCACTTAATAAATGCCATTGATTGATTTAAGATCGATGCTTCATTTTTAGCAGAATCGTCATGATGCCTTTGAATCTTCAGATACGTGTGGTAACCTCGTAAAGGTTTCCAGAACAGAAGAGCCTTGCATGGACCAAAAATAGAGGGCCCATTCAAGTCCAACCTGACCCTAACCTGGTTGTAGGAGTGTGAGAGATGGGTCTGAACTGGCTCCTATAGGATCGATCTCATCCCTGGAAGCATTTCCACCCCAATATGTGTCTATCCAGAGCCATCCACTTGGGTGGCAAAATGGATCATTATTTTATACGTGATCTGCACAGCTACATATGTATGAGGACTACCTCCTCACTGTCCCTGACACTTGGTTCACTCCAGAAAAAATGGTCTCCCCTACTGATCCTTCCCCAGGGAGCCTCCCTGAACTCAAGGGAGGAGGAGAAAGAGCCTATGCCCCTCCATCACTTCTATTCTCTTGCTTTGAAGCCCATGTCATCACTCTCCACTACACCCCAAAATTATCAGTTCCAGGAATCTGTCCCACTGTCTCATCTCCAATTTAATGAGCAATTTTGATGCCTTTCTCACCTCCTTTCCTCTCCTCAGCTACCCAGATCTCTGGGGACTTCAATATCAACATCTATGGTTCTCTCTGAGACCCCGTCTGCTCGCTCCCACTCACTCCTCAATTCCACAGACTTTTTGGTCATCCACTCCATTCTCAGCCCATCCCAAGCATGTACATATCTTACACAGCTTGTTACATACTTAACCACTAACCCTTGTATGTATCCCTTTTCCTTCTTCCTTCTCTTTGTAAATCATTTTAGTATCTGTTTTCCCCACCGGGCTACAAGTTACTTGAATGCAGGGCCCATGTCTATGGTACTATATGAAACAATTAGTCCAATGTTATGCAAACAATAGGTCCTCAGTAAATCCTACTGATTGATTGATATTCCATCTTCAGAGGTTGGAAGGAAGTTCCTTGTTAACTTCACAAAGTGTTCTTGAAAATGTGAAAGTGAAATGAAGATGGGCAGCTGTGACAGAATTTCTCACTTTAGCAATATGTGGCTATAAGAGTATGTGAAAGAATTTTCCTGAGACATAAAAATTCTCAACTTCAGAAAGTTAATTAGACCAAAATATGTTGGAAATCTGTTGCTTTGCACATCGCTTAAACTTGCATTTAATCTACTTTCACTATGAGAACTGGAACCCGGGAAATATTTTGGCATGTTGGATCAGTGGAAAGTTTTTCTAGGTTAGAAGAATCCTAACTGAGTTGTTGAGAAACAACTTGACAAAACATCACCTGCGCTGAGGCGTTCCAACTTGTTGAAACTCTTTTTAGTATATGCCTGAATGACTCTTGGAACACAAAGTGAAGTGAATAATTACCTTGGCGAAAGGCCGGCTCTACAAGGTGAATGTAATCCTGACCTCTTCTCATTGGAATCCAATAGCAAGATCCTGAATTACCAACTTAGGTCTTCCTCTTGATTCTCCCCGGTTCCCAGTTAAAGGTTCAGAGCCCGTCCGATGGGATCCGCCTCTTTTGAAATAAGAGAGTAAGATGCTCGTATATATGGAAACTGATCTTCCAAGTTTTAGAAAGTGAATGCCCTTTGAAGTCTATTTGAGACATGAAATTTGCTCTAAGCTGAAATTGTGGTTAAATCTAATAGACAAAATGCCCATGGTCAGATTCTCACCTTGGGCCCTACAGGGTGCTACCCCAAACTTCTCTTTAGCCTTTTTTTCCCCACTGAGCTTTGGCAGAATGGGAAGATCTTCGCATGGAGGGCAGGACAGAGATGAGCACTCCTCAAGAAGGTTTTCAGGAGGAGCACAGCAGGCCTGGCTTTCGACTGGGGGCCAGTTTGGGCATCCTGAGTCTGACCTGCCCCTCTCTGTGCTCAGGCCTACAGTGGGTCACACTTGCAAGGGAACACAGTGCAGCATCCTAGACTGGAATCTTTGGGCCTGATGGGGAGATAAGTGGAGAGGGGAGAAGTGAGTTGCCACATTCCTTTTCTAGTAAAAAAAAAAAGTTATGAACATTTGGAAAATGGTAAGATCACATCCTATTTCCATTCCCCTTTCACAGACTTTCAATATTGACCATTAATCCGACCCTTGACATCCTTCGACCGATGATTTAGTCCACCCAAATGTGGAGAGATGATTCCTCTCACTTGGATAGTGAGTTTAAAGTAAAACAGGATGTTTGTTTTTCAAATGAAGGCTAATTATTCTAGCCACACCCATTATCTGTCATTCCAAATGATCTTCGTTAGGACCTGTTACTCCTCGTTATGGAGTTCTAAAATTGTTTTTTCCTCTATTAGCAATAGGAGCCAAACATGTCCATGTACTTTCTCTGCTTGTGTGACTAGCCTTTGGGTTTTAATTGCTCTATAAAAATGATTATTGGTCTTCTGGGAAGCGTCTCCTACGTGGAATACTTGGATTACTGGTCTATGAGAAGTTTGCCTTGATGGATTTCAAGGCCTGATACCTGGTTTATCCCTTTATTCGAGCCTTTAATTATCTTTCTCATTACTAGGATAAAAGGTCTGTGTATATTATTTATTGAGTCACCCTCTTGCATGACTCAGCTACACTTAGACACCATGGCAATAGACAGAGTCTAAGGAGTTAAATAAATACCTAAATAGCAAAATACCATCCTGGTTGTTGGGTGTTTTCTTATTCCTTACAATGCTCACCATGCCTCAGTCTTATCTATCTTGCCGCCAACCCCTCACCCACATCCTCCCTCTAGCTGCCCCTCTCCCTCCCTTCGTATACGGTGCAGACTACCATTCTCCCCAACTTCAAAGCCTTATTAAAATGACATCTTCTCCAGGATGCCTCCCTCACTCACCTAAGCCCTCATTTCCCCTATTCCCTCTCCGTTAATTTTTCTTTTTTTTTCTAGTATTTGTTTAGCGCTTACTATATTCCAGGCACTGGGCTAAGAGCTGAGGCACATAGAAGATACTCAAGTTGGACACAGACCACACAGGACTCACACTCTTAATCCCTATTTTACACATGAGGTGACTGAGGTACAGAGAAGCTATTTGACTTGTCCAGTGTAACAAAGCAGACAACAGGGGTGCTGGGATGAGAACCAAGGTGCTCTGATTCTCAGGCACATGTTGCTTCCTCTGGGGAAAGGTGCTTCTCATTCTGCATCACTCAGGCACTCAGATTTGTACTCTTTAACCACCTGGTATTCATGTCACCCTCAGCCCCACAGCACTTAACGTGAATGGCTATAATTTATTTATTCATATTAATGTCTGTGTCCCCCTCTAGACTGTAAGCTCCTTATGGGCAGGGAACAAGTCTACCAACTCTGTGGGAAGCAGTGTGGCCTAGTGGAAAGATCACAGGCGTGGGAGTCAGAGGAGCTGGGTCCTAATTCCAGCTCCGCCACTGAGCTGCTGTGTAAGCCTGGATAAATCACTTAACTTCACTATGCCTCAGTCTCCTCATCTATAAAATGAGGATCAGTTGCTATTCCTTCCTACTTAGACTATGCGTTCCATCTGCAATAAGGATTACGTCCAAACTGATTTTTTTATATATACTCCAAAACTTAGAATAATAATAATGATGGTATTTGTTAAGCGCTTACTATGTGCCGAGCACTGTTCTAGGCTCTGGGGGAGATACAAGGCATTCAGGTTGTCCCATATGAGGCTCACAGTCTTAATCCCCATTTGACAGATGAGGTAACTGAGGCACAGAGAAGTCAAGTGACTTGCCTAAGATCACACAGCTGATCAGTGGCGGAGCGGGGATTAGAACCCGCAACCTCTTACTCCCAAGCCCGTGCCCTTTCCACTAAGCCAGGCTGTTTCAAGCGCTTAACAAGTATGATTCTTCTTCTTCTGTTATATTGTACTCTCCCAAACAGTACAATTCTCTGCACATTCTGACCATTCAATGAGTAGGATCGATTGATTGATTGCAATATATCTTATTGCTAATAAATGCAAAGTGATTTTCCATTATTGGGAAATGGCTCACATTTTCAGTTACTACATAGGCCTACTTTATGTCCGATGGCATATTTCATCTAGTTACATTTTGAGATGGGGATATCTAGCTAAAACATGTTTTTATTACAGACAGTTTCCTATGATTTACAAATAACTGCCTGTTATATCTAGTTCCAAGCGAAGCACTGTGGCATGGTATAAAGAGAATGGGCCTGGGAGACAGAGGACCTGGGTTCTAATTCCACCTCCACCACTTGTCTGCTGTGTGACCTTGGGGAAGTCACTTAACTTCTCTGTGCCTCATCTGTTAAATGGGGATTCAGCCTTTTCTGTGGAATTTGTTAAACAGTCTGTATCAGACACTGTTCAAAACACTAGGGTAGATTACAAGGCAATCAGGTTGGACACAGCCCAAGTCCCGGTCTTAATTCCCATTTTCAGACTGTGAGCCTTGTGTAGGACAGGGACTGTGTCCAACCTGATTATCCTGTGTCTACCCCAGTCCTTAGTAGAGAGCTTAATGAATATCATTTAAAAAAAAATCTGGAATCTGATTTAAGACTGTGTCTGCAGAGCAGCAAGGCAAAATTTTGTATCCAAGAATGTCCACAGCTCCCCTTACTCCAGACTCCTGGGGCCCAGCTGGGTAGGGAGGACATTGTTCCTCCCCTGGGAAACTGAGGCTTCCATCAGTCCCGGCTCCAGCCTGAGGAAGGGCTCACCCGACGGCAACCCCGTGAAGTCTGCGCAACTTTCAGAGTGTCCTCGAATCCTGATCCTCCTTTTGTGTGTTGTGTTTCACCTTTCCTTAGGTTATGTCACCAACCCCTGGCTTTCCCCTTCCTCATTCCTAGACTGTGAGCCTCTTGGGGACTTGAGATCTTATCTCTACCTCATCCTTCTATTTCTTTCCCAGCACTTACAACTTACTTAAGAAATACTCGTGTTCCAGGGATGATGATCAAATGCACTTCCTCCCCTGATTTTGTGTGTTCTCCCTGACTAGTATACGGTTAAAACTATTTTGCCTATCAAAATCTTTCAACTAGGATGTCCAAATGCCAGACCAGCTTAGGTGGCTATTGGTGAAAATATGACATAAATTAGAAGCAGCCTGAACCCTTTTCCTCTGATACTCTCCTCTCATTGCCCAACTTCTTACTGCCTTCGTTTTTTAAAAAAAGAATTTAAGCAGTACTATGTGTCAGGCATTGTTCTAAGCTCTGGGGTAGATACGGATTTAATCAAGTCGGAGGACAGAACACAGCCAGTCACAGCCTAAATAGGTGGGAGGATGGTGTATCACATCCCCCTTCTACAGTTGAGGAGATCGAAGTGTAGAAAAGTGATTTGCCCAAGGTCACATAGCAAGCAAGTGGAAGAGACAGGATTAGAATGCAAATCCTCTGTCTACCCGCCCTGTGATCCTTCCACTAGGTCACACTGCTTCTCTTTAAGACATATCCTTAATGTTTTTAAAGTCTGGGCATGGTGATTCTCACTTATTATAGCTACCTTGATTTGCAAATGACAATTCTGTAGAGATTCATTTGCCTCTGTTAGCTTTTCCTTGTACAGATTTGGAGGTAAAAGAGATTCATAAGAGGAAAAAAGCTAACACCAGCCACAGCTCAATCGTATTTATGGCATGCTTACCATGTTTAGAGCACAATATAACAGAGTACAATATAAGAGAGTTAGCAGGAATGTCCCCTGCCCACAGCGAGCTTAGTCGTATTTCTCTGATCGTCACATGTTACTATACAGGGGGCTGATATAAGAAGTTGAGGCAGCGGTGACTGCCTCACTTGTGGAAATATCTGCTCTCGACAGTCTGAGTCACCCGAGGACCTGGGTTCTAATCCCTACTCACCATCTCTCTGTTGTGTGACCTTAGACAAGTCATTTCTCTGAGTTTCACTTACCTTATCTGTAAAATGGGGGTTAAAAACGGGCTCTCTCCCCCTTTTAAACGATGAGCCTCACCTGGGATGGGGATTGTGTCTGAACTGATTGGTTTGTATCTAGCCCAGTGTTTAAAACATTGCCTGGCTCATGGTAAAAGCTTAACAAATACAATAGTGATGCTGTTGCTGATGATTATATCATCATATTTTAATGAGAGTTTTGTATTTATCACTTTATTGGTTTCGAGAATTGGAGTGTAAGAGTTTAATGAATCTTCAGCCGTGTCTTTGTTCAGTCAGCATCCTTTTGTGATTTTCTAAACCTCGACTAGTTCCTCCTCAGCATTTAACTTCTCAGTATTGAGTGCTAATCTTTCTGGGTCTAATCTTACAGCAGAGGCTCAAGGATCCTGCTCATCTCTGAGGCCCTTCTCTGTTTCTAGATGCTACAATTAAGAATAATAATAATAATAAAATAATAATAATAATGTTGGTATTTGTTAAGAGCTTACTATGAACCGAGCACTGTTCTAAGCGCTGGGGTAGATACGGGATGATCAGGTTGTCCCACGTGAGGCTCACAGTCTTAATCACCATTTTTCAGATGAGGTAAATGAGTCATAGAGAAGTTAAGTAACTTGCCCAAAGTCACACAGCTGATAGGCAGCAGAGCTGGGATTAGAACCCATGACCTCTGACTCCTAAACCCGTGCTGTTTCCACTGAGCCACCCTGCTTCCCAGCATTACCCTGTGTCTTCTCCCTCCACTGAAAGGAAAGCCACTTTAAACGTGGAGGGGATAAAAGAGAGTATAACATGGTATTGGAAAAGAAATAGACATACTTGTTTCACTGAAGAAAGAGAAGGCGTGTGGCCTAGTGGATAGAGCACGGACCTGGGAGTGAAGGACCTGTGTCCTAATCCTGGCTCCACCACTTGTCGGCTGTGTGACCTTGGACAAGTCACTTCACTTCTCTGTGCCTCAGTTACCTCATCTGTAAAAGGGGGATTAAGACTGTGAGCCCCCTGTGGGAAAAGGGACTACACCCACCCCGATTTGCTTGTATCCATCCCTGAGCTTAGAACAGTGTCTGTCCAGCACACAATAAGTGCTTAACAAATATCACAATTATTATTAAGAGTGACATAGAGATACAATGTGTGTACTTTATAAATGAATTATGAATATTGACATTTTACCTCCTCAAAGGTTTTCCATTTCTAGTTCTTGACTCTGATAGTTACACTTTACTAATGTCAAATACATCTTGGCAGGAGATAGAGATAAATTCCTTATATACAGTGCAATTTTGTTTGATCCAAGCAATCTCTCACCCATATCAACTGCATTCTCTCTGATTTTAAAAAGCCTGTGCTTCCTCTCCTCTTCTATGAAGTCTTTACTAAGCTTTGTTTGGGAATTTCCTTTGCCAGATAGCCTTACTTTCAAACCCAATGGAAAAGTAGCGTGGAATTTTGAGTTTTTCTAATCATGGCTTTGAATATGGTTATAGGGAAGAGCTGACAGGTGAGGGAGGATGAGTTTTAGAGTGTGCACATCTCCTCAACCTCAAAAGTGCAGTAGATGGTAGAGGAAGAGCTACGCTCTAACCTGATGAGAAGATGCTAGCCAAGAAGCAGGGAAAATCCTTTAAGAGTAAAAAGGTAGGATTCGCTTACTCAGTAGCCACATTGGTTGTTTTTTTCCTTTCAGCCCGACACCCATGTTGCGTACACGGGCAGAAGTCTATTTGCAAAGCTCAAATAAACTTTAGAGATGTGGGGAAAACATCTCCAAGTTGAGGGTAGAGCGTTTTTCCGAAATAATCCTTGTCATTTTTAAGAGTTGATGCTGAATTGGGGTGGGCGTGGTTTGTTCTAGAGGTAGACGGCTTTCATTTATCTAAACATGCAGAAGAGGAAAATAAAATCTTGGCCAGTAAAATCCTCCTCCCCACAGAGACTTGTAAAACCATGGAGGGAATGGAAACCGATAGTGCAATATTATAAAATCAAATTATTAGATTTGAAGAGAATTATGATAAAGGGTCGTTGGAAAGGGAGCATAAGACAAAGGAGAGGGTGGGAGGGAGAATTAATACAAGTGCTCTTGTATTATCAAGACATCATCTGGAAACTCTTTTATTGGCCTGAAGTTGCAGGTATATGGTGTGAAAAAGCCCTATTGATTTCAAATGGAAATTCCATGTGTGCACCAGCTGCAAAATCAAGTTGAACATCTGTTTCCCATATATTGGTACATCAGTTATATATTGCAAGCATTTAAAAAAATATGTTGTGACACAAACATTCTGTAATTGGCCTAATTTCATACCATAAAAATAACTGTGTAAAATTAAATAATGTGTTGTTTATAGGACAGAGATTTAGAGGGCAAGCCTTGTCAGGAAGATGCAAGTATCTAATTCCTTACTTCAGGCACACAACCAGACCTTCCCATTTCATAGCGTCCGTTGTAACCAGTCCAGAAAATGGACAAGTGGTGCATTCTAGTTAATTGCTGGAGTCCAGGGTGAACTTCAGATATCCTGAAGGAGAAAAGGTTTTTGCAAGGATCCCCTGCTACAGCCCTCTTCATTTAGAGCTCTTTCAAGGAAGCTTTATTACCTTATAGTGGGATTTGTTTTGTTTCAAATGCCTTCTCAGTTTGTGGTTCTGTAGCAGGGGTGATACTGAGCAATATAGAGAAACAATGGGGCGTACTGGGTAAAGAACAGTCCTGGGAGTCGTAAGGACCTGGGTTCTAATCCTGGCTCCTACACTTGTCTACTCTGTGACCTTGGACAAGTCACTTCACTTCTCTGTGCTTGAGTTACCTCAGCGGTGAAATGAGCCCCACGTGGGACATGGACTGTCTCCAATCTGATGAGCTTGGATCTACCCCAGTGCTTCTTCCAGTGTCTGACACATAGTAAGGGCCTAACCAACACTATAGGAAATACCTCCCTCCTTTCACATTGTCTTCGTCCTGGACTCTTCAGTTTTTGAAGTTCTTTTATTTAAATAGAGATTAAAAGACCAGCTGAACAATTGCTTATTTGATTAGTGACAGATCTCCAGTATAAGGTGGGTCTTTTGGCTAATTGTTTGGGAAAGCTAACACTTTGAAAATGAAATATGTAGGTACACATAAATAATTGAATAATCATAATTGAAAATCTTTCAGAATTACTACAGATCTATGTTGATCTTTAAGTAATTTTTTTCTTTTTTTTTTTGTTCAATATACACATATTGTTTTCATTGGATTTGGGGACTACGTTAATCCACCTTACATCAATTCTATTTTTTTTAGGGGAAATGATATTTCACTTAGCATTCTTTCACTCATGCAATTTTCACAGAACCAATTAAGAGGGGTAAAGGAGGGTCCCTGCAATCCTTTTGGTGGGGGGGGCACTATCCCGGGGAGCTGGGAAGAGTAAATCTGAAAGATTTACTATTCCACTAATTATACCACGGGTTTGACCATTAGCCGATGTGTTATGAAGAAATTTATGTCTGACCAGATGATGGAATGATACTTTGCTGTTCATTTCCTTACAGAAAGGAGGAAGGAACCTAATGGTTTTGGAGTGGATCAGATCTAGACCAGTGCTCATGTGGGGAGGATCTGCTCCACTTATCAATAAGCCTGGGATCCCAGATCATTATTAATGATAATAATAATAATAATAATCTCTAAACTCATTGCAGGCAGGAAAGCTGTCTGCTAATTTTGTTACACTGTACTCTCCCAAGTGTTTAGAAACAGTGTTCTGCACATAATGAGCACTCAGTAAATACCATTGATTGACTGACTGAATAGTGATAATGATAATTTCAATAATAGGTTTGATTATTGGATTTTTTTAAGCACTTACTATGTGCCAGATTCTGTACTAACTACTGGGATACATACAAGTAAACCGGGTGGGCCCACATAGGGCTCGGTCAAAAAACGAGGGAGAAGAGGTATTGAACCCTGTTTTACAGATGAGGGAGATGAGGAACAAGGAAGTGACTTGCCCAAGGTCCCAGAGCAGGCAGTTTGCCTGGGAAAGATCTGGACCCTACTAATAGGTTTGAGCTGTGATCCCTTGGGCCTGGGGTAGTCCAAACCGCCCTGTGGGAGGAAAAGTCACTTTACTTCTCGGTATCTCAGTTACCTCATCTGTAAAAGGGGGAATATGGCCGTGAGCCCCATGTGAGAAATGAAGTGACTTGCCCAAGGTCACACAGCAGACAAGTGGCAGAGTTGGGATTAGAACCCTTGAATTTATAATCTAATGTGGGAGCCGGACAGTTTATTGATTTCCAGGAATTGGTGCAGAAAGAACAAGGATATAACCATCAGTAGGCCAGAATGGAATTCTTCTCTTGCTTTATGTTGACAAATTGTCTTTGACCCCTAGTGAATCTCTGGACACATGCATAGCCTAGTGGCAAGAGCTTGGGAGTCAGAGGACGTGGATTCTAATTCCGGCTCCTGATAACATAACAATAGCATAACGTAGTAACAAAATAATAATTATGGTATTAAGCACTTACTATGTGCCAAGCACTGTTCTAAGTGCTGGTGAGAACATCTTCTGCTTGGACAGAGAGAGGCAGGACAGGAAGGGAAGGAGTGCCGAAACTGGCTCAATATTTCCCACGTATTTTTCAACTCCGCACCTGGCTGCCTGACACGTTGGAGTGCCTCAGTTCATCAGCCAGGGGTGTTTATCGAGAGCTTATTGCCCCAAGCACTTGCATAGCTCAACTGGTTGGCATCATCTTGTATTCAGGTAGAAGAGTCGGCCCAGATAGGGTGGTAGAAGCTGTCCTTCCTCTGGGGCAAAATCTGGCCGTTGGATTCAGCAGGAGTTCTGGCTGTGCCCCTGTGCCGGATAAAACCCAACATCTGTTTCAAGGGATTTGTAAACAAATTGCTTATTTTCGGTGTATTTCTGAAATACATCACAGTCAGAAAGATGGAAAGAAGGGAGGCGGTAATAAAGACTTCTCAAGCGAGAAATGAAAAAGACATTATCTAATTGAGAAAAAACAGATGGTGGTAATTTTTAAACTTCATGGCTTAAGGCCCTGGGCTCTGAGAGCATATGTGGATGTGTTGGTGGGTGTGGTGTGTACTTGTGGGGGTATATGCGTAGGTTTGTGTGTGTACATGTGAGATGAAAAATGTTTGGTGCTTCTGAATGAAAGTAGTCATGATGACTGGAATAAGGAGCCACAGAATAAGGAGCCACAGGTCTTACAGAGAATTCGAGACAAAAGGTTGAAATAACTTAGGCAATGGGAACATTGCCTCAAAAAGCTATAAAAAAAGAAACAGCGTACTTGTACGCTTACCCTGAAAAAGCACTGTTCTGCGTACTGCAAAGAATACTCCGGTGAGAATTAGAAATGGTCCCTGACTCTCAATAAAAGAATGAAGAGGGGAAGGGGAAGCGTGGCATCGTGGATAGAGCGCTGTCTTGGGAGTCAGGAGGTGATGGGTTCTGATCCCGACTCTGCCATCCGCTTGCTGTGTGACCTTGGGCAAGTCACGTCCCTTTTATGGGCCTCGGTTTCCTCATCTGGAAAATGGGGATTGAGACTGTGAGCCCTTTGTGGGACAGGGACTGTATCCAACCAAATTTGCTTGTACCCACCCCAGTTCTAAGTTCGATGGCTGGCACATAGTAAGTGCTTAATAAATACAACAATTATCATTACTATTATTATTAAAGAGGGCCACTGACAGACACACAAAGAGAAATGCAACAATAGGAAAATGAAAACAGACCCATACAACGAACAAAGCAGAACTAAACTTGTTAGGGGAGGACAGGAAATGGTGAATTTATCAAATGCTTACTCTGTTCAAGGCACTATACTGAGCAGTGGAAAAAAAATACTAAGGCGAGAACACAGACACAGTTCCTAACCCGAGGGCGTTCAAAATTTAGGAAGAAAAGAAGGAGGGGGTATTGACCACAGACACATAAGGAAAGAAAAGACAACAAAAACTCAGAGCAAGATAAAAGGCAAGCTTAATGAAAAATACAAGGGCAAGTTGTTATCGTGGCCAGAGGAGAGGAGGTTGGGGCTCTCTTTATGGCTCTGAATCCAATGTTCACAGCAGTCACAGCCACAGTAGCAGACACGATGAGATCCTTGCCCAAATTCTGGAAGTTTAGTAGGCCTCACACTGCTGATATCTACTCATCGTTCTCGGGCTGGGCAGGCGCTGCCGGGAAATTCCCCTGGCCCTGGGGTCGAGCAGCTTCTGCCCCGGCTGCAGGCCCGCCAGGCGGCTCTTCGATACGTGGACCTGCTAAGGCATACACCACTGATGTTTTCTCTTTTGTGATAATGAGAACAAAGCACGTTACAAGATGAGGAACCGAAGGCAGTTTGCTGCATTTCCTCAGCCTTGGCATATTTAAAAGAGTAAAATATTGTCTCCATAGACTCCATGCACTGCACCCAAGAGGCCTAAAGCTCCTTGAGAGCAGGGTTCATGTCTAGTAACTCTAAATGCACTGTCCCAAACTCTTATTGACAAGAAATCACAGTCATAAGAAATGTTCTATGAATGAGATAAAAAAGAAGGAAAATAAATGTACAGAACGTAAATCTCTGATTTGATTTATGCTATGCCTGAAGGAATTTTTTTTTTTAAACAATTGTAATCATGACCATGTCATCAAGAAACCAAACACATGTTTTTGAGAAGGAATTAGCAGGACTTGTGGGCGGGGAAAAAGTATACTTGTTTCTTTAATGTGGTAAGTGGTTTCACCCTACACAACATTCTGTCAAGACATTCATTTCAAAGTGGTGCATTTTCAGATCACTGGAGTGGGAGGGGGGACTCTGGCCACGGTGGTGAGGAGAACAACGGGGAAAGGGAACTTTCTGGAAAGCAACAACAAAAAACCCAGCTGTTTTGCCATCCGTGGCCCAAACCAGTCATCTTGTTTTTCACTCTCCAAATCTTGTGGACTGACCAACGTTTAAGGGGTGGGTAATTTGAGGTCAAACACTCCATATGAGACCACCTGAATCATATAGATGGTGTTAGCTGTCGGAAGCCGAAAATCGGTGTCGAAGGACAGCAGGCCCGTCCTAAAATGCCAGACTTCAGGAAACTCGTACCTGATGTCCACATTACCATTTTTGATTCACATGCAGCCACCCCTGGGATATGCAGTGCAGCGTAATGAAAAGAGCAGAATTCAGGAAGTTGGAGGACCAGGGTTCCAGTACTGGCTCTATCACTTGGGCAAGCCACTTCACTTCTCTGGGCCTCAGTTTCCTCACCTGGAAAACGGAGTACCCATTCTCCCTAGTCTTTAGACTCTGTGCCCCATATGCAACAGGGACTGTGCAGCGTGTGTGACTTAGCGGAAAGAGCCCGGGCTTGGCAGCCTGAGGTCATGGGTTCTGATCCCTGCTCCACCACTTGTCAGCTGTGGGACTTTGGGTGAGTCACTTCACTTCTTGGTACCTCATTCACCTCATCTATAAATGGAGATTAAGGCCATGAGCCCCATGTGGGACAACCTGAAAACCTCGTATCTACCACAGAGATAAGAACGGTGCTTGGCACATAGCGCTTAACAAATACCATCATTATTATTATTATGTCCTACCCAAATATCTTGTGTCTATCCGAGTACTTAATGCAGTGTGATACATTTATGCAGGTACCAACGAATACGACAATTATTGTTATTACCAAATTCTCCTTCCCGGGTAGTGAACTGCCCAGCCAGACAGAAAGATAAAAATGGGCCATGACCTGGCCGTCAGCAATAAAACAAAGTTGGGGAGATAATATGGTGACAAGCTCCCTTCTGATTCAGTCATCTATAAGGCTGTTTTAGTTTCTAAGCTTCACTCTGGCTCTGTCCCCTCCTGAAGACACATCCACCTCCTTCATCAATATCATCGAACCACCTTCACACCCTGCTGCCTCTTGTTGGGCGTGAGTGGAGGAGATTCAGATCTTAGATTTCAAGAAGGAGACCCTGTGCAGAGGAATTTATTATATTGCTAATGGCCTGCCCAGCATTAACTGCACTCTTGCTCATCCTCATCAGTTATGTTCTTAATAGGCCATAGAATACCTCAAAAAAGATGCAGACGGGAGAGCGGCATATAGCAAAGAGCACAAAAAGGTTGTTCATCAGCAAGATCCATTTACAGCCAAAGTAACTCCAGCATCCTCTCTCAGGGTGGCCCCTGGAGAGTTTTTCAAGTCCTCTACCAGTCACAACTACAGGAGGGAGAGACAAGCAGAGGCCTCCCCACTCCCTTCCTAGCTTGGGTGGTGGCTAGCAAGTGGCAGACAATCTGCTACAAGTCAAGACTCACCTGTGCTGGGCTTACTGTGTGCAGAGCACTGGACTAAGTGCTTGGGAGAGTACAATACCACATAGACACATTCCCTGTCCACAAAGAGTTTACAGTCTATGGGGGGTGGGAGAGAAACATTAATATAAATGAAAAAATTAGGGATGTGGTACATAAATGTTGTGGGGCTGGGTGGGGGGATGAACAAAAGGAGCGAGTCAGGGCAATGCAGGAGGGAGTGGGAGAAGGGGAAAGGGGGGGTTAGTCAGGGAAGGCCTCTTGGAGGAGGTGTGCCTTCAATAAGGCTTTGAAGGGGGTCAAGTAATTGTCTGACGAGAGTAATTGTCAACTGCCAACTATATCGATGTGAATGTGTGTGTTGGGTGGGGTGGGAGGGGGGGTAACTCCTCCTTTACCACTGCCAAAAAGCAAACTTCATTCTATTACCTTTTCTCTTTCTTTGTGTCTCCTCCAGGTCTTCCTTTGAAATTGAAAATCCAGTGTGTCTAAACACAAGGTTTCCCTACAAAGTTTAGAACTCATGTTGTACTTTTTTTTTTTTTAATAAATCCTGCAGGCCAAATAATCCACTTACACCTGCTCGGAGAAGTGAATGCATTTACATTTGAGTGCGCTTTCAGGAAACCACCCCAAATAAATCCTAAACCTAGCTGGCAGCGGAGGTTGTTGTAAACTTTCACTCACTTAGTACTGCATTTATTCTTTGAAGCAAATACTAAATATAAAATAAATACTTTTTTTTTTCAGATGGCTAAACTTGGCTGAACAGCATCTGGCAAGGACTGCATTGACACAGTCGTTTCTGCCTGGTCCCATTCCGTCTCCCATTCTCAATCTGTGACTTTGCTCTGGTTTGTCTAAATTTATCTATGAACAGGAAGCCTGCAATTTTCTGAGAAGGCTAGCTCTGTTGAACGGGAGTCAAAAACTCTCGACTTCAAGGGTGCTTGTATGGAGCTCGTATATATAAATGTTATTAAAACTACTTTTTATAGATGGTTAGCTCAAACTTCAAGCACCTGGCTTCCACCATTTCATTTACTCTATTACTTACTGATATTATGGTTCCTGTTATTAGTGAAAAGAGAATTAAAATTGGAACCTAATGATGGAGGAAGAGGAAATATGGAAAAAGAAAAACGGGTTGCCGGACAAAGGGAGGCAGTTAGGGAGTTAGGGAGGTTGTCGAGAATGAGTTTGATTCTTTCCTCTCTCAGAGGGTATTAAAATAACGGCCAGGGGTCCTGTGAGGCAAAGTGGAAACCAAATGTGGATTTATGCATGTATCTGTCCTCCCTGAAGTACAATGCAACATTCAATTTCCAACTTTTGAATGTGAACAATGGAACCAATCAACGCTACTTTGACGAATGACCTGAAACAGGCAAATAAAATGCCAGTCTTCAAGAAAAAAATCATCTTATTCTTGAGGGGATTTGGATGACAGTTGGTATTCAGGTATAAGATTTGCGCAATTATTGTAATTTAAACGAGTCAACAACAGCCTCGAAAAATCAGGGGAAATAACTGGACAAGTTTAGAAAGGGGGTAAAGTAAGGATCTGACTGGAAGTGACCAGGAACATGTCCGTGCCAAGTCTTGCTCATTGCCAATCGTGCAGAAGGCCAGGTGCTCTTTCCGTAGCAAAAGCAGAAGCTCTGGGAAATGGGATATCAGGGACTCTTTTTCCCATGTCTCCAGAATACCAGCCCAGGCCCATCTTGTAGCAAAATCAGACGTGTGGGAGGTGACAGAGGTTGAAGAGTTCTGATGTGAATAGGAGGGTGGGTGTGGAGGGTGTCTGAGTTGAGTCACCCTCACTGCTGCTTGTCCCAGACTGGAGTTTGGCTCTGTCCTCAGTCGTGCTGGGGAAAGAAATAAATCCAGAGCCCAGAGGGATGGCCTATGGAGGCTCCTCCAGAGAAGCAAAGCAGATCACCAGGAAATGTGGGCCACGCAGCTCTGAACTGGGCCTACCCACCCATGACCCTGTTAAAGATTGCATCTCAACCTACCTCCTTCTCCTGCCTATGTCCCTCTCCACTCTGAGTGCCAAAACCGAGCCTTAAAGACCTTGGGAAAATGAATGATAAACCATTTTGCAAACAGCAAATCTTTGGGGAATGCACCAGACAGGAAGATTGCTGTCCGTAAAGTCAGACTTTCTTTGTGAAAACATTCTAGGAAATCTCACCAGTCCTGCAGCTACTGCCGTTTCCATCTCTCTCTCTCCCTCTTCATTCCCCCCCTTTGCTTACTCCTTCTCTCATTTCAGTACTCACACCTAGGATTCATCAGTGTGTTTTCTTTAGACTGCCACATAGACATAATTTCAATCAGATTAAGAAATGACTAGTGGCACAAATTCAGAGTCCCATCAAGGCATACTTACCAACTAGAGGTTTAAAATGTTTTACAGAGTACGAGTACATAGGTATGTTCTTGGTCACTGTACTCTTCCCACCCTTTGTTTTCCTTTCAAGTGGCAAGTTAAACCTCGGACCTTTCAAATACAGTCGCACGGGAGCCCACACCACCTCCTTCTCCCAACGTATGCCCTCCACTTACAGAGCAAGGATGGATAATAGATGTCATGGATGATATAATAATTTTTTTTTGCATTTTCTAAATGGAGAGGTCCCTGTTGATAGCGCCGGAGCCGGTGAGCACTTTTCCAAGGGAAAGGAACCTGAAGCTTGGTAGATTCTGATAAACCCCATCATTAAAAGTATCCCCTTGGGAGATGCCGTGGCTCTCACTTCTCCGATCCCACTTCATCGTCTTGTTGGCAGGCGAGCCCCGAAATAAAACCCACAGGTCACACTTGCGTTTCCTTGTTCTAATGAAAGGAGTGATGCCCAGTCAAACTTGGGTTTGCTTTGATTGGCTTCTGGTCCTCGCAGCTGCCGAGGGTAATGCCATACACTCACATTAGTGGATTGGGGCAGAGGTCAGTCCCAAGCTGGGTCCACAAGAGTATGTGTGTTATGGACACGCTCACAAGGGTCTGGCAGTTTCAATCTGGATGGGCACCAAGAGCCTGGATGTTTATCCAAACCTCAGCCAGACTTCTCGGGTTTGTAAAATTGAGGTGGAAACTTCAAGAGAACAGTCACTCCTGTGGGATTTCCTGTACTTCTCCTCTCTGGTCAGGTCAGACAGGCTGAAAGAACAACCGCCGCGGTGCTCTGGGATACTTGGGTTTCCAGGCAGAGATGGAAGATGCTTGAAACTCTGAGAAAAATAAAATAGATTTGAATGGCAAACACACGCCTCAGAAATGTGAGACTTGGGCCACGGGCTGAATAGAATTTAAATGGAAGCTTGCTCTATTTCGGCTATTTGGTTAATAGTTAATATTGGTTAATGGTTAATATTCAATCCCACAGCCGTTTGAACGGGGCACTTGTAGTATTCAGAGTACAACACGGTGTTGGAAATGAAATACAACTCCCATGACCAGGGCTAAAGCAAACATGTGTGGCAAAATTCTCCAGATCAGCCTTATTTATAGGCCATTTTCCCCATCAGGATGGAAACCCGCACTGAAACTGTATCATAAAAGACAGAAATCTTTGTTTGCAACATTGAGGAAGCTCTGGGGAGGATAAAAGGAAAGGAAAACAAAACTCAACAACGAAAAGTCGCCCTCAAAACCTGGAGTCCATGCACATCAGTGGAAGTTGTCCCTTTTGAATTTAGAGTCTATTGTCTTTTTACCCAGTCTCCCATCCACTTTAGTACAGTGCTCTGCACACGTTAAGGGCTCAGTAAATAAGGCTGACTGGTGAGTAAGGGGGAATTGGCAACGGCACATGAAGAAGGGGAACTGGTTTCAGGATCACTCTGTTCTGTGATGCTATTTACTGGGCTCTATTTCCAGTGAAATTGCAAGGCTTGGTCTGGAGTCCTCCATGTGCACATAATGATATAACGTTTTGTTGTTCACACTTGACTATATTATGAAAGTAACATGTCTTGCCTGAGGGTAAGTCAAGAAATATTCTAGTTGATTTGGGGTTTATACCAAATTTACTCATATAATTGTCCCACTTTTGGGGAACAGTGAAACTTGGGAGGAATTATTTCCCAGGAATTAAGTCTAGCAACAGGGGAGGAGGAGAAAAAAAAAGAAGAAAAAAACAGAGAAGGAAAGGAGGGCAGAGAAAGAGAGAATTATGTCTCTTATTGCTACTGTACACTTCCAGTGTGACATAAAATAAGCCCTCACTGAAATGACCACCAACCCCAACCTTTGTGTTGCACATTCTTACCATTCTGCTCTTTCTTCTCTCTTGTGTGGGAGCTTTCGCTATTTACAATTATGTGTTACTGTGATGGCCAGTTTCACTGCCTCCCCCACCCCACCCCCACACACACACAGAAGAAAGAGGAGGAAGCCAGGAGAATCTCTTCATGGGGCCCCTTATTGAGGGGATAGCCAACCCAGTCAGAGAGTAGGACTGGGAAGCAAGTACTGGGTCCGGGTAGTTGAAGAATTTGATCCTCAACCATTTGGGAGATGAGGGGTGGTGAGCTGTGTGACTGGGAGAACAGGACAAAGGAGAGGTGTGTGCTCTGACTTTGGGTGGAAAGGCATGGACAGGGTTTGAGGATGATCCCGGGAGAGGGTTAGGAAAGTTCAGGGTTCAACTGCTAGCACTCTGGAGGAGGAAACTCCCTTCCTTGAGGGGGATAACGGACACTAAGAGACCTCTCTCCAAGGGACTCAGAGAGTGGAGATTAGAACCTGGAATGTTCTGAAACAAGAGGTGGAAGGATCAGAAGAACATAAGCCCTGGGATGCTGATGGGGAAATGCAGCAGGTCCTGGGGATAAAAGTTTCAGATCTAAAGATAGGCAGCTGGAACTGATATTATTTTCATTATAACCAAATAAAGAACCCACCAAATGCTATTTTGAGAAGCAGCGTAGTCTAGTGCATGGAGTCCAACTCTGGGAGTCACAGGACCTGGGTTCTAATCCCAGCTCTGCCACTTGTCTGCTCTGTGACCTTGGGCATGGCACTTAACTTTTCTATGCTTCACTTTCCTCCTCTGTAAAATGGGGATCATGAGCCCCATGGAGGACAGGGACTGAGTCCATCCTGATGATCTAGTATCTACCTTAGTGTTTAGTACAGTGTCAAACACAAACTATGCATTAAATAATATGATTATTAAGAACTAGTGAGCTTTCAGATCTGTATGTCCAACTGTGGAAGGGATCGGAGGAGAATCTCTGGTGGTCGGGGAGGTGCTTGAACCCAGAGAGCTGCAGGCCTGGGAGGGAGCCATTTTCCAACGAGCTTCCCTATAGATGGTCCAGGAGGGCGGTGGAAGGCTAGTCCCCGATTACCTCTTTGCCTCTGGGGACATGCCTGAGTTTCAGGCAAGGGGAGGTGGTGGTAATAAGAGTAAAAGGATCTGGGGTCCGCTGAGCAGAAAAAGTCTTCCAAAACTAGGTGAGACTAACAGAAAACACAGAGGGCTTCAGAACCCAGCAGAGGCTAACCACGGTTTGGGGGCTCCTAAAGTAGCTCTGAAGACTATTCCATCTTGGCTTTAAGGCTGGGAACTTCTAGTAATGACACAGTTACAAAATATCATCTTTGATTTCCTCCCCCCAGATCAGGGAAGGAAAGTGGGAGGGATTATGCAAGTAAATATAATATTAAGGTCTTGATATTGGAAGTAACCTAATTGCTTCAAGTTGATGCTCTGTCCTCCTTTTTATATGTAGGTTCTGAGGCCTGATGTTTGTTGTTTGTTTTTATGGTATTTATTAAGCGCTTTCTATGTACCAGGCACTGTAACTAAGTACTGGGGTAATAATAATGTTGGTATTTGTTAAGCGCTTACTATGTGCAGACCACTGTTCTAAGCGCTGGGATAGACACAGGAGAATCAGGTTGTCCCACGTGGGGCTCACAGTCTTCATCCACATTTTCCAGATGAGGGAACTGAGGCCCAGAGAAGTGAAGTGACTTGCCCAAGGTCACACAGCAGACAAGTGGCAGACAAGTAGAGAAGCAGCGTGGTACAGTGGAAAGAGCACAGGCTTGGGAGTCAGAGTTCATGGGTTCGAATCCCGGCTCTGCCACTTGTCAGCTGTGTGACTTTGGGCAAGTCACTTAACTTCTCTGTGCCTCAGTTCCCTCATCTGTAAAATGGGGATTAAAACTGTGAGCCCCATTTGGGACAACCTGATTACCTTGTATCCCCTAGTGCTTAGAACAGTGCTTTGCACATAGTAAGCGCTTAAAAATACCACCATTTATTTTTTTTAAGTGGCAGAGCCAGGATTCGAACTCATGACCTCTGACTCCAAAGCCTGTGCTCTTTCCACTGAGCCACGCTGCTTCTCCTATCTGGGGTAGTGTCCTTTATCCCCCTCAAGGAAAGGAGTTTCCTCCTCCAGAGTGCTAGCAGTTGAACCCTGAACTTTCCTAACCCTCTCCCGGGATCATCCTCAAACCCTGTCCATGCCTTTCCACCCAAAGTCAGAGCACACACCTCTCCTTTGTCCTGCTCTCCCAGTCACACAGCTCACCACCCCTCATCTCCCAAATGGTTGAGGATCAAATTCTTCAACTACCCGGACCCAGTACTTGCTTCCCAGTCCTACTCTCTGACTGGGTTGGCTATCCCCTCAATAAGGGGCCCCATGAAGAGATTCTCCTGGCTTCCTCCTCTTTCTTCTGTGTGTGTGTGTGTGTGGGGGGGGGGGGGGGGAGGCAGTGAAACTGGCCATCACAGTAACACATAATTGTAAATAGTGAAAGCTCCCACACAGGAGAGGAGGAAGAGCAGAATGGTAAGAATGTGCAACACAAAGGTTGGGGTCGGTGGTCATTTCAGTGAGGGCTTATTTTATGTCACACTGGAAGCGTACAGTAGCAATAAGAGACATGATTCTCTCTTCCTCTGCCCTCCTTTCCTTCTCTGTTTTTTTCTTCTTTTTTTTCTCCTCCTCCCCTGTTGCTAGACTTAATTCTTGGGTAATAATAAGATACAAGCTAATTGGGTTGGATGCAGTCCATGTCCCATTTGGGGTTTACAGTATTTATTCCCATTTTACAGGCGAGGTAACTGTGGCACAGAGAAATTTTAAGCAACATGTCCAAAGTCACACAGCAGTCAAGTGCAGAGCTGGGATTAGAACCCAGGTCTTTCAGACTCCCAGGCCCTGACTGTGTCCACGAGACCGGGTTGTGATCTCACCACAGGAGAGTACTCATTTGTTCCAAATAGTTACATTCATTCGAGCGTATGAGTCACCCAAAATCTCTCACACACATTCAGCTTCCCGGGATATGCTATCTTCCACGAATTTCAATAGTATTTTGATCTTTGGCTGTGTCTGTAAAGGGAATGGCTTTCATAGGAACATATTTATACAGTACATTCTCCCTCTTACTTCTGGGAGAGGGGCTGTAGAGTTGGACTCTGCATCTTCCTGATCTTTTCTGAGGTCTGAGATTTGCTTACAGGGTAGTTGGAAAATAATTCAGATGATGACTTCCTTTAGAATAGATAGCTCTTGCCTTTGGTGATTATCACTGATGTACATCCCCTTGATTCTATTTACTGCTATTGTTTTTGTCCGTCTGACTCCCCCGATTAGATTGTGAGCCCGTCAATGGGCAGGGATTGTCTCCATCAGTTGCCGAATTGTACATTCCAAGCACTTAGGACAGTGCTCTGCACATAGTAAGCGTTCAATAAATATTATTGAATGAATGAATGAATCACTGGTCCATCTCAGATTTATGCAACTGAGGTAGTGGGAAAACTATTCAAATGAAGTCTTCTTTTAGAGGGATATTTCTTGCCTCTGGTGGCTATTAGTGGTCATTCTGCAAGTGTAGGCCTTTGGGCAGATGTAACTAGTGGAAGGAAAGGTAAAGAGGTAAAAGAGATTTCATTCCAAATATCTATTGGTAGGGGTCAGTTTTCTGTAGAAGGTGCATATCTTAGGTTGTTGCTTGGATTTTTGTTTATCAAAATATCTTGGAAGGAGAGTTTTTTAGGGTTTTTTTACTTCTTTTTTCTTTTTAAAAAAATTGTTCTCGGTAAGTGCTTACGTTGTGCCGGGGCACTGTATTAATTACTGGAGTAGATGAAAGTTAATCAGATTGGCCACGATCCATGTCGCACATGATTCTCAGTCTTAATCCCCATTTTATAAGTGAAGGAAATGAGGCAAGGAGAAGTTAAGTGACTTGCCAAAAGTCACGAAGCAGACAAGCGGAAGAGTCAATATTAGAACCCAGGTCGTTCTTACTCCCAGGACCATGCTCTATCCACTAGGCCATCCTTTTTCTCTTTAGGCCTCTCTGCTTTGAATATTGCCTAACTGTCTGTTTCATGCAGGGTTTCACAAAAAATATGACAAGCGGTCCAATACAGAAAAATAACAAAAATATACCAAGAATTACTGTTTGTAAATTTTGAAAAATTTTGCTGAAGTCACCTATTTGCTTTTTTAATCAAGTGGTCATTCCCTCCTCCCTCTTTTTATCTCCAAGAGCCACACCCATACTTTCTTAATACCTATTCACCTACTAAAGACATGGAACTGTCTGAATTTCATCTAATTTTACCAATCCATCAACATTTCAGAATATGGTTGCTAATTCCACCATTATTAGTTGATGAATTCACACTTTGCTTTAGGGAAATACTTTGTAACTAATAAATAAAAAGATTCATTTGGGTTTAATGCCAATCTTAGGGAACTTTCCACATTCATTAAGAAAGCAATGCTTAATTCAGTTTGGAATTTATTTCTGCTAAAAACTTACTTTCAATCAAAGTTCATTTAAATAGGGTCAAGGATATGTGCCCTAATTAAAAAAAGCACGATAAAACTTTTTCTCAGAAATAAATTGAATGCTAAATGTATTCTATCATTTGCAAAATTTTCTGATCTAGTGAGTATAACACTAACGATAGTGTGTCTTAAACTCTAAATAATTTAATAAAGTGCATTCCAAGCATACGCAAATTCTTGTAGTGGTAAATGATCCTGAGTGTATTAAAGAAGATAGAATAATCAGACAGATGTTATTGGGTTAACATCCAGATTACAGACCATGGAAAATATAATAGCTAACAGGACATCCATTGTCCATCTGGAAGCATTAGATGACGTGGCAAACTGTAACATGAAAACATTTTAAATGAGGAGGGAATGTATTGAGGACAAGGACCTCTCTTTCTGAGGAATAACATGATGAAATCCAGTACAGGAAAACGAGCTGAAGTAGAGGAAACTATATAGTTTGAAATTAATTTGATTTCTGCAGACCTTTTGGTTTCTTTTAGTAATGAGATCTTGGAGGCTAGCCCAACGCGCTACAGTTTGAAACACATTAGAAGAACACCATCTACATAATAAGGTCTTTTTTTCAAAATAAATATATGCTCTTGTCACATTTCTCTAGCATTTCCCCCTCAACCGGAGATCGTTTTGTTTTCGCATACGTTTAAGTAGACGGCCTGGAGATTGAATACTTTTGGTGGCATAAACAAAAAAGTCATAAAAATATATAAAAAAACACTAGTGGGAAGCTTTTAATTGGGAAGGGTACCTGATTTCCCTGTCTATTTGAGAGAGTTTGTTGCAGCTCTCTTGCCCCCAAAAGTACCGAGTTCTATAAAAAGATACAAGAACTCACATTCTGTAAGATCTGAATCCTGACAGCGAATGAAGCTGTACATATAAACCACATATAAGAAAGATGCTAATTAAAAAGAACATCTAATCTAACATGCTTAGAAATTTCACATAAAATGAGTTTAAGGACAAAAACCAATGAAAGATACCCATCCCAAGTTAGACCGATGGTTAAGTCAATACATTGTCTCTGACCTTGCAACAGGATGCTTGGTGGAATGTACTGAAGATTCCCCTGCATGATATGCGTTGGCCTCATAAAGATTTCCCATTGATGGTATTTATTGAGTGCTCACTCTGAGCAGAGTCCTATACTAACCGTCTAGGAGAGTGCAGTGCCTTTAGTAAATGCATTGAAATGGAGGAGACAGACCCTAAAACAAATTACAGGTAGAAGGAGGCGACAGAATTGGTGGATATGTGCGTAGGTATTCTGGAAAGAGATGGGGTGGAGAGTGTCTAAGGGTAGAGGATGAGGATTCAAGTGCACAGGAAAACCTGTAGAGAGTGAGAGGGGGGATAGGTTGGGAGATAAGAATTCAGTAGGATTTGTGGAAAAGGAACATGTCTACCAGCTCTAATCTATCATTCTTTCAACCCCCTAATGGTATTTGTTCAGTGTTCACTAAGCAGTGGGATAGATGCGCGATAATCAGGACAGACACAGTCCCTGTCCCACATGGGGCTCACAGTCTATGCCGGAGGGAGAACAGGTATTGCATCCCCATTTTACAGAGGAAACTGAGAAACAGAGATGTTAAGTGACTTGCCCGAGGTCATGCAGTAAGTAATTGACAGAACTGGGATTAGAACCCAGGTCTTTTGACTCCCAGGCCTGTGCTCTTTCCACTAAGCGACACCATTTCTGGGATGGGCCCAGAAAGGCCCACTCATATCACACTCTCATATGGAAGATAGCACCTGTCTATGGAAATTCTCTGTGCGGCTCCTGGAAGCCCCTTTATTGTTTGATCAGACTACCTGGGTGCTTGAAGAGATTCTGATATAATGTCACCAAGACCTCGTGGCGTAAATTAACCACCTCCTCAAAAAACCCTTTCAAACCGTGCAATAGCAATAAATATCAAAGCATCGACTCTAAAATACGTAAATATAAAATGTCAGTTATTTCAGAAAACGTTTTAGGGCACATGGCCATCATGTCTTCCGTGAGAGATTTTCCTCTTTGGCTCCATCAGTGCAGATCCAGTGTGATTATTTTCATTTCTTTGCCCAAAGCATGGCTGCACAAATTAAATAGCCTTGGTCTGGTCAGCCTTCGGTCAAACCTTATCACAATGCTCTGCACCCAGTAGGTACATAATGGATACCGACACTTGTCTGGTTGATTTATTTGAAGATGGGGAGAATACTGGTCTTCATATCTTTCCGTAAAATATTTAACATAAAATTATTTCAGATATATGATCTATTTTACAAGGTTGTCCAACTTGAAGGTGAAAGTCATGGTATTCTAATACAGTTTAATTACCCAAAGCTGTCTATAAAGCAAATTTACTTATGCCTAAAAACCTATATATGGTTATGATCCTTGTTGATCTCTCAGCCTCCTGTGTCTCCCCACTCCAGTCCAAACCTCACTCTGCTGCCCAGATTATTTTTCTACAAAAACGTTCATGACATGTCACCCCCCTCCTCATAAAATCTATACAGTTTGTCAAAAAAATAGACTCTGAAGCTTGATCAACTTCCACTAATTAATTTACTTTTTTCCCCACTCAGGATTCACAAAATATTCCACATATAAATCTTATTTCTCTTCATCTCCTTTTGTTTCCACTCTTGTCTGGCTTCCCAATCCGGACCTACCAGAAAAACAATTGATTTTTTTTTTCCCCAAAATACCACTTTAGCTTTGTAGATATTGGGTATGTCCTCCAGCCCACTCACACGCGTTGCTAACACTGTATCATGAAACTAGATAAGAGGCAGGCAGCCAGGGAGGATTTGGATTTATGAAGTTAACAGTAAGAGTTCTGGATAAAGAACTGCAATGACCCAAACAGTTTTGAAGGACCAGTTTGGTTGTCACAAAGAGTTTGGAGCAAAAATAAGAATAGAGTCCTTTTGATTGGAGACTTGTTCAGTTACCATCTGTCGTTTTATTGAGCTCTTACTGTGTGCAGTACACTCTACTAAGAGCTTGGGCAAATAAAATGCAACAGAGACATTCACATGGGTTGTTTAAAATGGTAATTATTGAAGAACACCTTGCCCTTAATCAGAGTTCTTCAGGTTGGGGCCCCCACTGAGATTGGTGAGGAGATTTCATGCCATGTGCAGATCAGAGTCCAAAGCTCTGCTGAATACTGGATGGTGATATTAGGTCGATTTACCTGAATAGGTTCGTTCAACCTCCTCCAATACCTAGGCTCTCCCCAGGCCAATCTGAGTTGTCCAGAATAAGACAAATAGTGGGTTGTTGTGTGGAAAAAATAGACTTAACACTATTCAAATAAAACTATGACGATCCTGTAGTTTTATCCAATTTGCCAGCCTCTTCAGAAACATTTGCCTCTATGCCATAGCTAAGAATAAAATAATTAAAAGGATAAGAAATGTAGTATTTGTTAAGCACAACTATGTGCTGAACACTGCATTAAGTGCTGAGGTAAATACAATTAGCTCAGACACTGTCCCTGTCCCTCATGGGGCTCACATTCCAAGGGGGAGGGAGAATAGTGATTAAGTCCTCTTATTACTGTTAGGAAAACTAAGGCACATAAAGGTCAAGTGACCTATCCAAGGTGACACAGTAGGTGAGTAGCATGTTTGGAATTAGAACCCAGATCCTCTGCCAGCCATGCAAACTCTCCCTAAAGCTCTCTATCATTTCTCCTGCCCTACCAGGGGTAAGGGTTCTGATGAAAGGGGAAAACTGCCATGTGCAATGGAAAGATTGTATCCTGTCAGCCAAGAATGGGGACTTCTCAGAGTCCTAATTATGAACAAGACAGGGCAAGTGGTGTGCGGGATGGAACAAGGTGCAGTGGTTTGAACACCACCACTCTGTAGTTGGAAAAAAATGGTGAATTTTCCACCATTTAAGAAAACCTCATGACAAGAAAATCCAGATTCTGGGGATTCAGAAATGAAAGCTTGATAGCGTTTAGTTTCATTTTAAAATTTTTTGGGGAAAAAAACCCCAACTATTTAGTGTGATTTTCCTGAAATGTTTAATTAATCTTGGTAATTAACATCTTCAACATTTTCTAACAAAACTTAAAAGTTTTGTAATGATCCAAAAGAAGGCACTTTATTCTACAGTAATCCAATTTGAGAAATGCATTCATGGAAAAACATGGTTGCTGCCAAATTGAACTCATGAGGGCCTTTAGATCATATGTGAAGAATCTTGATTAATCAAAAATGGCAATGCTGATCTATATCTAAATACATTTAACAAAATTCTGGCAACTCTACGGAATTCTTATATAGCAAAAAACAATCTTCCTGTATTCTCATCTACATTAAGCCATAATATCTTCCAGATTTGAAAGAAAATTCAACATGTTTTCCTTCATTTTCCTTTTAGCTAGAGAACAGAGAATAACAGAGAATACACAATTTCATGAGCATCGACTCAGGGACACTGTTCAAGGTTCACGGTTCATGGTTCACGGTTGATTTTTGATTTGTTCTTTGATTTGCCATTTCCTGCAAATGGCCGGAATTCATCCCTCTATTTTAAAATTTGCATTTCTATTGGGCTAATCAACTGGGAAGACGAGAATTTTCTCAAACAATGAGAAGGAAAAGTAGGAGGGTGTTAGATGCCTTTTAGGACCTCGAATCTGAAGTGGATGGGGAATCTGGCAGGTGGCCTTTCCCTGTGGTTTGGGACTGCATGGTTAGTACTCATTGGAAGTGAATTGGGGCTTACACTGCTTGAACCAGATGTCATTTCCTCTTCATCCTCATGGGGAAACATGCGCGATCTAACTTCCTTGGAAGTTAATAAGAGCATCTACGTTTTCTTTATACAATAATCAAAGTCTCATAGCATATTTTTACCTAAGAAGAGAGGAGCGGATTTGTGAACATTTTGAAGAGGTTGAAAAAGGCAAAAAAGCCTCCTAATTTTTAGGGGACTGATACAGGTTATGGACGATTTTCTTCAACTGGTCTGAAAGCCACCATGAATAAGAAAACCTGACCAAAAACCTTACTTATTTTTCCTTTTTGTTCAAGTAGGAAGCATCCTAAAATAATCCTTCTGCACTAAGACTACTGAAAAGAGCTTTAACTGGTTCCTCCCAAAAGCACAATATGGCCTAAAGACTACAACTCGCACAGCAATCTTGCTCTATGTGTATTTGGGGCAAGTCACTTCTCTGTGCCTCAGTTTCCTCTTCAATAATATAGGCATTCGATACTTGTTCTCCCTTCCTTTAGACTGTGAGCCCGATAAGGGGAGGGGACTGGGTCTGACTAGATTATCTGGTATTTGCCCCATCATTTAGCACAGTGCTTGACACACAGTAAGCACTTGAGAATCGCTATTATTACTGTTGCTGCTATTTAAAACTGTAAACAAGGAGTGGGCCAAATTCTTGAGTCATTGTTTATCAGTAATAGTTTTCAAATATCGCCTTGCTATAGAGTATTATACTTACACTGATGTACTGAAGATTGTAGCTCATTTTTTAATGGTATTTTTTAAGCACTTACAATGTATTAAGCATTCTACTAACCTCTGGGCTAGATGCAAACTCATCATATTGGGCACAGTACATGTCTTACTTGGGGCTAGCCATCTTAATCCCCAGTTTACAGATGAGGTAACCGAGGCCCAGAAAAGTTAATTGACCTTTCCAAGGCCCCTCAGCAGACAAGTGGCGGAGGTGGAAGTTGAACCCAGATCCTCTGACTCCCAGGCCTGTGCTCTTTACACTAGGCTACATTGCTTCTCCATGTGGGCAAAGATCCCATCTACCAACTGGATTTTCTTTGTATAAACCCAAGCACTTAGAACAGTGTTCTTCACAGAGTAAGCAAGTAATAAATACAGATCGATCGATGCAGCAGGGTCGGTAAAAATGACTCCTGGCCTGGAGACATTTATGATATAGCTGACGAGCTTACCCTGCCAATGAGATTGAGAAGAAGCTTTATTGAAATATCTAAAAACAGGAATCCAGGTGTTTACGGGCAGGATGACCTAACTTCCCCTGCCCCACCTTATCCAACCGGCTGCAAACACACAAGAAGACATCAGTCAGGCGATGACATTTATTGAGAGCTCACTGGGTACAGAACACCATACTAAGCACTTGGGCGAGTACACTAGATCAAAGTTGGTAGACTAACCCGCTCTTTTCTATGTTGCCCTGACTTGTTCTCTCTCTTCATCCCCCTTCCCAGCCAAACAGTTTACTGTGAGTAGGAAATATGTCTGTTATATTGTTATACTATCCCAAGTGCTTAGAACAATGCTCTGCATACAGTAAGCAGTCAATAAATACGATTGACTGACTGACATGTTCCCTGACCATAAGAGCTTACACACAATTGATTGTCACCTACCGTAGGAAATCTTTTCAACTCTGCAGACAGTCTTGATATAGAACATAATGGAGCCATCTGCAGTTAGGAAACCCATCTTGAAATTAAAACTCTTTATTGACAACAACGGAACTTTGGGTTGATGTGGAATACCGTCTGCTAGCCTGTAATCTCCTCGAGAGCAGGGAGCATGTCTCCTTACTCTTTTGTATTATCTCAAGCACTTAGTACAGCCATCTGCACTCTGGAAGAGCTCAATAGACAGATATCATCGGTTGAATGATCAAATAGTGCCACCTGGTCAGTGCAGATAACAAACATTCACTGAAAATAGACTATTAAAGGGTGGTCCTTGAATTTTATCTGACAGTGTGCTGACAATTTATCATCAATCTTAAGATCTAACTCAGGGTCTGCATTGTTCTTGAGCTGAACATCTTTCTACATGGCTAGAAGAACATTACAGGAAGGTCCACGGACCTCAAATGATCAGATGTTCATCAGCCTTAAAACTAAACGTTGTTGCCTTGGCCAGGAGATAGGAACATGCTCAATCTGCTGCTGGAGGAAAGCTGAAATGAGGGAACAGACACAGCAGGACGGTAAGGGGAAATGCTTCAAGGATGTGGGGAAAGCCAGGCTCAGGCAATATAGCAGTGCAGCGCCATATTGAAAGAAAGCAAAGAGCAGCAAACAGCTCTTATGGTATGCTTCAATCAAGAAATGAGTAAATCTTTTTGAGCCCTTGTTTTGAATTACTGGATTAGAAGTCAAAAGCAAAAACAGTGAATGATATTGCAAGCGGCAGTCGCAACAGTACAACAGTCTTTGAGTACACAAAGTATATTATCATTCAATGGTATATTATCGAGTGCTTATTTATCTATTTATTTATGGATAATAATGTCTGTCTCTCCCTCTAAACCATGAGCTCTCTGTGGACAGGGAATGTGTCTGTTGTTATATTCTACTCTCCCAAGCGCTTAGTACAGTGACTTGCATACCGTAAGTGCTCAGTAATTACGACTGAATGAATTGAAGGCAGAGACTGTGCTAGGCACTTGAGAGAATATAGTACAAAATAATTGGAAGCTAGAATCCCTGCTTTACATGAGCCAAGAATCTAATGGGGAAGACAGACATTAAAATACATTTCAGAAAGGGGAAACAGCAGCATATAAGGATATGTATATTAATACTGTGAGACTATGGTGGGGTGGGTAGCCGCATGGCTTAGTGGAAAGAGTCCGGGCTTGAGAGTCAGAGGTCGTGGGTTTTAATCCCGACTCTGCCACTTGTCTGCTGTGTGACTTTGGCAAGTCACTTAGCTTCTCTGTGCCTCAGTTCCCTCATCTATAAAATGGTGATGAAGCCTGTGAGCCCCACATGGAACAACCTGATTACCTTGTATCACCCCCAGTGCCTAGAATGGTGGTTGGCACATAGTAAGCGCTTAACAAATACCAACATTATCATTATTATTACTTAATGGGAACTGACCAAAGTGCATAGGTGATGAGTGGAGGGCAAATATGGGGAGGGAAAGTGTGGTTAAAGAGAGTTTCTTGGAAAAGATATGATATTTGTAGAGTTTTGAGAATGGGGAGGTGGTGGTTTGTCAGCTATGAAGGGGAAGAGAGTTTTCCAGGCCAGAGGAAGGGCATGAGCAAGGGGTTAGCACTGAGAGAGACAAGATTGAGGTGCAGTGAGTTGGTTGGTTTTAGAGGAGGAAGGGCTGAGGAGTAGGTTGTAATAAGTGATCTAGGAGAATAGGTAGGAGGGAGAGAACTTATTCAACCCCTAAAAGTCAATGGTAGGAATTTTTTGTTCATTGTTGAGTGGGGAGACATGTGTAGACTTTTTTTTTTTTAGAAAAATGAATCAAGCATCAGCGTGAAATATGGATTTTATTGGAGGGAGCCCGGAGGCAGGGAAGTCCGCTAGGAAGCTGATTGAGTAATCGAGGAGGGATATGATAAGTATTAAGTAATTATCCCTTGTTACCACACCCAACGTTTAGGTCCACCTCACCAATATGTAATCTATATGAAAAAATAACTCTCACTCTCAAAGATACATTCAACATGTACAACAATTCCTGAGAGAATGTGCTACTTTTTGCCCTCTTTTGCCATAGTATTTTACCCCTTTGAAGAAACACTGTAAACGTTACCTTGGATGAAGCACTTCCCTTTCCCTCTCTTTGGAATATCTTGACTGAATGGAATAGAGTGGTCAGAGCCCTTTACAACTGGAATAGTTAAGGGCAGATTATTTGGCAGAGATATCTTTAAGGTGCCTTGTGGTGAGTAGAATGTGAGAGATAACATGTGCAAATCACAGTACTAAGCCCTTGGGAGAGTACAATGTAACAATAAACAGACACATTCCCTGCCTACAATAAGCTTAGATTCCATCGATAAAAGAATTACAATTCAATCAACTGCCTTCTCCCAACCACCCAGGCCTCTCTTGGCTAGCAAGGCTGAAATTAAACCTTCACTGAGAGGGGAGTGGCTGGAGGCAGTTAGTCAGAGAGGTGGTTGATGAAGTAGTCAAGTCAAGACAGGACAAGTGCTTGAACGAATGTGGTAGCAATTTGGATGGAGAAGAAGATGTGAATTCTGGAAATGCAGTGAAGAGAAAACGACATTATTTGATGGCTGAATATGCAGGTTGAAAGTGGAAGAGGAGTACAGTATAGGGCAAAGTTTGTGAGATTTTTAGATCCCCGATCCACGTTAATGTCTGTCTCCCTCTGTAGACTGTAAGTTCTTTGTGGGCAGGGATCACTTCTACCAACTCTGTTGCACTGTACTTTCCCAAGCATTTCGTATTCATTCATTCATTCAATAGTATTTATTCAGCGCTTACTATGTGCAGAGCACTGTACTAAGTGCTTGGGATGAACAAGTCGGCACTTCAGTGCTCTGCTCTCAGGAAACACTTAATTGATTGATTGATAGGGAGTACGGTGATGTCATCGTCAGAGTTTCTTTTGGCCTCTCAATAATATGGCCTATCACTAAGCCTGAGGAAAGCCAGTATTACGATCTGGGCTACACTCAGGATCCCTATATGCAATGGAAAATTGTATTCAGCGAAATAGAATTGAATGATGTCACTAAATTCTGCCTCGTAGGCTGTACTCTATACAAGGATGCACTGTGATGACAAATTAAAGGCTAGCATGGTTTTAGAAGATTGACAGTTTGGCAACAATATGCCTTGAAGCTTCATTCCATTTTGAACATCTATAAAGCTAACTCTATAAAAAGCAGATGTTTTAGCAACTCTGAAAGATTGTACTCTCCAAGCACTTCGTAAGGTTCTCTGCACACCGTAAGTACTCAGTGAATACAGTTGATCGGTTTATTGACTGAATAACAGTGAAAGCTGGTCCGATCATCCACACCTGGCTTCTTAAAAAATATTCAACAGTAATTGCTTAAAGGGGCAGGAAGATCCAAGCAGCGGAATGGGCATGAGCATGGGACTGGTTACTGAAGAGTTGATAAAGAGATATGGAAAGAAGATTAATTTGGGAGGAGTGAAGAGCTTGTGCCCTGGAGTGGAGCAGGTGAGAACAGATCTGTGCCATTCCCAAGCTATCTTGTCTTTTCTTATGTTGTCGAGTCATCTCCAACCCATAGCGACGCCGTGGACACATCTCTCCCAGAAGGCCCCCACCTCCATCTGCAATCGTTCTGGTAGTGGATCCATAGACTTTTCTTGGTAAAAATCTGCAAGTGACTTACCATGGCTTCCTTCCAAGCAATATATTTGAATCTCTGCCCTCAACTCTCTCCCGCGCCACTGCTGCCCCGCACAGCTGAGTTTTGACTTGTAGCAGATGGCCTTCCACTAGCTTGCCACTGGCCAAGCTAGGAATGGATATGCCTCTGCTTGACTCTCCTTCCCATTGCTGAAACTGGTAGCACACTGGAAACTCTCCAGGTGCGACCCTGAGAGGGGATCACAAGCCATACTTCACCTTAAAATCACAGAACTAACTTGCAAATGTGAGGTCTACCTAGGATCAAGTTACCATTAATGAACCTCAGCCTACTGAAAAATATTTATATGAATCCCAAATTACAACAAATCTATACCTGCTCTCCTACCTGCTTATTCATTCATTCATTCAGTCAGTCATATTTACTGAGCCCTAACTGTGTGCAAAACATTGTACTAATGCTTGGGCGAGTACAGTATAATAATACACAGATACATTCCCTTCCCATAACGAGTTTACAGCCTAGAGGGGGAGAGAGAGACATAATATTAATAAATAAATAGCAGATATGCACATAAGTGAGCTAGACGCTTAGACTGTGAACCCAATGGGGGACAGAGACTGTGTCCAAGCTGATGATCTCGTATTTACCCTAACGTTTGGTCTAGTGTTTGGAACATAGGAAGCACTTAACAAATATCATCATTATATGTGAAAGGATCAATGAACATGGAGGAAATCTACAAACACAAGGAAGACCTTTTCCTCAGATGTCTTCACAGACTTTTCCTCAACTTGGAGAACATCAAAGAAATGCTAGAAAACTTCAAAGATCAGTCAATCATATTTATTAAGCACTTACTGTGTGCTAAGTACGGGAGAGTACATGATGAAGGAGTGGAGGGTAATTGTCTATCATTTATAATAATAATAATAATTGTGGTATTTGTTAAGCACTTACTATGTGATGAAAACTGTACTGAGCACTGGGATGGATATGAGCAAATTGGGTCAGACAGGGAAGACATTACAGGCCAGAGGCAGTAAGTGGGAGACAGATCGGCAGTGAGATAGACAAGGTCTACGTATAGTGAGTAGGTTGGCATTAGAGGAGTGAAGTGTGAGGGCTGGGTTGTAGTAGGAAATCACAGATGTAAGGTAAGAGGGGTCAAGATGACTGAAAGATTTAAAGAAGTGTCTGTTTGATGGAGAGGTGATGCAGAGAGGAGTGGGAAAACATGAACTGAACACGGACAGAGTGAAGCGTAGACTGAAGTGGGGAGAGACATGAGGTAGGGAGGTCATCAGGGAGGTTAATACGCAGTAATCGAGGTGAGATAGGACAAGTGCTTGGATTAACATGTTAGCAGTTTGGATGGAGAGGAAGGAGCAAATTTTATCAATTTTGTGAAGGCTGAACAGACAGGATTTGGTGACAAAATATGTGGGTTGAATGAAAGAGAGAGAAGTGAAGGATAATGCCAAAGTTACAGGTCTGTGAGACAGGGAGGATGATGGTGTTGTCTACAGTGCTGGGGAAGTCATGGGGAGGGCAGGGTTTGGGTGGTAAAATGTGGAGTTCTATTTTTATGTATAAAGTTTGAGATGGCAGCAGGACCTCAGATTTTTCAAGTCTTTAAATTCAGAATATAATATTCAAGAATAGTTTTCATTGTCAGTTTTCTCACCTTAACTGAGGAGATCCTTCATATCTTCAAAATCTTCGATTTTGAACTTTGATTCACCATTTGCCGGGATTTATACAAATGCACCGTGAATGTAATCCACCCTTCTGCAATTTTGTATAATTGAAATGCAAATAGAGCAGACCTTACATTTAAATCTTTGCTAAATGAGCCAAAATGTTCAACTATTAGCTGATTCATTTTAATTTAGCAGTTTCTTAGAATTAAAAATAAAAATGATCAGTGCAGATACATTTATTTTCATAATTTACACTATGAATTAATGGTTTGATATTTATTCCTAACCTGCTGAATTGCAATGAATTATGATTTGGTTTTTTTAATGGTAAAGCAAATGTTTAAAGGAGTGAATCAAAGGGAGATATCTATATGGCACTTATATATTAGATTAATAATAAAATTAGCAAGTTTGAAAGTGAGGTTTGAAACTATTGGGAATTTCTATTACAGTGAATTTTTTATCTCCTTTTCTCTTTCTCCTTCTTTCTTGTCCTCCCTTTCTCTTTGTCTCCCTTCTCTTCCTTCTTCTCCCTCTCTCTCTTTCTCATCCAGAACAGTGAGGCGCTTTCTGAACTAGGCAAGTTTGCTCATACAACGTACTCAAAATGAATAGCACAGGAAGCCTAGTGAGCACGTATAGCAATTAATACCAAAGGAGAAAGAATCGTAGCTCGAGTTCCACCCAGCAAATGACCCTGTGAAAGTCTTGGCATAAAGAAATCCAGGTCAGTAAGTCTCATCCTTTCCAGGAGAGGATCTTCTAATCAAGCTTGACTATTTTTTGGAATATCTGGAGCTAATCTGGATTTCTTACAAATGTCATCTGTTCCACACCAATTGTTTATAATCCATGAGTCTTTGGATGCTATCATGTGTGATCAAAGAACTAGTTGAATTTCTTCTGAGAAGAGCTTACCCCTGAATACCACCATCCCCAAACAAATTATGAGCGAGAAAGGATGGGACAAACTGTTAAAGATGCCCAAAGGAATGTGAGCTTAGCCCGAAAGGCTTACTTTCCTGAAAATACAGTAATCAGCACGGTTAAATGTCCTTTTAAAATAAATCTGCCTAGTTTTCATTAAAAATTAGGTTTGTTCAACCTAGATTTCCATCTCTTTTCCCCTCACGCCAAGTCAATAAGATAAAAGCAGCCCTTTCGAAAGCTACAGATGTGTTTCTGAGAGGGCTCGTTCTTTGTGAAATCAGCATTTGAGAACTATTGTTTTAATGGGAAATAAGGAGATACAGCCAACATCCTCTACCAAGCTCCCTATTGCTTCCCCGCACGTATATACAGGGCAGTACTCATGGAAATGTCTGTAAATAAAGTTTCTGGATTCAGATCTGAAGCCCCTGGGCCTTACGATCCATTCCTGGGCCTCCTGCAACTCACCAAGGGGGCCGCGGGGAAACAATTTTCCTTTCATGGAGAAGGAACCACAGCAGAGCAGAGATTCAATATAGACTCTTTACAAGTCTAAGTATCGGGTGGTATTTCGGGGGAGTTTTTGCACCCTCTGAAAGAGAGAGGTGGACAGAACCTGAAATTCCTTCATTCTTTCTTCCCCCATCGGAGAGTTCCTCACAGGATTACTTAGCCAGAGGATTAATGCTGTTTTTTCTCCCTAGACCATTCATGTGAGAAATCTCTTCGATATTTGAAAATCTTTGGGTTTTAAAAAGTCAAGTGTTCAGGTGTGAAACCTGCACTGCAGAGACCAGTTTTGAAAGAGACTATTATACCGCTTACCCACTCCCACCCCTCCCCCAACCTAGACCACATCTTAGAAGGCCCATGGACAGATGTAGGGCTGCACACGTGCTGGAAGTCTGGGGCTTGAAATAATGTCCTCTATTGTACAGTCTGAGAAGATTTAAAGAAGCAATCACTCCCCAGCCCAATAGAAAGTTTGGTAAATTAAAGGGTCTGAGCAGAATGCCTTGTAAACGAATCGGTTCAGCACAGGATTCTAAATTTCCAAACACTTCAGATTGATTGCTCACTCACTTTGCCTCAATTCAAGTCAGCCACAGAGTGACCTTGCCTCCTGGCAGTTAGAGCAAATCAACTGGGACCTGCAGAAAGAACAAAATGGATCGCGATGGATGGATTTGAATATCCCAGCCCTAGGCATTTATCGATGTTACTATGGTGCCCTTTTGAAGTGATGATGATTTTGCGTAGAAAAACATGAAAACTAACTTGGTAAACCCAGATTATTTGAAAATAAATATTTAATTCAGGCAGGATATTTTAAACCATTTCCAGTCAGCAGAATTTGCACACCGTAGATCGTAGCTTGTGTGTGTTTTTTTGGTCCCCAAAATGCCTTTGGGATAAAAAAAGATACCCATATCCCAATGAATTAAGAATCTGTGGTATCACACAGGTAAATACTTTACCAGCCATTCCTATTCTATTGTCGGAAGTAATGCATTCCATCCATACAAGGGCTGATCTTTTTTTCATCTACTTGCCAAACCCTGGGCTCTCTTCTCCTCTTTGCAATCAGGCCTTCACTAGCCCATTCTTTCCTGGGCACAAAGAGTAGGCAAGTCTCTGCGCTGTGCCCCTCCCACTCCTTCTCTACTGCCCCTTCCTGGTTGGAGAAGACTTTCTCCGAGAAGCTCCAGGCAACTTTACTCCTGCAAAGTAGTTGCAGGAAGAGGTGTAGAGTTCAAGGCTATGTGGATGTTGTTGATGATCGCATTTATTGAGTGCTTTCTATGTGCCAAACACTGTAATATATTCTGAGGTAGATACGTTCAATTAGTCAATCAATGGTACTTACTGAGCATTCGCTATGTACAGAACACTGTTCTAAGTGCCTGAGAGAGTACAAGAGAAATTAGCAGTCACATTCCCTGCCTATAATGACCTTACAGTCTAGAGGGGGAGACAGACATTAATATGAATGAATAAGTAATTTATGATAAATAATTGAAAGATATGTGCATGAGCGCTGGGGGTTTGGAGAAAGGGTGAATATCAAATGTCCAAAGGTCACAGATCCAAATGCATAAATAACGCAGAAAGAACAGAATACCGGAGAATAGAGGGCTTGATCAGGAAAGTCCTCATGGAGAAGATGTGACCTTAATTGTGCTCTGAAGATTGAGAGAGTGGTGGTCTGGCATATATGGAGAGGGACGGAGTTCCAAACTAGGGGAAGGACATGGGAAAGGGGTCAGCAGTGACATAGATGAATAGGCTGGCCCCATAGGAGCCGAGCATGTGTGGGCTGAGTTTTCATGGGAGATATGTGATAATATCATGATATTTCATGTCTACATATAGATATGTAGTATCTATAATAGCATGAAACATGATAATCATATTGGTTATAGTCCCCAAATGTTGCTTCCAGGAAGAAACCAGGCAAAGATTTGGCTAAATCACTGGGTAGATACCTGCCACTCCTCCTCTCCTGGGTCTAGATCAATAGATTGATCAATCATATTTATTGAGCACTTCTTATGTACAGAGCACTCTACCAAGTATTTGGGAGAGTACAAAATGAGAGTTGGTAGACCTGCTCCCTAGCCACAGCTTAGCTCCCTAGCTTAGATTATAGAAGGAATTTACAGTCTAGCTCAGGCAGAAATTGCTGGACTAATTATCTAATCTGTAAACCCACGGGTGTAATACCATCATTTCATCTCTATTGTCAACACGTCTATGAATGGGCAAGAGTCCCCAATTCCTTCCCGTGCTCCCAACAAATCTGGGTAGCCTGGACTGAATTTATCTACCCTCTGACCACTGCTCAAACATAAAGGAACTCCTTACCGTAGGCTTTAAAGAACACAGTCACCTTTCGCCCTCCTACCTTACCCACCTTACAACACAACCCACATCCTTCGCTCCTCTAATGCCAACCTACTGACCATAGAGCAATCTTGCCCCCGACTTCTCTCCCACGTCCTGCCTCTGGCTTGGAATCCACCCTCCATCTTCACACCCTAGAGATGAGCACATTCCCCACCTTCAGAGATGTGATTTAAAGCACATCTCTTTCAAGAGTTCTTCCCTAACTAAGCTCTCATTTCCTCTTCTCCACTTCCCTTCTGTGCCACTCCTGTGCTTGGATTTGAACCCTTATTCACCCTTCCCTCGGCCCCACAGCACTTATTTACATATCCATAAAATAGTTATTTTTATTAATGTCTCTCTCCCCCTCTATACTGTAAGGTCACTGCCAGCAGGGAACATGTCTACCAACTCTGTTATATTGTACTCTCCCAAGCATCTAGCTCATTACTCTGCACAGGGTAAGTGCTAAATAAAATGGATGAATGAATGATTGATTGGTAGCACAGTCCATACAGACAACACCCTTTATGAAGTAACTAATTCATCCTCTGAAGCACTTGATGTTTATTCCATCCTCAGTCCTACAACACTTATGTATATGCCTCATACCCTGATTTCTCCATCTGTAATTTATCACAGTATCTCTCACCCCCTCCGATCTGTAAGTGGTCTGTGAGCAGAAATGCTGTCTACCAACTGTTGTATTTTTCCAAGTGCTTAGTACAGTTACAGTGCACACAGTAAATCCTCACTAAATCCCATTGATTGTTTGATTGAATGAATCTAATCTCCGTCAGGCCCATCTTTAAATTAAAGCCAAGGTACGCTCGTCGAAATCACAACAAAGCTATGCCCCGAAAAAACCTTGGTTGTTTTTTTAAAGGTCAGTTTCACTAGGTTTCAGATAGCTTTAAATTATTTTAGTAAAAGGAGGCAAAACTGTCATGTAGTTTGAAAATGCTACTGGAAATGAAGACCAGACATCCTGCAGATGGAGTCAGCTGAGGTGGTTTTCAACTATCTTCCTTTGCTGAAAGACCTTTCTGACTTGTCCGTGTTTTGTTATATTTCCCTTAACAGCTGTGATCGTAAATCATTCTAGGATCCATAAATTCTGGCTGTCCTATTTCCCGGGGTGGCTACAGCCAAGGGATTGAGTTATTTCATGTTCGGTGTGCCAGAGACTACCTTTTCTATTTAGCCATTCATTTTCAGCAACATTAGGCTTTACATATGAAATGAATTGTTCTTTGAAGGGAAAGGGATGGAAAACCTACAAGGAACAAAAAAAACGACTCTCCGCTGAAAATTCCCTCAGGCCAACGTTTCTGTCTGTTGCTGATTTCGTCGTTCTTTACAAGCTGCATTCCTTCCATCCTGCTCTGACTCCATAAGTTTACCATTTTGAAATTTACCAAGTTGCTGACTGCATTTTAATTTCGTATGGAAATATCCTGGTTCCAAACAACTCCAATTAGGGCAGTTGACTCTATAAAAAGTAAAATTAAAGAGACCAAATTTAAACCCTCTTAAGAAGTACAGCTGAATACCAGTGTAAATGAAACATAACTAGCGCTGTTTGAGTTCTTATCCATGAATAATGATGGAAACTGGTCTGGTTTTAATGTGTTAGGGAAAGTGGTATCCATTTTTGATCCGATATCATACTTAAGTCAGATTAAAACAGATGATGACCATGTGCTATCACACACAAAAAAAATGATCATTAGGAAATAATGCCAAATATTTGAGTCCGCAGTTTTTCCAAGTGACTGAAATTTAATTTCAAAAGTACTCTATGCTTGTCAACGAAGCGTATGGATAGGGATAATTCTGCAACTGTTTTGGCACAGTAGCAGGTTCTAGTCCATTCATCGTTTAGTTTGGGTTCGGGGAGTGCTGGGGGGTGTCTACAGATGGTCCTTCAGCTAGGGACTGAAATGTCTTCTATTCGCATGGGAGACCTTGGAGCCACAAGAAGGGGGAGGAGTGGAGAAGGGAGGTTCCATAACTTCTGCCTACTTGGCCAGGCCTCCTAAGCCGGGACAGATCAGAGTGTCTTCTTTCCTGAACATCTGGTTAGCATTCCACTGCCTCCCACCACACCTCTTTCCCAACACACCTCTTTGTGTGCTCTTTCGCCAAAGGTTCTGAAAGCGATCCATCAATTGGTGGTATGTACTGAGGGCTAACTCAGCAGAGCACTAAACCATGGTGCTTGGGAGAAAGCAGTGTGGCAGAGTTGGTCAAATGACAGGGAACTGAGAGTTTGGAGACTAGAGATCTGGAAGAAGTTCCGGGGTTCTTCCAGAGGTCCCCGGGCCAGACCCTGGTGAGCCCTGGCCCAAATTAAGTCCTGACTGTAGTTCTATTTTCTCAATCAACATGGCCTAAGCCTTTTTGCTTTTAAATCCCAAGCTCCTCATAGTTCAAAGGAAACGAAACCCACGTGCCTCTGAATCTTTTACACTTAATGTAATTCTTCAAGTGGTACTTGGTAAGAGGCATTTAATGTCTGGGGAGACCGAGCGAGTTTTAATTAAAATATAGGTTGTTTTTAAGTATTTCATTGTTTGACCCAGGGAATTTTGTTTGGCCTTGAACTCAAGGAGATTTAAGTTTGGTTCTCAAGGGAGAGATCCCAAGAACACAGCCAAGAGAAGAATCAAATCTGGAACTATCTTTTCTTCTGCTCAGTCTCCCTACGGTTACTGTGACCATGCAGACAAATGGAGGTGGAAAATTGAAAATCTTCATCGATCTCAACCTCTCTAGCTGCTGCACAGTGTCTACCCTCAGCAATTCTGAATTCCCCCTATCTGGCCACAACCTCCTCACCTGTCTTCTCTCCCACGCACCTCTCCCTCCTTCAACTCTCCCACCTTTCCCAGCAGAATTTCTAGAAGAGATCTCCTGCCTTCTCTCAAAATCCACCACCTTTACCTGCACATCCGACCCCATTCCTTGGCATCTGATCCAATCACTTGCCCGCTCACTTCTTCCCTCCCTACCTGCCATCTTCAACTGTTCTCTCTCCGATGACTTTTTACCCACTGATTTCAAACCCATTCTTAATAATGATGGTATTTATGAAGCGTTTATTACATGCCAAGCACTCTTCTAAGCACTAGAGAAGATACAAGATAATCAGGTCACAGTCTTAATACCCATTTTACAGTTGAGGGAACTGAGGCACAGAGAAGTGAAGTGACTTGCCCAAAGTCACACAGCAGACAAGGGGCGGAGCCAGGAATAGAACCCGCGACCTCTGACTCCAAAGCCCAGGCTTTTTCCACTGAGCCACCCTGCTTCTCTAAAAAGGTATTTGTTAAGCACTTATTATGTGCCAAGCACTGTTCTAAGCTCTGGGGTAGATGCAAGGTAATCAGGTTGTCCCACGTAGGGCTCACAGGCTTCATCCCCATTTTACAGATGAGGTCACTGAGGCACAGAGAAGTGAAGCGACTTGCCCAAGGTCACACAGCAGATAGGTGGCAGAGCGGGATTAGAACCTCTGACTCCCAAACGTGAACTCTTTCCTCTAAGCCACGTTACTTGTGTACGTATCGGTAATTTATTTATATATATTAATGTCTGTCTCCCCGTCTAGATTGTAAACTCCTTGTGATCAGGGAATGTATCTGTTACAGTGTTGTACTGTACTCTCCCAAGTGTTTAGTACAGTGTTCTGCACACAGTAAGTGCTCAGTAAATATGAATGACTGACTGAATGACATGTTTCCTGCCCCCAAAAGAAGCCTAGAGACTAGAGGGTAGTCAGAGATTAAAATAAATTATAGATATGTCCATGTGTGCTGTGGGGCTGAGGGTGGTGTGAATAGCAAGTTCTTAAAGGGTATGAATCTAAATGGTGATGATGGTATTTGTTAAGTGCTTACTATGTGCCGAGCACTGTTCCAAGTGCTGGGGTAGATACAGGTTAAGCAGGTTGTTCCCCGTGAGGGTCACAGTCTTCATCCCCATTTTACAGTTGAGGGAACTGAGGCACAGAGAAGTGAAGTGACTTGCCCAAAGTCACACAGCTGACAGGTGGAGGAGCCGGCATTAGAACCCATGATCTCTGACTCCCAAGCCCGAACTCTTTCCACTGAGCCACACTACTTCTCTGGAAGGGAAAAGAAGAAATGAGACCCCTCTCAGGGTCGCACCTGCTGAGTTTCCAGTACTCTACCAGTCTTGGATATGGAAGGGAGAATCAACCAGAGGCCTATCCATTCCATTTCTAACTTAGGGAGTAGCTAGCCAGTGGAAGTCTATGTGCTACCCGTTAAAACTCACCTGTGTGGGCAGCAGCGTCATGGGAGAGAGTCAAGGCTGGAGGCTGAAGTTTACTACGCGGAAAAAGACGGTGGTAAAGCACTTCTGTATTTTTACCGTGAAAACTCCATGGAAACACTACCAGAACAAGTGCAGATGGAGGTGGGACACTCTGGGGGAGATATGTCCTTGGAGTCAATGTGGGTCAGAAACGACTCAACAGCCAAAGACGAAACAAGATAGAATAAAGGAGGGCTTCATCGAGAAACACCCTATGGAGGAGATTCATTTGTTCATTAGTATTTATTGAGCACTTACTATGTGCAGCGCACTGTACTAAGCGAGTGGAATGTACAATTCAGCAACTGTTGTGATGTTAACAAGATTTTGAAGATGATCTGTGAGATATAAAGTGAGAGGGAGTACCACGCCAAAGAAAGGACATAGGTGAGGACTCAGCAACGTGATAGACGAGATCAAGGTACAGGGAGTTCTTTGGCATTAGAGGAGCGACATGAGTTTTCTGGGTTGTAGCAGGAAATTGGTCAGGTAAAATAGGAGTGGTCAAGGTGATTGAGTGTCTTAAAGCCAATGGTAAGGAGTTTCTTTTTGATCTGGAGGTGGATGGGTGACTCCTGGAAGTTCTGCCCTGCATGTAGTTAAAGATCTGGGCAGAAAATGTGGTATCAACTGGAGCAGGGAGAGACAGGAGGCAGGGAGGTCGGCAAGGAGGCTGATGCAGTAATCAAGACAGGTTAGGATAAGGGCTTGGATGCATGAGGCAGCAGTTTGGATGGAGAGGGAAGAGGGGAAAATTTTAGCGACATGAATATTCATTCATTCATTCAATAGTATTTATTGAGCGCTTACTATGTGCAGAGCACTGTACTAAGCGCTTGGGATGAACAAGTCGGCAACAGATAGAGACAGTCCCTGCCGTTTGACGGGCTTACAGTCTAATCGGGGGAGACGGACAGACAAGAACAATGGCACTAAACAGCGTCAAGGGGAAGAACATCTCGTAAAAACAATGGCAACTAAATAGAATCAAGGCGATGTACAATTCATTAACAAAATAAATAGGGTAACGAAAATATATACAGTTGAGCGGACGAGTACAGTGCTGTGGGGATGGGAAGGGAGAGGTGGAGGAGCAGAGGGAAAAGGGGAAAATGAGGCTTTAGCTGCGGAGAGGTAAAGGGGGGATGGCAGAGGGAGTAGAGGGGGAAGAGGAGGTCAGTCTGGGAAGGCCTCTTGGAGGAGGTGATTTTTAAGTAAGGTTTTGAAGAGGGAAAGAGAAAAAGTTTGGCGGAGGTGAGGAGGGAGGGCGTTCCAGGACCGCGGGAGGACGTGACCCAGGGGTCGACGGCGGGATAGGCAAGACCGAGGGACGGCGAGGAGGTGGGCGGCAGAGGAGCGGAGCGTGCGGGGTGGGCGGTAGAAAGCGAGAAGGGAGGAGAGGTAGGAAGGGGCAAGGTGATGGAGAGCCTTGAAGCCTAGAGTGAGGAGTTTTTGTTTGGAGCGGAGGTCGATAGGCAACCACTGGAGTTGTTTAAGAAGGGGAGTGACATGCCCAGATCGTTTCTGCAGGAAGATGAGCCGGGCAGCGGAGTGAAGAATAGACCGGAGCGGGGCGAGAGAGGAGGAAGGGAGGTCAGAGAGAAGGCTGACACAGTAGTCTAGCCGGGATATAACGAGAGCCCGTAATAGTGAGGTAGCCGTTTGGGTGGAGAGGAAAGGGCGGATCTTGGCGATATTGTAGAGGTGAAACCGGCAGGTCTTGGTAACGGATAGGATGTGTGGGGTGAACGAGAGGGACGAGTCAAGGATGACACCGAGATTGCGGGCCTGCGGGACGGGAAGGATGGTCGTGCCATCCACGGTGATGGAGAAGTCTGGGAGCGGACCGGGCTTGGGAGGGAAGATGAGGAGCTCAGTCTTGCTCATGTTGAGTTTTAGGTGGCGGGCCGACATCCAGGTGGAGACGTCCCGGAGGCAGGAGGAGATGCGAGCCTGAAGGGAGGGGGAGAGGACAGGGGCGGAGATTTAGATCTGCGTGTCATCTGCGTAGAGATGGTAGTCAAAGCCGTGAGAGCAGATGAGTTCACCGAGGGAGTGAGTGTAAATGGAGAACAGAAGAGGGCCAAGAACTGACCCTTGAGGAACTCCAACAGTTAAAGGATGGGAGGGGGAGGAGGCTCCAGCGTAGGAGACCGAGAATGATCGGCCAGAGAGGTAAGAGGAGAACCAGGAGAGGACAGAGTCCGTGAAGCCAAGGTGAGATAAGGTATGGAGGAGGAGGGGATGGTCGACAGTGTCAAAGGCAGCAGAGAGGTCAAGGAGGATCAGAATGGAGTAGGAGCCATTGGATTTGGCAAGAAGGAGGTCATGGGTGACCTTAGAGAGAGCAGTCTCGGTAGAGTGGAGGGGACGGAAGCCAGATTGGAGGGGGTCTAGGAGAGAATGGGAGTTAAGGAATTCTAGGCATCGATTGTAGACGACTCGTTCTAAGATTTTGGAAAGGAAGGGTGGTAGGGAGATAGGACGATAACTGGAGGGGGAAGTGGGGTCAAGAGCGGGTTTTTTTAGGATGGGGGAGACGTGGGCGTGTTTGAAGGCAGAGGGGAAGCAGCCCTTGGAGATTGAGTGGTTAAAAATAGAAGTTAAGGAAGGGAGGAGGGCAGGGGCGATGGTTTTAAGAAGGTGAGAGGGAATGGGGTCCGAGGCGCAGGTGGAGGGGGTGGCACTTGCGAGGAGGGAGGAGATCTCCTCTGAGGATACTGCAGGGAAGGATGGGAAAGTAGGGGAGGGGGTTGTTGGGGGGGAGGGGAGAGGCGGAGGGGTGACTTTGGGGAGCTCAGACCTGATCGTGTTGATTTTCGTGAGGAAATAGGTGGCCAGATCATTAGGGGTGAGAGATGGGGGAGGGGGAGGAACAGGGGGCCTAAGGAGAGAGTTAAAGGTCCGGAACAATCGGCGGGGGTGACGGGCATGGGTGTCGATGAGGGAGGAGAAGAAGCTTTGCCTGGCGGAGGAGAGGGCAGAGTTAAGGCAGGAAAGGATAAATTTGAAGTGTGTGAGGTCGGCTTGGTGCTTGGACTTTCGCCAGCAGCGCTCAGCAGCTCGAGCATAGGAGCGTAGGAGGCGGACGGAGGAGGTGATCCAGGGCTGTGGGTTAGTGGCGCGAGAGCAGCGGAGGGAAAGGGGGGCGAGAGAGTCGAGATGAGTAGAGAGGGTGGAGTTGAGAGCGGAGACCTGATCGTCGAGAGTGGGAAGAGAGGACAGGGCGTCAAGGTGAGGCGAGATGCTATTGGAAAGACGGATGGGATCGAGAGAGCGGAGGTCTCTGTGGGGCAGTAGCGAAGATTTGCAGGGGGAGGGAGTGTGAGAGATGAGGCAGGTGAGAAGGTTATGGTCCGAGAGAGGGATTTCAGAGTTGGTGAGTGAGGAGATAGTGCAGCGGTAGGAGATGACAAGATCGAGGGTGTGACCGAGTCGGTGAGTGGGCGCGGTATGGTGGAGGAGGAGGTCGGCAGAGTCGAGGAGGGATAGCAGGCGGGCGGCAGAGGAGTCATCGGGTACATCCGTATGGATGTTGAAGTCTCCAAGGATCAGAGTGGGCAGAGAGAAGGAGAGAAGGAAGGTGAGAAAGGGGTCAAGGTGGTTATAGAACTGACAGGATTTGCTGACCCATTGAGTAGGAAGGTTGAAGGAGAGAAATGAGTCGAAGATAATGCCAAGGTTCCAGGCTTGTGAGGCAGGGAGGATAATGGTAGTGTCTGTAGTAATGAGAAAGTTACGAGGAAGACAGGGGTTTGAGACGAAAGCTGAGGAGTTCTGTTATAGACATGTTAAATTTGAGGTGTAGGACATCCAGGTAGAGATGTCCGAATAGAAGGAGGAAATACAAGATCCAGTCTTGTATTTATAGCCTCAGTCAGTTCATGGCATTTTTGAGTGCTTATTCTGTGCCAGCTCTTTATCAAAACAAAAACCAAACAAAAAAAACATTAGCAGCTGGGGAAGAAGTTTGGTCCAGTAATTCTTTTACACTAACAGATACCAGTTCCTGAGAAAGGGGATGACGTGTGAGAAGCAATATGGCCTAGGGGCAAGAGCACTGGCCTGGGAGTCAAAGGATCTGGGTTCTAATCCTGGATCTGCCACTTGTCTGCTATATGACCTTGGGCAAGTCACCTCACTTCTCTGTATCTTTGTTTCCTTAACTGTAAAATGCAAATTAAGACTGTGAGATCCGTGTGGGATAAGGACTCTGTCCACCCTGATAACTTGTATCTACTCCAGCACTTAGTACAGTGCTTGGCACATAGTAAGCATCTAACAAATACTAATGCTATCATTAGTAATATAATTAAATACCAGCATCTTAAAGGTGTGCCTGTCCCACTAAGAGGAAATCCTAATAAAAGCAGGAGCCTTTTCAGACAGCTGGAAAACGCTTTGGGGCTCTGCTTGGTCCTCTCATCTTCGCTGTCTCTCTCATCTTCGTATTCCTCAGTGATGCTACTCTCAGTGAAATACAATCTGGGCATGGGGCGGACAAAAGCAACTTACTACTGACTGTCCATCCCACAGTGAACTGATAAAATTTTTCACGGTCCTGGTCTATCTGCTCCTTGCAGCATCAGTCGCTATTTTCAAATGAATCTCTTGGGCCTCCATCCTGCCAAAGTCTCTATTCAAGGAAAGCGTCCCTTTTATGTAGTTGCTGTGTACCTGCATGGACTCCCTGCTTCTCTGATCTCCTAACAACCCATTCCTCTGTTGCGGTGTTTGTAACTATTCTTTTATAAAAGGAGTGACACATGGTCTGGGAGGCTGGATCTGGTCAGAAATGCATTTCTGCAGGTAGCTCCAACGCTGTTGCTGAAAAAGTCATCCAAGAACACAAGCAATCCTCTCCTCTGAGGGTCACAGCCTTTGGGGGTAGGTTATTTTGCATCCCTGAGGGGTTAGGAGCTAGATGCATGCTCCTCGAGGAGAGCTACGGATGATTCCGTCTCTTTTGGGACACCTTGCCCCCAGCTCTCACCCTGAGAAGGAGGAGAAAGTCGTTGGTCAGTGACCCGCAGACCAATAAATTTGCCCACATCTGCTTACACCTGGACCATCACAAACCACAGCCACTGGTTGTCCCGTCTCGGTTAACGGCAGGAGATGTCCTCTGCTGCATCCCCCATCACCCAGCTGCAGATAGGGACTACCGCTCTCTCTGTCTTAGACTGTGGGCCCCATGTGGGAGGGGGACTGTGTCCCATCTGATTACCTCATGTCTACCCCAGTACTTAGCACAGTGCTTGAGACATAGTAAGTACATAATAAAAGCCTCAACTATTATTATCATCGTTATTATCATCACTACCTCACTCTCCACTCACTCAGCCACTTCTTAGCCACACCCGTACATAAGTTTTGCCTTGATGAGAACCACCTTTTCCCTCTGCTGAGTGGAAAGGCAGGTTCAACACAAAGAGAGGTTAGCAGAATAGAATCTAAAGCCCAACCGTTGGCAAATTTGCATTTATGAAATCCAGAAATAGGGACCTAGAACAGTCATGTCTGCTGTACCATGTGGTTTGCATTACTTAATTCCGAAATAGCACGATGGAAGTGCGAGAGATCATTCTTCCCACAGCACTGATGTGTGCTGGCTACAAAACAATCTGCAAATTGGTCCAAGTAGATTTGGTGTAGGAAGAAACAGTTCTGCCCAAGAACATCATGTCAATCAAGGAGTGGAGCCGCTATGCTTCCCAACAACTGCCTCAGAAATTTTACAGTAAGAAGCAGTGTGGCCTGGTGGAAAGATGATAGTCCTAGAAGTCAGAGGACCCGAGTTTTAATCCCAGCTCCACCGTTTGCCTGTTGTGGGATGTTGGGGATGTCCTTTCCCTCCTCTAAATCTCCATTTCATCATCATCATCATCATCATAATGATGGTATTTGTTAAGGGCTTACTATGGGCCAAGCACTGTTCTAACTGCTGGAGTAGATACGAAGTTATCAGGTTGGCCCACGTGGGGTTCACATTCTTAATCCCCATTTTACAGATGAGGTAACTGAGGCACAGAGAAATGAAGTGACTTGCCCAAAGTCACACAGCTGACAAACAGCGGAGCCAAGATTAGATGTAAGATGATGGGGGTTAACTCTCAGTTCTCCTTCCCCCTTAGACTGTGATGCGGGGATGGGAACTGTATCTTTCTGATTATACTGAATATTTCCTAGTGCTTAGTACAGTGCTTGATTCACAGAAAGTGGTTAAAAAATAACATTATTATTTACCATAGTTAGATAACAATGATTGCCCAGGGAGTTAGGCATTCTGTGAGGGTGGTCATAACAATAATATAGGAAATTAGTGCTGAAAGAAAACAGTTATGATGGTATTTTTGGACCACTTACTGTCTAATCAAATAATTACCATTGAATCAATCATTTCAGTGCATTTTCAACTGTAAATGCGTATTCAAAACCTATTCTTCCTCTTACTTAGACTGGGAATGCCATGTGGGACAGGGATTGGGTCTAATCTGATTAAGCTGTATCTACCCTGGGCTTAGAACAGTGTTTGACACGAGTAAGTACTGAACAAATGCTATGAAAAAAAATACAGGCGGTACAGTTTGGCTTAAGCTAGTCTTCTTTCCTTAGAAACGTTTCACACCTGAAGTTAATTATCTTCAAGCTGATATTTTATTGTATCTCAGGCACCCAAAAAGCATGGTTTTTAGTGGGGACTTGGTGGTTTGGGAAATACAGGGGGTAACGTTGAGGAAAATAGTACATGGTATCTCTCTCTGGAGCTTCTTTACAAAAGTGAGAAAACATGAAAACAGGAATATGTCAGCTGTAATGAATCTAGAGCAAAGTTTTTAACCAAAACGTCTTATACTATGTTCCCCTCTTTAAAATTACTCTTACTTCTACCAAAAAGCCACACAACAACAAAAAAACCAAAAAGATTCCCTTTCTTTTTTTTAAAAAAGTAAACTTTAATTTAATTGCAAAGTAAAAGTTAGTCATCTGACCACTTTTTCTTTCAAGAACCTTTGCCTTCACAAGTATTTTTCCTGGTCCCACTGGCAGATTAGTCATACATAAAGATTTTGCAGGTTGTTTTAAACACATATGGAAGGGATTTCCCACCACACACACACGTTATTAAACAGCATAAAAGACAGCTCAACACAAATAAATGGAGAAAGAAAAATAAAAGCAAAACTTCCTAAACAAAAGTACTATGGTTACTCAATTGAAAAAGAAAATACAGGAATCATTCAGCAACGTTATGTTCCAGTGCAGTGTTTAGAGGCAAAAAAAGCCCCCTGATCACTGCATTCTAAATAAGTCAAAGTAATTTTAGTGTTAAACCATAACATATTCCCAGAGGTAACTCATTTTTATCCTCGATATTAAGAGGGCCAAGATGCCTAGGTATATTAATGAATCTATTTTATGCAATTTCTAACCTCTTTATATGGCTTCACTCAGTTTCTTTAGGTCAGAGATCATGTCTTACAACTCTATTTTACTTCCCAAGCATTTAGTAGTGGTAATAATATTTATGAAGCACTTTCTTTGTGCAGAGCACTGGACTAAGCATTGGGAGAGAATACACAGGTGAGAATTACGTATGGTCTCTGTCTTTCAGAGGGCTCTCAATCTTAGAATAGTGTCCTGTACACTATAGGTGTTCAACAAATATGAATGATCACTTGACTGATCAATGAGCAAAAGCAGGAAAACGTAAACAAAAGCGGGAAAGAAGGAGAAGGGTGAAGTTTCTCACAGTTTGTGTTTTATCCACCGGTGAGGGTGTCGTGGGAGAATGACTCAAGAAGCTGATTAGGAACCACATCTCAGAGTGAGCAAAGTGCCATGGATGGATTTAGCAAAGGCTGAGAAGGGGAACAAACGCAATACGGTGGAAATTCAAATATGATTGACCACTGACTGACTTACATTCACACCGGGTGGCGGTCAGTTCTGTATCTGCCTCTTAGCTCTACTTTCACACACCAGTAGCAAAGCCATCTTCAAACCTGAGAGGCCACTATGTTCGTTTAGCAATGGATCAGATTTCATATTTAAATGGCCTTCCAACGAGAACGTACCTGTCAGATGTTGCATTCCGCGTAACGATGCATAGACGGAAAGTGATGCTCTAACTGGTGGATGCTTGCATGGAGATGTGGCTGAGAAGTCCAGTGTGGGAGAAGTTCCTTTCTCGATGTGTTTGTGTCAAGCCTGTTCTTTCCCTTGCTGTTGCAAATGTGCTGAAATCAAGCTTTATTTTATATACTGAATACAGGTCACTCACGAAATGCTCCTGATGTGGATCAGGGCTCACAGATCAGACTTCTTAATCTCTGGAGCATCACGTCCAAGCAGGGAGTTGTTAAATTTGTGTAATCCAGTGGACCTTGCTGTTTGGAGTTATTCTAGGCCCAGACAGGTCTTTGGTAGTTAATGGGTCTGAGATGAGGATCCTGACTAAAGCAGTCAATCAATCAATCACTCATATTTATTAAGCACTTCCTGTGTGGGGGGCACTTGAGAGAGTACGATACAATAATCTAATAGACACATGCCCAGTCCACCTTTTTAACATCCCAGTCCCAACCCCAAAGCCAGAGATGGATGGCCTCAGGACCCCAGGGTCAGCAAAGGTGAATGAGGGCAGGCTGGAACCAAATCTCCGATTACCTGCCTTCCTTCCTAGAGGATAAATGTGTTATGCTGCTACTCAGAGGTGAAGGGCAAAACAATAGGGGCCAATATGGACTTCTGGGATGAGTTATTTAGCAGTTCCAAGCTTGAGTCATCTGCAGTTCCGGATTCTGGGCCCCTTAGCTGTGCTGAACAAATTATCGACACGAGAGGAGAATGGCAATGCTTTGCAGCAGATGTGGCTATAGTACATGCAGAAATCCCCTTGGCACCCATTTCCCCCAAGCAGCCTGCGTGCTCAGGGGTGCTCAGGCTGAGGCTGCCCGTGACTCTGCTGGGTCCTTGCAAGGTGACGGGCAGATGTGGGGGTTGTGGAGGCCACTCCAGGGTAGAGGCAGGGAGGAGCTGGCCTATTCCCCTCCTTCTCCAGCCTTCATGCCAGAAAGTGTCGGACTGACTCGTTTCCCTATGACCTGTCTCCCTCTACCCAACATCATCCCACCACCTCTGATGCCGGGTGAGGGCTGGGGGATGGGGAGTAGGGGTCAGCTCCCGATGGGCCTTGGGGGGAAAAGAGCCATCCAGAGCCACGCCTGTGGCCCTATGCCTTAATGGTGGCTACAAGGGGGGAAACCCATCCTCCCTCCAATCCCGCTGCCTTATGTTATTCATTGTGTTTGTTTGTTGTATTGTACTCTCCCAAGTGCTTATTGTGGTGCTCCGCACCCAGTGAGTGCTCAGTACATAAATGCAATTGAGTGACTGTTTTGGGCAGGGAGGGACAGTGTACAGAAGGCAAAATGGGAGGGCCAGAGATGAGGGTGGGTGGGCTAGAAAAAAAGATGTTCTGCTTTCACCCCTGCATGTACTTCCAAGCAATGTCTGATGTCCTGCAGCTTTCCTACCCCAAAGGACTCCACATACACCCTTTGCTTTGCAAAAAGGAATGAAAATGCCACGATAACTTTGGGTTCTGAAATGGCAGAAGCTCTAAAGCTTGGCCCTCAGTGATGTCCTAAGGATCTCATCAGCGTAATGCTGTCTTGGCAATATCAAAGATGGGCTACTCAAAGAACTAGAGGTCAATCAGAAATGGAACAGAGCAGGATAAACCCATAAATTAATTTGCTGAGCTCTGGGATAACTGGGCATCTCATTTCCCCCCAACCTAACCTGGCAAACACCAGAGTGCGTAATGATCAAAATTCCCCTCCATCCATCCCACCACAATGTCAGTGATGAAATCAAGAGAAGTCTTTCTTTAACCCCAACTCTCAGCGTAGGACTGGGCGTCAGGATCCCTGGGTTCTAATTCAGGCTCCGCCACTTGGCTCGACAAGTCATTTGATGTCTCCATTCCTCGGTTTTTTCATCTGAAAATTGGGGATTAAATACCTGTTTTCCTTCCTCTTAGAATGTGAAAGCCCCTTCAGGGAGAGGGACTGTGTACCATCTGGTTACATTTTATCTACCCCGGCTCTTAATATGGTGCTTGTCACGTACTAAGTACTTTAACTAACATCACTATTATTATTATTATCATCATCATTATTACTAAGGCTCTCTGACATTCCGCTGGGTGATAGCTGCCTTCCCTTTCGTTTCAAATGAACAGCAAACCGCAAGTAACTGAAAGTGCGAAAGTCACTGAAACTTTTGAGATGCATCGGGGGTACACCTCATATCATTGCTAAGAAATGCCTGTAAAGGGCAGCTGGAGCTGCAGGATCTTGATGAGTTTTTGTTTCTGAAAAACAGAATCTAGTAATGAGACAATACTGCCGGTTTTGGCAAATTATTCCTTACCAATAAAAACAACAGGTGCATAATTGGAATTCTGTTTCCAGCTGGATCAACAAACCCAGACTGGTATTTTTCACAGTATCCGATATCTCGGAGGGCTTTGCAATCAGTCAGAACTAGACTTTGGCACTTTCTGTAGTCTCTGGAACAAATAGTGCATGTTAATTAGATGATAATAACAGTTCTTAAATAAGAATTTGTTTCCCAGCTCTCACGGCCTCTAGGTCACTCAATGGCAATATGAGGCTTTAAATTGTCTACTCCACTAGCATAAAGGGATAATGGCTGCTTTCTTTTGCCATGGAAGTTTGAAGAGCCTTTTTCTAAGTCACATATCTCATCAGGTACTTGTTTCTGTGACCTGTTTCCTCGACATTAGATATTTTACTCACCCCCCAGGCCCACAGTGCTTGTGAATACATCTTTAAATTATATTTTACAAACTATTTGTTCATGTCAATGTCTTTCTCCCCCTCTAGACTGAAAGCTTGTTATAGGAAATGAACATGCTTGCTAATTCAGCTGTAGTATACTCTCCCATGTGCTCAATATAGTGCTCTGCACACAGTAATTGCTCAATAAACATGATTGATTGATAGGTAGCAGGGCTGCTATTAGAATTCAGTCTCACTGACTGTCTTCTCCTCTACTTAGTATCTTCCTTATCCCATTTAAAACACGTAATGGAACCCTGTCATTTCATCCTGCTGGCCATCTGACTGGAAGCAAATGTCTTGGCTTCTACCCAAGAGAAGGATTCATGAGCAATACAAATTATCTGTTTTCTGATTGTTCATTAGTCCCTAGCCACTCTTTGGGATTTGTTAATTGATAGATTTCTGAAGAGCCTCAGGTTATTGTTATGGAGACTTAAACTACTGCAAGGGACACCTAGAGAGTCACTTAGTTGGGCTTCCATGAGACATGCTTCTTTGATTTACCATGGTTGGGCTTCCGTGACACATGATTCTTTGACATACCATGGTCTCTGGCACCTGCAGGCCCAGGATGGTGGGGAGTCTCAACCCTGCCATGTGTTTCTTTATATCACTTTCCAGTCAGAATAAACAGGCCCCCAAAGCCTGATTTATTTATTATCTAATGGTATCTGTCAACAGCTTACTAAGTGTCAGGCAGTCAGCACTGCCATCAGTTTAGACCCCATCCCTGTCCCATGTGGGGTTCACACCCTTAAAATCCATTTTGCAGATGAGATAACTGAGGTTGAGAGGAGTGAAACGACTTGCCCAAGGTCACACAACAGACAAGTGGCAGATCGAGAATTAGACCCAGGTCCTCTGACTCCCAGGTCTGCGTTCTTTCCACTGGGCCGTGCCGCTTCCCTGACAATCTTACCATGATATTACAAGTGTATTCAAGGGAAGACTAGAAAATCAAATGTTTAAATTGGTCAGGGTCGGTTGGAAGGAATATTAATCAATTGATTCCAGAAAAAAAATGAAACTGGGTGATTGAGTCATTTCCTCCTTCTTGATTCCACAAATAAGTTAGATTATTATTAGTAGTATTAGTACTATTATTATATTTGTTAAGCACTTACTATGTGTCAATTGCTCTTCTAAGTGCTGGGGTAGACACAAGAAAATCATGTCAGGCACAGTCCCTATCCCACATGGGGCTAATAGGCTGAGTAGGAGGGGGAATACGTATTGAATTTTACATTTTACAATTGAGGAAATTGAGTCCAGAGAAGTGAAGTGATTTGCCCAAGAACACACGGTAAGCAAATGGCAGATCTGGGGTTCGAACCCAGCTCCTCTGGCTCCCAGACCCATGTTCTTTTCTCTAGGTCCACCCAGCTTCTCCTTAAGATGTTTTTGAAGACCAGGTGCAATGATTCTCCCCGATAATAAGGATACTTATTCAGGAGAAATTGAGGCTGGAGGCTTAGAATCCCACTATTCTCTGAAGAGGCTGGGCAGCTTTTGAAGTTCTCCAGGAACTGCAGAGTTAAGGGATGGGGGCTTTGTCAGATATCGGAGATATCGGAGCCGTGTCTGGTGGTTAATTTTCTGGTCCTCTCTTACTGGCTCCACTGAAACCTCTGAGAGGAAGGATCTGGGTAATCAATAAATCTATCAACCCATGGGATTTATTGAGTGCTTATTGGGTGCACATTTGGGGGGATGTGACAAATAGAATCGGTAAATATGATCGGTGCCCTCAAGGAGCTAACAGCTAAGCACACAGAAGCTCCATGTAGCTAGGCATTTTCAAGCCACAGTCATGAAGGAGACGTTCCCAATGGGAAGCGGTTCTTCCTTCCATGCTCCCTGGTGCCTGTGAGGTCCAAAAAGGAAGAACTAAACAAACTTTGTGCTTTTTTTCCTTCTTTTCCTCTCGGTCATTTCTTTGAGTGAGTTTTTTATATCTAGGATTGTGGAACTTGCTTCAGGCAAATTGTATTAATAATAATAGTGACACTTGTTTAGTGCTTTCTCTGTGTCAAGGACCGTACTAAGGTCTGGGGTAGAAACAAGATGATCAGGTCAGACACAGTCCCTGTCCCACATGGAACACGGTGTATAAGTGGGAGGGAGAACAGGCTTTGAATCCCCATTTTACAGATGAGGAAAGTGAGGCCTAGGGTAGTTAGCCAGTAGGAAGCAGAGCTGGGGTTAGAACCCAAGTTCTCTTACTCCCAGACCCAGGCCCCATCCACTGCGTAACACTGCTTCTTCAACCTGTGTTTATCGTTTCAGTGAGAACTTAGAAAATAGATGATTATGGAACTTATTACCCTTTGGCCCCAGAAAGTAGCAAATGGAGAGGAAGGAAAGGAGGTTGCTTTCTGGTGTTTTTTCCATTCAAAATTGGGAACCAATCTTCACGGATTTCCCTGAGAGCTGGTTTCTTCTCAGACATTTTAACCAAGTCTAAGGAAGAGCAGTGTAAACAAAGTGAGGGAATCTCTGATTGTTCTCTAACCAGTAGTTCTCTGCCACCTGGGGAAAAGAGAGTGCACTTTCCCACTCTACAAAGAGGTGCTGATTTGCTGGGAATCTCTTGAAGAGTGTTTTCTTGGCAAGGAATTACGTCCTGTCAGAGATCGCATCCAATGCAGAAAGTAAATGCTCAGGTTCGATTAGGCCAAGGAAAGGAAAGTACTTTAACTGGGGACAGTAGTCTCGTGGTATGTTCCCTGGCGTCTAGGTCATCTCTTGTTGCTCAGGCTGTTTTTCCATCAGTTCTTTCCCTTGAAACTTCTCTTCAGTCCCAATTGTTAAAGACGATACTAACTCAGGGTGATGGAGTCTCCTGTGAAAGATGAGAGATGAGACTCAGTCCTGAATTTAACTGTTGGAGCTCCTCAAGGGTCAGTTCTTGGCCCTCTTCTGTTCTCCATTTACACTCACTCCCTCGGTGAACTCATTCACTCTCCCGGCTTTGACTACCATCTCTACACAGATGACACGCAGATCTACATCTCCGCCCCTGTCCTCTCCCCTTCCCTTCAGGCTCGCATCTCCTCCTGCCTCCGGGACGTCTCCACCTGGATGTCGGCCCGCCACCTAAAACTCAACATGAGCAAGACTGAGCTCCTCATCTTCCCTCCCAAGCCCGGTCCGCTCCCAGACTTCTCCATCACCGTGGATGGCACGACCATCCTTCCCGTCCCGCAGGCCCGCAATCTCGGTGTCATCCTTGACTCGTCCCTCTCGTTCACCCCACACATCCTATCCGTTACCAAGACCTGCCGGTTTCACCTCTACAATATCGCCAAGATCCGCCCTTTCCTCTCCACCCAAACGGCTACCTTACTATTACGGGCTCTCGTTATATCCCGGCTAGACTACTGTGTCAGCCTTCTCTCTGACCTCCCTTCCTCCTCTCTCGCCCCGCTCCGGTCTATTCTTCACTCCGCTGCCCGGCTCATCTTCCTGCAGAAACGATCTGGGCATGTCACTCCCCTTCTTAAACAACTCCAGTGGTTGCCTATCGACCTCCGCTCCAAACAAAAACTCCTCACTCTAGGCTTCAAGGCTCTCCATCACCTTGCCCCTTCCTACCTCTCCTCCCTTCTCTCTTTCTACCGCCCACCCCGCACGCTCCGCTCCTCTGCCGCCCACCTCCTCGCTGTCCCTCGGTCTCGCCTATCCCGCCGTCGACCCCTGGGTCACGTCCTCCCGCGGTCCTGGAACGCCCTCCCTCCTCACCTCCGCCAAACTTTTTCTCTTTCCCTCTTCAAAACCTTACTTAAAAATCACCTCCTCCAAGAGGCCTTCCCAGACTGACCTCCTCTTCCCCCTCTACTCCCTCTGCCATCCCCCCTTTACCTCTCCGCAGCTAAAGCCTCATTTTCCCCTTTTCCCTCTGCTCCTCCCCCTCTCCCTTCCCATCCCCACAGCACTGTACCCGTCCGCTCAACTGTATATATTTTCGTTACCCTATTTATTTTGTTAATGAATTGTACATCGCCTTGATTCTATTTAGTTGCCATTGTTTTTATGAGATGTTCTTCCCCTTGACGCTGTTTAGTGCCATTGTTCTTGTCTGTCCGTCTCCCCCGATTAGACTGTAAGCCCGTCAAACGGCAGGGACTGTCTCTATCTGTTGCCGACTTGTTCATCCCAAGCGCTTAGTACAGTGCTCTGCACATAGTAAGCGCTCAATAAATACTATTGAATGAATGAATGATATGCTTAGATGGTGAACCCCATGTGGGACAGGAATTGAGTCCTTGTGTTATATCTACCCCAGCGCTCAGCTCAGTGCTTGGCATAATGTAAACACTTAACACAGCACTATGATTATTACGATGAAATATCATTATCTTATTCAGAAAATCAGGTGCCGGTGAAACTCGTATTAGAGGAATTTTCTATTTGAGGAGGGTTATTTGGGGGAGAAATGGATTGAACTGAAAAGTCTTATATATGAGAACATGTAATGAAACTTGCTTTATTGCTATCTTCCCTCTCCCACTTGAAAAAAAAAAGTTCAGTTCTGAGATCCTCATGGCAAAATGAAATCTACTTAAATGAAGAACAAAATGAAGAACTCCTTAAGGGCTGTGAGTACATGGAAGCCTTGAACTTCGATTCTTTAGAACTTACAGGCTACCTATTCATTCCTGGGTGCATGCCTGAGATTTCATGTTTTCCTACCATTCATATCCTGGTCATCTGGAGGGATCACCCTTCTTCCGGGTATCCATGGAAACTGTAATTCACAGGAGTTTTTTTGGTACGGTTCCTGTGTCTGGAAACAGAGAATTCCCCTTGGAAGGCTGCTAATTTGGAATGATTTACCATCTGTGTCCTGAGAGAGAGCAAATTTGTTCTCTTTGGGGAGTGAGGTACCGTCCATATGTTTTTCCCGTGGACTTTGCCTGAATTCAGAAAAAAAGTCCTTTGAGTCCAGTGAGGAAATGAGACCTTCAGCTGTTTTTCCACTATTTCTCTGGCATTAACGCACCCATGCCTTTCAGCCTGCATTCCGACTATCTCAACTGTGTCCTATAGATTCCAGATTAGTCAGAGAAAACTTCTAGTTTACGGGTTCATTTTCTACTTTATTCTCTCAGGGCTCTTTTTAATTAACTGCACCATCTGCTGGCCCAGGTGTTAGAATACATGTTACTCAAGAGCACATCTCATGGTGCATGAAATAGACCTTTAACCTTCGACTTCCCTTTCCGTCCCAACCTCGACCTCTTCCTTTCGCTCAGCATATCCAGTGACGGAAAATCTAGGCCAGCACCTTCCCCTCCTCTTCAGTCAATCAACCCATCGCATTTATCGAATGCTTATTGTGTGCTGGGAAATTAAGTGCTTCGGAAAGCACACTGTAATGCTATGAAAGTTAATAGACACAGTCCCTGCCCACAATAAGCTTAATGTCTAGAGGGGGAGACAGACATTAATATAAATGAATTACGGATGCGTACAAACGTGCTGTGGCTTTGAGGGAGGGGTGAACAAAGGGAGGAAATCTAAGTGCGAGGGCAACGCAGAAAGGAGTGGGAGAAGAGGAAATGAGGGATCACTCAGGGAAGGTCACTTGGAGGAGACCTACCTTTGATAAGGCTTGGAAGGTGGGGAGAGTAATTACCTGTCGGGTGTGAAGATGGAGGCCATTCTAGGCCAGAGACAGGATGTAGGCAAGAGGTCAGTGGGGAGAGAGGCAAGATTGGCACTAGAGGAGAAAGTGTGGGAGCTGAGTTGTAATAGGAGAGCAGTGAGTTGAAGTAGGAGAGGGCAAGGAGATTGAGTGCTTTAAAATGATGGTCAGGAGATTGTGTTTGATGTGACAGTGGATGAGCAGTGAATGGAGGTTCTGGGCCAGTGGAGAAACAAACCCTGATCATCAACTGGAGGTTCTGGGGGAGTGGAGCAACTTGGACTGAAAACTTTTGTAGAAAAATGAACCAGGCAACAGAGGGAAGTATGGACTGGAGTGGGAAGAGATGAGGAGGCAGGGAGGTGAGCAAGGAGGCTGTTACAGTTACCAAGGCAAGGTAAGATAAATGTCTGGACTAAGGTGATAGCAGTTTGGATGGAGAGGAAAGAGCAGATTTTAGTGATGTTGGGAAGGTTGAGCCGACAGGATTTTGTGATATATTGACTATGTGGGTGGGAGGAGAGAGATGAGTCAAGGATAATACAGAGGTTTTGGCTTGTGAGACAGGAAGGATAGTGGTGCTTACTACAGTGATGAGAAAATCCGGGGGAGGATCACATTTTGGTGGGAAGATAAGGAGTTCAATTTTGGACAGATTGAGTTTGAGCCGATGACAGGACCTCCAAGTAGAGATGTCTTGAAGGCAGGAGGAAATGCAGGAAAGCAGAAGGGGGAGAGAGATCAGCGCTTGAAATGTAGATTTGGGAATCATCCACATAGAGGTGACAGTTGAAGCTGTGGGAGCGAATGAATTGTCCAAGGGAGCGTGTTTATATGGAAAATAGATGGGGACCCAGAACCGAACCTTGAGGGACCCCCACAGTTAGGGAGTGGGAGGCAGAGGAGGAGCCCACAAAGGAGACCGAGAATGAACAACCAGAGAGAGATAAGAGGAGAAGCAGGAGAGGACAGAGGCAGGGAAGCCGAGGTTGGATAATGTTCCCTGGAGAAGGAGGTGGTCAATAGTGTTGAAGGCAGCTGAGAGGCCAAGGAGGATAAGGATGGAGTAGAGACCATTGGATTTGGCAAGAAGAGGGTCACTGGTGACCTTTGAGAGGGTAGTTTCTGTGGAGTGAAGAAGACAGATCTCTCTCTTCCAGCCACCTGTTTTTTCTTTCCATCTTTCTTGCTTGTAGAGTTGGAGGGGCGCTTCTCTCCAGGAAAAAAGTTGGATCAGGTTCAGGGCCTTGGAATTCTCTGCTGTTCCTGCTGCTGCAGCTCTTCACTCTATTCTCTAACATTTCTGCTGTTCCTTTTTTCTTTCTCTTTTTCACCTGCTTCCTCCAGGATGCTCTCTCCACGTCACTTTCTCTCTCAACTCCCGCAGGTTCTCCCCAGGTCTTCACTCTTCCTCCCAGCAAACCTCAAGGTAGGAAGGAGACCTTAATTATTGAGCCTGCCATGCTTGAGCCATTAATCTGAATAGAAAAAGGAGACCAACCGAGAGGCATGTGGAGAAGGTTGGACAAGGGGCCAGCAGGAAATTTTCCTGGAGGGGGATGACTAAGGGATTTGTGGGGAGGGCGCTTGAGTCCTGGAGATTTGGGAGTAGGGACATAGCATGGCCTAGTGGAAAACCACAGAAGTGAGTTATAATCCCGGGTCTGCTACTTGTCTGTTGTGTGACCTTGGGTAAATCACTTAACTTCTCCATGCCTCAGTTACCTTATTTGTTAAATGGGAATTAAGACTGTGAGCTCCATATGTGACATAGACTGTGCCAAACCTGACTATCTTGTACCTAGCCCATCTCTCAGTACAATGCCTGGCACATAGTAAGCCCTTAACAAATACAGTTTTTAAAAAAGGAGCTCAATTAATTAAAACAAAGGAAAGAGTGGAGGTCAGGGGACCGTTGCATAAGAAAGGTCTGAAAAAAGCATTTTGTCCAAGCTGTCCGAAAGAGAGCTGAATTAAGTTCCTGCTTTCAGTGTGATTGGAAAACTGACCCCCAACCTCCTGACAAAATAAGGAAGGGGCTGACAGTCATTCATTAATTCATTCAATCGTCTTAATTGAGCACTTACTGTCTGCAGAGCACTGTACTAAGCGCTTGTGAGAGTACAATACAACACAATACAACAATAAGACACAACTCCTGCCCACAATGAGCTCAAAGACAGGGCAGTGGGGGTGAGGGAAAACAGATGATATAAATAAATAAATGACAGATCTGTACATAAATGCTGTGGGGCTGGGATGGGAGCAAAGGGAGCAAGTCAGAGTGACTCAGAAAGGAGGGGAAGATGAAGAAAGGTGGACCTCAGTCAGGGAAGGCCTCTTGGAGGAGATGTGTCTTCAACAAGGCTTTGAAGAGGGGGAGAGTAATTGTCCATCGGATTTGAGGAGGGAGGGCTTTCCAGGCCAGAGACTGTGGGGAGGTCAGTGGACATGATTTAGGGGATGTCAGTGAGATAAGCAAAATGAGGCACAGTGAGAAGGTGAGCACTAGAGAAGTGAAGTGTGCGGGCTGAGGTGTAGAAAGAGAGAGGTGAGGTAGGAGAGTGGCTAAGCCCCTGTAGACTGAGGGTGTCGGGAAATTTGCTGTGATTCAAGAAATGAAGGAAGGAAGCCCCCCAACTGTAGCAGATTCAAATTGCCTTCATATTACTTCTCCTTTTTATGGATTAAAGAAATCTGTGACTTTGGCAGCCAGCTGAAACCCAGCTAAATCAGAGGATGTGGTGTAGTCATCCGTTCAATCATATTTATAGAGCACTTACTGTGTGCAGAGCACTCTACTGTGTGCTTGGGAAAGTGCAATACAACCCAAAACAGTGACATTCCCGTCTCACCACAGGTTTAATCGATCAATCGATGGTATTTTTTGAGCCCTTGGCTCACCTCACTGTACTTAGCTCTCAGGGGAAGAGCAAAAGAATGTGGGTATCCCCAATCCTTGCCCTCAAGGAGCTTACATTCTCGTGGGGGAGACAGACATTAAAATAAGTTTCAGGTAAGAAAGCCAGTAGAGCAGAAGGCCAAGCGCATTAGTGTTGTGGGTGTCGGGTGAGACTATTTGTTCATTCAATCATTCAATCGTATTTATTGAGCGCTTACTGTGTGCAGAACACTGTACTAAGCATTTGGAATGTACAATATGACAACAGATAGAGACAATCTCTGCCCAACAGGGGGATCACAGTCTAAAAGTGGGAGACAAACTGCAAAATAAAACAAAACAAGTAACCTGACTAGTAATAGTAGTTAAGAGCTTATGCTGTATGAACTAAAGGCATTAGGGATGCACTATTCATTCATTCATTCATTTAATTGCATTTATTGGGTGCTTACTGTGTGCAGAGCACTTTACTAAGCGCTCAGGACATTCATCCTCACCTCACCCCTGCCCTACAGAGGGGACTAATGTGATTATAGATTTTGAAATAGTTATTCAAATATGAAATTCAGAGGAGTCACATGGCATGGCATTTCTGGTCATGAAGAATCTCTCTTGGCCAGAAAAAATGGAAATATTTCCAAGTTGTTTGCCTGAAAACTGGCATTTAGCTGGTTGACTTTCTAGGCTATTCTTACATTAGAAAATTCAGTTCCACTGCTCTCTGCCTTGTATTGGAGAGCTGTTCTGCAATTCATGGAAGCTGACTAGTATGCGACTGTTTCCAAGGAATGGCACATTCTGAAATATACCTGTGACTGGTTTCATTTTTTAGCCATATCCTCCACAAAAATAGGGCAAGAAGACTAAAATCTATTTGAGGTGCTTTGTATTGCATCTCTGAATTTTGTAATAATAGTTTTTGGGACACGTTACATGATCCAGGGTGAATGCTTTATTACATTTGATCTAAAACTAGTCTTTAATTCCAAATTATGACCTTTTCGTTCTTCAAAAAATGCCACCATCTTAGAAATGGATCTGTAAAGATGCCACATTAAAAGAAATGTAATGGAGAAAGACTGAACCCTCCTCTCCAGGCTCGCATCTCCTCCTGCCTTTGAGACATCTTTACTTGAATGTCTTCCCATCACCATAAACGTAACATGTCCAAAGTAGCACTCCTTATATTCCCACACAAACCCTGTCATCTCCCTGTCTTTCCCATCACTGTAGACACCACCACCATCCTTCCCCTCTCACAAGCCTGTAACTTTGGCATTATCCTTGACTCCTCTCACTCATTCAACCTACATATTCGATCCATCACCAAATCCCACCTCACAAAATGGCTAAAATCCGTCCTTTTCTCTCTCTCCAACTGCTATCATGTTAATAAAATCGTCCTATCCTGCCTTCTTGAGTTAAGAAGCAGCGTGGCTCAGTGGAAAGAGTCTGGGCTTCGGAGTCAGAGGTCATGGGTTCGACTCCCAGCTCTGCCACTTGTCAGCTGTGTGACTGTGGGCAAGTCACTTCACTTCTCTGTGCCTCAGTTCCCTCATCTGTAAAATGGAGATTAACTGTGAGCCTCACATGGGGCAACCTGATTACCCTGTATCTCCCCCAGCGCTTAGAACAGTGCTCGGCACATAGTAAGCGCTTAACAAATACCAACATTATTATTATTATTATTAATGGTTTAGTGTCTAAAATCCATGAGTCAGAGGACCTGGGTTCTAGTCCCGGCTCCTCCACTTGTCTACTGTGTGACACTGGGCAAGTCACTTAACTTCTCTATGGCTCAGTTGCCTTATTCGCAAAAATGGGTATTAAGTCTGTGACATGCGGGACAGGGACAGTGCCCAACCTCATTTACTTGAACCTACCCCAGCGTTTAGTACAATGCCTGGCGCATAAGCAAGCACTTCATAAATACGACTAAAGAAAAATCTCTGCTTTAATGAAAAAAAATTGGTAAGCAATCTCCAAATGGTATAAGGATTGCAGAAATAATTAGTGCTATAGAGTAAAATATTTAACACAGAAAAGAGCAACTTGGAAGACTTTATACTTAAAGTACATTTTCTTTTTTTATAATTATGAAAAGTTGAGTGGTTAGCATGAGAGTAACTTCAATCTACTTGTTTATTAATGTTAAGTAAAACTCAGTGAAACTTTTAAAGAAAACTTAAATCCACTTCAAACTAATCTATATTGCAAATTTTGAAGAAATTTTAGTCTCTAAGGTTTCAGGTGAAATTTTTCCAGGTATCTGAAGAAATTGTTTGTGAAATTACCTCTTATATGGTTTTGTGCAATAGAAGAGCCGAATTCCTAGAGGATGAGTTTTCAGACAACTCCGGATTTCTCAGGAAAGTTCATCAAGCCCTTCACATGACTAATCTCAGTTCCGAATGGACTGGCTTAGATTTGGAAGTCTGTCTGGGCCTCTTTCTCACTCTCTGACACGTGCATTCACATTTGAGAAGAAAGTGACCTGGTGGGAAAAGCACAGAAATGGCAGTCAGGAGACCCGGGTTCAAATCCTACTCTGCCACTTACCAGTTTCTGTGATCCTGCGCAAGTCACTTAGCTTCACTGTGCCTCAGTTCCCTCATCTGTCAAATGAGGGATTCAGTACTTATTCTCCCCCCTACTAAGACTGTGGAAGCAGCATGGCATACTGGACAGAGCACAGGCCTGAAAGTCAGGTCATGGGTTCTAATCCTTTGCCACCTTCTCCCTCATTAATTAAGATGCTCTCGATTGACAAAGCCCCTCCTTTCTTGATATGTAATAGGGCTCCTAGGAGGATGAAAAGGCAAAAACTTCTCACGTAGTTTTGAGTAGCTTTCTCCATTTTTTGTACTTGTGGTTGCAAATACTAACTCGGGATTAAGGTTCTGCCTCGGGAATTTTTATTTTGAAATGATAGGCAAGTTACACACAAGTTCTTTGGCAGAGAATGCTGTAACTGAGGTAAAATAGTATCATTTCCTATGAGAACGTGACCCGTATTGAACTTTGGATGATATTATAACCAAACTGAAGTTTTAAGCGAGGCTTCTATAATTGATGTATATCACAAAAATGAACTAGCCTTCATTTAGGTTTTATAGCAAATTTGTTTGCTAATTAAATTCATGTTTCCTTTGGAGTTTGCTCAACACACTGAAATTGCTAGCTAGCTTCTTAAGATGATGACACTCTGCGACGTAAGGCTATGTAGAAATAAGTGTTGGATATTTAAAAAAAGCAGAAAACTCAGTAGGTAATGTTTGTAGAGAAGCAGCGTGTCTCAGTGGAAAGAGCACGGGCTTTGGAGTCAGGGCTCATGAGTTCGAATCCCAGCTCTGCCACTTGTCAGCTGTGTGACTGTGGGCAAGTCACTTCACTTCTCTGTGCCTCAGTTCCCTCATCTGTAAAATGGGGATTAAGACTGTGAGCCCCACGTGGGACAACCTGATTCCCCTTTGTCTACCCCAGCGCTTAGAACAGTGCTCGGCACATAGTAAGCGCTTAACAAATACCAACATTATTATTATTATTATATGCATCCTCTATCTCAGCCTCTCTGAGGGCATGAGAGAAGAGGTTTGGATACCCCAAATATTCCTGGAAATGGCAGTTCTAGAGCATGTCTGATCTAGGCCTTTTAACGGAACCCCCAGTGACCTCTGAGGCAGATCTATTAGAACCTGGTTAGATTTGGAAGTCTGTCTGGGCCTCTTTCTCACTCTCTGACTTGTGCATTCACATTTGAGAAGAAAGTGACCTAGTAGGGAAAGCAAAGAACTGGGAGTCAGGAGACCTGGCTTCAAATCCTGTTCTGCTACTTACCTGTTGCTGTTATTGCTCAGACCACTGGGATGGGCTTTCAAACTTCATGACTGCCCTGTCTAACCTAGTGTGCATGGGCATATATATTATATTAAATATATATAAAAATATAAATATATATATATATAATCATCAAAGGAATCAGGGCATATTTCTTTAACCTGATGATTTCTTAGTTCAAGCCCTGTTGTTTATTTGTGGGGGAGGTAAGGAGGAGAGGAAAGATTTTTCAATAATATTAATCCTGGAAACGGGAACCCGGAGCTCCGAACAGTTGTTTGAAGGCGGGAGAGGCCGGGTGGCTCTTTAAAATGAATCTCCTTCTTCCAGTTGACCTTTTCTAACCCAGGTGTTTGCCCTCTTGCTGTTAACTTTGGACAGGAAGAGCACCTCCCTTATTAAAAGATATGTCAACACCAGGGCATTCCTTCAGAAAAATAAAATAAAGCAGTGTAGTTGTAGTGAGATTAATTAGCTGGAAGATTTCAGGTTGGGAAAGGGTAAACCAGAGACACTTTGATAAAACTAAACAAATGAAGGGGAAAAAAGCAAACCGCAATTTAAATTTCTCACACCAAATGGTAAGCATTTGTTGAAACAAGTATCATTCTTTGGTTAATGTGGTTTCAAGCCTTATACCCTTTTGATATGAAAAAAAAAACGCCAAGCAAAGTCATGCAATATGGAATGCTAAGAAACTTAATTGAGCCAATCCCAGACTGAATTTATTCATTTATTTCCATCACCACTAATGCTTTCTTCAGCTTAGCTTGAATTCAGAAGTGAAGATGAGGGAAATCAAAACACATTTTTGGTTTTCCATAATGGACTATCCTCCTAATTATTTTTAGTTTTTCAGAATGTCATTTAGAGTATTACATTTTTCCAACATTTCAGTTGTTCGTTTGATCATTCAGTGATATTTATTGAGTGCTTATTGTGTGCTCAGCACTGTATTTAGTGCTGGGGAGAGTGCAATACTGCTTGTTTTGAATGCAGGCTTCTCTTTCTCTATCCCTACGAAATGGAAATACCTTTTTGTAACATCTTTTTAAAATATATTGATAATTAGACCTTAAACCTTAGAAATGATGTGAAATATAAAAATGATGTTTATGTAACTTTAACTTTATGGTGTATCATTGCTCTGATTTTCACTGAGGCAGATGGATTCTCCAAGACATAGTGGGAGTGAAGCGATGTCTTCTGTTCTCTGGGGAGGCCTGGATCCCTGAGACCCATATCCTCTACGCCAGTGGACCCTCTGGGCATATTTATGGTGGAAGCCCATCGGATGAGTGAGATCACCTCCATCCACCTGCCTAGCACCTAGGAGAGAAAGCATACCCGCAACCGGGGTTGGGGGAGAACAAATCCAACTGCCCAACCTGGAAAGCATGTAAAGTTGAAACAGTTTGGATCAGAGAGATCCTGCCAAGAGCAGTGAAGCACTAAGGAGATTGTGAACGTTCTGATGTTATCATTTTTACTGTTCATCTTTTTGATTAGCTTCTTTTAGCTTCTTTTCTTTTATTTGGATGGTTTCCCTCTGTGCTGTTCCCCCTCCCCTTACCCCCTCACATCTTTTGGGTCTAGTCCCGTTTTTGGCAGGGATAATAGAATCAATGCTGTTTCTCTTTTTGATTAACTTCTTTTAGCTTCTTTTCTCTTAGTTGGAAGGTTTCTCTGTGTGTTGTTCCCCCTCCCCTTGCCCCCCCCCCCCAGCCACCCAACCCCTCACATCTTTTATATTCAGTCCCATTTTTGGCAGGGATAACAGAATCAATGCCCTTGTCTATTCCCAGCTCTTAGCACTAAGACAAAATGCAATTAATCATCGGCATTTATTGAGCAGCTCCTGAGTGCACAGCATTGTGTTATTTGCTTGGAGAATACAATGCGATAGAAAGCCTCCAAGAGCTGATATTCTAGAGGGGAAGACAGACATTAAAAGAAATTACAGGTATGGAGAGAAACAGAGTATAAAGATAGAAGTACAAGGATAAGCCATACGTGCCATGGTGACGGGGATGGGCTTTCAAGTCCGTGGATCAGTGAAGGGTTTCTGTGCTCTGGTGAACCTGAGAGTGGAGCCAACTGCTGCTTTGCTCCAGAAAGTAGCTGTCTTAATTGTGTTCATTTAGGGCCCATTGGACTCAAGACAACTGCTTGAGAAGCGCAAAATCTCTGCTCACAAAGAGCTTAAACTCTAACTAGGAGAAATGGACCTAAATTTATTTTAGAAGTATCAAAATAAATAATTGAATTCTACCCATTGAATAAACATGTATCTACAATCCCTGACGGTGGATATGAACAAGAATAAAGTGGAACAGGTTAAGTTAGAACTAGAATTGAGGTCCACGATCTTATACAGATTCTGAGAATAGTAGTGGACGAGTACGTGCTTCAAAACTGGAGGACCAATGGAGGTTAAAGAAGCAAATAAGTAACGAGAGAAGTAATATGGCAGAGTGGATAGAGTACGGGTCTGGGAGTCAGAAGGACCTGGGTTCTAATCCCAGCTCTGCCACTAGTCTGCTGTGTGACCTTGTACTAGTCGCTTTGTCTCTGCCTCATTTACCTCACCTTTATAATCAAGATTCAGACTTTGAGCCCCATGTGGGACATGGACTGTCCAAATCGATTAGCTTGACTCTGCCCCAGTGTTTAGAACAGTGCCTGGCACCTAGTAAGCATTTAACAAATACCTTAAAAAATTACTGCTGATTTTTTTTCCTCTATCAGTATCAACCAGGTTTTGCTTAGTTATTACAGACCTTGAGCATACAGACTGTATTTGTTGAAGACTTTACTTGTAAATAGATTGTATTTGCCCTAGAGAGCACTAGTTTTAAGATCCTTATGAGCAGTGATCTTGTCTACCAATTCTACTCCCTTGTACCATCCCCTATACTCAAGACAGTGTTCTGCACACAATAAAAGATCAATAAATACTACTGACCGATTGATGGATGAAGTCTTAAACGCACAGGTGAAGCAGAAGGGAGGAAGAATAGAGTGGGGAGATGAGAGATCATTTAGGGGAGGACTTTCTGGAAGAGACATAATTGTAGTAGCAATTTGAATATGGGGAGAGGGGTTGTCTCTAGAATATGAAGGAGGAAGGGAGTCCTATGCAGGAGGGAGGGTCTCAGCAAAGTGTTGGTGGCAAGAGAGATGAGATCAGGGCATAGTGAGGAGGTTGGTGTTAGAGGAGCAAAATGTTAAAGTGGGTTTATAGTGGGAAAAGGAGTGAGGATAAACAGGTGGGAGAAGGCTGATTAAGTGCCTCAAAGTCAATGGTGAGGAGTTTCTGCTTGATACCGGGATGAATGGGTAACAAATGAAAGCATTTGAGGAATGTGCAGATGTGCAGAAAGTATTTCTAGAAAAATAATCTGGGTAGCAGAGTGAAATGTGGACTGGAAATGTGGAAGAGGCCAGAGGCAGAGAGGTGGAGGTGGGTTGTGACAAGTGGGTTGTACTAGTAGGGTAGCCGTTTGGTTGGGGCAAATTCTAGAGATGATGTGAAGATAGAACCAATGTATTTTATGACAAAATGAATATACTGGCTGAAGGAGAGAGAGGAATCAAGGATAATGTCAAGGCTGTGGGCCTGTGAGACAGGAAGGATCATGGGGTTGTTAACAGTGATGGGAAAGTCCAAGGGTGAAGCAGGTTTGGATAGGAAGATGTGGAGTTCTGATTGGGGCATGTTGAGTTTGAAATGTCTGCAGGACATCCAAGTAGAGACGTTCAGAAGGCAGGAGGAAATGCAAGATAGCAGAAAAGGAGAGAGGTCAGGTCCGCAGAGGTAGATTTGGGAATCATCTGCGTAAAGATGATAATTGAAGTTGTAGGAGAAAATGAGTTCTCCAAGGGAGGGGGTGACAGGGAGAAAAGAAGGGGACCTAGAACTGAGTCTTGAAGGACCACCCTCCCATTCCTGCCCTCTCCCAGTTAGAGTGTGAGAGGCAATGTGAATGTCATTAATTGTTGAATGACTGATTGTTAGATACCTTTTTTTTTCAATCCCCGGTAATTTGCTGGGTTTGGGGGGAAAGCTATTCATTGTTTTCAGATCATGCAGGGGATCTGTGTTACAAATGGGCAATTTACAATACCAGAGAGGGTAGTCATTTGAATTTGGCCATGGAATGGGTAAAATGGTGAAAACTTTTAAAAAGATAACCAATACACCTAAATGACAAGCAAGAGAAGAGTCATTTATGTTACTTTATTTTAGAAATAATTTCTTTGTGCATCAAACAGAAATTCCTTATCATTGGCTTTAAAGCATTCAATCACCTTGTCCCTTCCTACCTTACGTGACTGCTCTCCTACTGTAACCTAGCCCTCACGCTTCTATCTTCTGGTGCCAACCTACTCACCCTACCTCAATCTCATCTATCCCACTGCTGACCTCTCGCTCACGTCCTGCCTCAGTCCTGGAATGCCCTCCCTCTTCGTATGAGACAGACAATTACTCTTCCTACCTTCAAAGCCTTCTGTTATTTATCCCCCATTTTCTCTCCCCCCACCCCCAACTTCTGCATCACTATTGCACTGAGATTTGCATCCTCTATTCACTCCTCCCTCAGTCACTCGGCACTTTGGTACATAACTGTAGCATCGTGACTCCGTGGAAAGAGCCCGGGCTTGGGAGACAGAGGTCGTGGGTTCTAATCCTGGCTCTGTCACTTATCAGCTGTGTGACTTAACTTCTCTGTGTCTCAATTACTTCATCTGTTAAAATGGGGATTAAGACTGTGAGCCCCACGTGGAACAACCTCATTACGTTGTATCTACCCAGCTCTTAGAACAGTGCTTGGCACTGTTTTAAGTAAGCACTTAAAAAATACCAAAATTATTATTATGTTTGTGTCACCCTCTAGACTATAAGCTTACCTTGGGCAGGGAATGTGCTACCAACTCTTGTAGTATACTCTCACAAACACCTAGTACGGTGCCCTACCAGTGATAAGCGCTGAATAAATAAGATTGGTTGATGGGAAATGTGCTTCCTACTTTTTTAATGGTATTTGTTAAGTGCTTACTATATGTCAAGTGCCCTTCCAAGCACTGGAGTAGACACAAATTAAACAGGCTGGACACAGTGCCTGCCCTTCATGGGGCTGACAGTCACGTAGGAGAGAAAACATATGTTGAATCTCCACTTTGCAGTTGAGAAAACTGAGGTCCAGAGAAGGTAAGTGTCTTACCCAAGGTCACAGAGCAGGAAAGTTGCAGAGTCGGGACAGGAAGCCAGGTCCTCTGGCTCCAAAGCTCATGCTTCATCCATTAGACCACACTGCCTCCCTAATTCTTGGTTTAGAATCAACAGCCCATTGGTTGGAACTTGCTTCCAAGGTGGGTAAGGTTAAGGATCAGGAGAGCCAGATGGCACTTTCATCTGTGGATATATTTGTTTTCATTATGTGGTGATTTAGAGTAATTCATTCATTCATTAAATAGTATTTATTGATCGCTTACTATGTCCAGAGCACTGAACTAAGTGCTTGGAGTTTACAATTTGGCAACAGATAGAGACATTCCCTGAGCCTCCTCTGGAGCAGAAGATAGGTGAAGAGAAATGGCACCAAGTTCACCGCCTTCAGGGTCAGACTGTCCCAGGGGCTCCGTGGTCACCCGCCATCATGATTTGGAGGTTTGTCCCTCTCAGAAATGGAGACCAGGTGAAGAGGAGAGTGGCCTTCCTTCAATTATTTAAAATGCTGGCAAAGTTGTGACTGTTTAGGTCCAGGTAGCCCTACCTGGTGTGGGGAGTGTTCTGAAGACTACTTTCTCCCATTACAATGATATAGGCATTCTGGGTTGTTGGTGTTCTTGAGGAATTGCTCTAGTTTTTTCTCAAGTTATTGCCTTGGTCTTTCTCTGATGGTCTGCCCTCTGAAGGAAAGGGATCAAAATCTAGAATTTTTGGAGAGAAATTTCCATTCCCTTCGAAACAAAGAAGAATCATGCTCTCAAGAGTCTTAGAGATGAGTTTTATTCAAACTACTTCCATTTCCGCCTCCGTCCTCCCTATATTGGTTCATCCCATCCCAACTACGTATTTCTCCAATACCTGAACATGCGGTTGGTAGCATCTGATTCACCAATGAGGGGAAAGGGACCGTTCCACCCTAAACCGGAAAGCTTGATGATTTATTCAGATGTAACTGCACGGAAATACAGACGTGGGTTTCCGTCATCCGGGTTCTCCATGTCGTCAACTACCACCCCGGTGGTCTCCATCATTTCCAAGGGTGCCCAAGGCACCAGAGACCATGGTTGATGAGTGATATCGCTTGCGGAGAAAACCCCTGACCAAATGTAAGGTCTTTGGCCAAACTCTGGAAACCAATAGTACAACCATCCACCGCTTTTAATCCTTACTTGCGAAAGAGCTGTGATCTGAGCAGGGAAAGACATTTTAAATTATTTTTGCATGGTATTGCTTTTCTGCCAAGAAAGCCACATCTTTGAAATCATGTCATCGAGCCATTTGTTTGATGGCTCCTGCCTGGGAGACAGGCTCTGTTATCTGTTATTGCTTGGCATCAGAGGAAAAGGAAAAACCCAGAAATAACAATGGAAAAATAACAAACAAACCTGGAGCCATTCCATTTCCAACTCTGGGTTGGGAAAGAGTGATGTCTCTGCCCTTTCTTTCCCAGGGCTCCAGAGTCCAGGGTGGAGCACTGGCCGAGAAGTGGTTGAGCTCATTTGAATAGGAATGAGGCTCCCCCAGACTCCAAGGTTTCCCTTCTTCCCCATCTTCCCATCCGACATTGTAAGAGCCCCACCTCTTTTCCCTCAGCCTGGCCTAGCAGAAAGAGCACAGGCCTGGGAGTCAGATCTGGGTTCTAATCTCCGCTCTAGTACTTGACTGCCATGTGACTGTGGGCAAGTTACTTGTCAGCTCCATCCTCAGTTTATCTGTGAAATGGATGCTAAATACCTGTTCTTCCTCCCCCTTAGACTGTGAGCTCCACGTGTCCAACTCGATTATCTTCTATCGACCTCAATGCTTAGTACAGCACTTGGGGCAAGAGGTTAATTAATACCACAATAAAATGAAATGAGCATTCTCTCAAACAGTCTCTCTCAGTTGTGTTGTTTCCTGCCAAGGACTGCCCTCCGCAAATGCTGTATAGCCTGAATGTGTTTTACTATTGATGTTTTGAACTGCTAATTAAAACCCCTTTATCGTTCAACTATTTTCTTGCTGTTCTGGTTTAGTCTAAATTTGGACTGTGAGTCCACCAGACACTGCATCTTAATTGAATTTGGTTTAGTCACCCCTGTGAATTGTTCAGCTTTGCACACTGAAAACCTTGGTAGGCATCACTGATGAAAAAGGGTTGTGTTTGTCTGACTGTGACCTTTCACGGAGATTCCAGGAACAACTCTCATTATCAGAAGCAGCCCAGCCTGCCTCCATCCATCCATTATTCTTACGATGGGCTAATTAATCCTCCAGCTCCCTGAAGGTGTCCACGCTTCGCCCACAGTGTCTGCCCCGAGGCCTGGGACAAATCATAAGACCTGGGGTCTTTGTTAAGCGCTCGCTATGTAACAAACACTGTACTAAGCACTGGGGTAGATGCGGGATAAACTGGTCAGACCCAGCATCCCACCTGGCTCTCACAGTTTAAATGGGAGACACAGTTTCAAGTCTGTCTCCCCTCTAGACTGACTTAGCTGTGGGCCAGGAACTGATCTACCAATTGTCCCGCTTTAGGAACGCCCTCCCTCCTCAAATCCTCCAGACAGTTACTCTCCCCACCTTCAAATCCTTTTTGAAGGCCCATCTCCTCCAGGAAGCCCTCCCCGACTAAGTTCCCCCTTTTCTTGTCTCCCACTCCCTTCTTCTCCCTTTGTTATTTCCCCCTCCCAGCCCCACAGCACTCATATACCTACCTGTAATTTATTTATTCCTATTAATGTCTGTCTCCCCTGCTAGACTGTCAGCATGTTGTGGGCAGGGAATGTGTCTATTGTAGTTGTTTTGTTCTATCCCAATTACTCAGTAGAGTTCTCTCTACACAGTAAGCTCTCAGTAAATACTATACATAAATGAATGAATGAACAGGCCTTGGTACTGTGGTCTGACCACAGTAACCACTCATTCAAGATCATTGATTGATTGAGGGAGAACCAATATTTAATTCCCATTTTAGAGATGAAGAAGCAGAGGCACAGATAAGTTAAGTGACTTATCCAAGGTCACACAGCAGGCAAGTGATAGAGCTGAGATTAGGCCCCAGGTCCTCTGGCTTCCAGATTCAGGGAATAGAGGTTGCTGCTGAGCTCACGTATGAAGGTGTCTATGCAGCTTTACCTCCAACCTCAAAGATGCTTCCTCATATGTAATAATAATAATGATCATAATTATGGTACTTGTTAAGCACTTAATATGTGCTGGTCTAAACACTGTCCTCAGCACTGGGGTAGGCACAAGATCATCAGGTTGGACACAGTCCCTGTCCCACATGGGTCTCACGCTCTTAACTTCCATTTTACAGATGAGGTAACTGAGGCTCAGAGAAGTGAAGTGACTTGCCTAGGGTCACACAGCAGACAAGGCAAGGTCAGGAGCAAAGCACTGTATAGCCAACTCTATTAACAATGTGAGCAAAAATAGAGTGGAAAGATGTTTCTCTAGCATCATTAGAGACATCGAGAAGGCTTCTATACAGCCCATCCAGATTCTTGAGTGATGCCATCAATCAGAAATCATGGTTGAGCATGCAGTCAACAATAGTTTTCAACAGTGCTCTGCACACAGTAAGTGCTCAATAAATACGATTGAATGAATAGACATGGAAATCTATGCAATCGACATAACTTTAATGGGCTAGCCTGACCTGCTTTAACTGTTTCCCATGTCGGAGGTTCAGGAGGTAGAGGTATCTGCCAAAAGAAAGGCCAGTCAAATATTCATCAATCAATCAATCAATCAGTCACATTTATTAAGCATTAAAGAGAGTAAAATATAGCGGTCACATTCTCTGCCCATGTCAAACTTACAATTCTGCAGAAAGGAAATAGAAAGAAGACAGAGACTATAAAAGTATTTTAGCTGCTCTCTGATTTTTTTTTAGGCCCTGAACATCTGCTCACTGGGGGTGCTGAAGATTTGGTTGCCCCTTTTAAGTTTAACACTGATTCTTTTTCATGAACCGAAAGATCTGGAAGAGTTAATTTAAACTCTCTTTCATCAAAGTATTTTCTAAAATCGTAATATAAATTCCTCTTATCATGCCAAAATACAGACAAGTTTCTGTTGTTTCTCTCAGTTGGGAAACTGAAAATATTTTATGATAATTTCATTGAATCATTATTTAAAGACATAAAATTCCTATAAAGTTCCAGGGTAGCACGTAATTCAAAGTACTGATTCATGTACTTTCCCAAGCACAGTGTTCTGCACACATTAATGCTCAGTAAATAGCATTGATTGATTAATTAAACTGGGTGAAAGATTTAAAATAAAGGGTAAGAGCAGGAATTAGAAACCTCAGGAATACAAGAGCCACCGAAACAAACACATATATGGGCACCATCTATCCTATAACAAGCTCTCAGAAGCATAGGCTGGGTCCATAGAGAAACAGCGTGTTTTAGTGGAAAGATCACAGACTTGGAAGTCAGAGGATAGAATCAATCGATGGATCATTTGTAGAGCAATTCTTGCACATGTTAAGTCCCCATTTATGTGCAGGACTGGGGCAGGTGGCTGGTAGTTATTTAATGTCATGGTATTTTTATGAAAATTACTCTGGGTGAGGCACCATGCTAAGCAATAGGGTAAATGGAAGAGAAACAGTTCAATCCCAGCCCTGTTCCTACAAAGGGCTCAAAACCTAGATCAGGTTGTTTTGTTATTTGTCTCCCCACTTCTAGACTATGAGCCCATTGGGTAGAGATTGCCCCATTTGTTGCCGAATTGTACTTTCCAAATGCTTAGTACAGTGCCCTGGACAGAGTAAGCACTCAGTAAATACTATTCAATGAATGAACGAATGAATGAAGAACAAAGAGAAAAGATAAATACATTACATACACTGGGAGCAATTAAAACCAAAAGAATAAAAAATAAAAAGCACATCAGACATATTTATTGAGCACTTACCATGCACAGAGCACTGTACTAAGCACTTGGAGAGTACAATTCTGAGTTGGTAGACATGTTCCCTGCCCACAAGAAGCTTACAGACTAGAGGGGGTGACAGATATCAAAATAAATTATGGATACGTATGTAAATTCTGTGGAACTGAGGGTGTGATGAATGACAGATACAAATTTAAGTGCAAGGGCAAAACGGATTGGAGAGGGAGTCAGGGAAATGAGAATTTAGGTGGGGAAGACCTCTTGGAGGAGATGTGCGAATGATCATCTAACAGATAGGAGAGGCAGAACACGGGCAAGGGTTTGGAGGTGAGATAGATGAGATTGAGGTTCATTGAGCAGGTTGCTTTTAGAAAAGCAAAGTGAACGTTCTGGATCATAGTAGAAAATCAGTGAGGTAAGAGAGAAAGTGGGGAGGTGATTGAGTGCTTTAAATATGAGATCTTAAACCGGGAAGGCTTCCTGGAGGAGATATGATTTCAGTTGGGCTCTGAAGAAGACAAGAGTGCTGCTTCGTCAAATATGTAGAGGGAGGGAATTCGGCTCTCTGGGAAAGTATTTACTCCAAACACCCACTGGGGAAATACTCGGAAGTCCCTGGGATAACTGTACACCGAAGACCTATTCTCCTCTTTTACAGCAGGGAAAGTGAAAGAATTCCCATCAGGATTCCACGTTTGAGTTAATGGAGGGTCTTGGAGAAAATCTTCCAAGGAAGTTGAAGTGGGACCTTTGGGAACAATGATATTCCTTAAGTTCTTTGAGAGAATCAACTCAGAACTCCACAGGAAAAGCAACACTGTTTATCTATTATTAATCTATTATATGAACATTATATATCCATTGTTGATTTATATTAATGTCTGCATCCCCCTCTAGACTGTGAGCTCATTGTAGAAAGGAAATGTGTCTGTTTGTAGTTATATTGTACTCTCCCAAATTCTTAGTACAGTACTTTGCACACAGTAAGTGCTCAGTAAATACAATTGAATTGTTTATTTCCTTACCGGGCTTATTTTCAATTTGCAGATTCACCTACGCTAATTTTACAATTTGACACTTCTGCCCCATGACACTTGTGTTGATCTCTGTATTTTATTTACTTATTCATTCATGTCTTTATATTAATGTCCGTCTCTCCCTCTAGAAAACGAATCAAGTCGTGGTCAGCAAATATGTCTGTTTATTGTTAATTGTACCCTCCTTGTACTTAGTATAGTTATTTGCACACACTAAGTGCTCAATAAATATGATTGAGTGACTGAAGGAATGACATCTATGCAATATTTAGTAAGGATACCCACCGGTACTGAAACCTTCTAAATGAAGTATGAGAATGATGGATCTCTGCATCTCATATAAAAGAATTCCATGGCACATTTCAAAGTACATAATTAAGATAATTAAGTATAGCCTATCTTCCTCTCTAGGCCCCAGCACTGCAAATGATCATAAAGAGAAGACTTTTCCTGCTAGTTCCCAAATTCCACATACAAGAGCTTGAAGGTCAAAGAATATTTTCCACAGATATCTCTCATTTAGAAAATTCTCTCTATCCATGAGCTTAGCAGAGCTCTATCCACTCTTTCACTATTTCATAACTGTTCCCTCACATGCTTAAAATAGATGAACAATAGTAGGAGAGAAGAGCACTGGATGTTCCTCACGAAGCCACGTGCCTAGAGGGAAGAACACTGTCCTGGGAGGCAGAGGACCTGGGACCTAATCCTGGCTCTGCCACTTGCCTTCTGTACAATTTAGGGCGAGTCCCGTCACTTCGCTCGGAGACGCAGTGTGGCCTGGTGGAGAGAGTACGGGCCAGGGACTCAGAAGGACCTGGGTCCTATTCCCGGTTTCACCATTTGTCTGCTGGGTGACTTTGGGCAAGTCCCTTGAGTTCTCTGTGCCTCGTTCCCTCATCTGTAAAATGGGGATTAGCCCTATGTGAGACAGGAACGGTGTCTAACCTCATTATCTCCCCCAGCAAGCACTTAATAAACACCATAATTATCATTATTTATTATTCTCAGTTTCCTCATCTGTAAAATGAAGATCAAATACCTGTTCTACCTCTCCTTATATCGTGAGCTCCACATGGGAAAGGGACTGGGTCCACCCCCAGCACTTAGTAGAGTGCCTGGCACATAGTAAGCGCTTAACAAATATCGTAATCATCATTATTATTATCTTGCATCTACACCAGACTTTAATAAAGTGCACAGTACAAGGTAAGCACTTATTAAGTACCATTATCATTGTCATTATTATCCCTCGGTCTCTGCTTCCAGAATACCACATTTCCCAACCTTCTGGGGAATGCCGGTGGTTTCTAATCCCTGGCTTCTATGTGATGGTGGATGTGAAGGGGACTCTGTAGACAAGGTAAGCACTTATTAAGTACCATTATCATTATCATTATTATCCCTCGGTCTCTGCTTCCAGAATGCCACATTTCCCAACCTTCTGGGGAATGCCGGTGGTTTCTAATCCCTGGCTTCTATGTGATGGTGGATGTGAAGGGGACTCTGTAGAGGAGGGGTTCTGGGAACGATTCTGGACCCAGCCTTCCCAGATCTAGCACATATTCACACACAATAATAATAATGATGATGATGGTGGTATTTGTTAAGCACTTACTATGTGCCAAGCACTGTGATAAACTGCAGGCAGAGCAAGAGTCCCAGTTACAGTCCATATTTTTTGATGCCTTACCCTGAATTTCAGCAATACAAGCAACGCAGGAATGTGACTGACGTTGTTGTTTGTTGTCTTGGCCCACATGTTCTTCTACCACACCCAGTATTCAGGTTGAGCACTTCAGTAAATCTCTATCTCTTCCCTCGTCCCGACCCGGAGCTGTGATAAGTCAATCGACAATAAATAGATTTTAGAGGAAGTCCTGCCCCCAGCTTGTGTTAAATTTTCAAATGCAATATGTTCTGCAATATGTTCTACGTGACCTTGGGCAAACCATTTAACCTCTCTGCCTCAGTTCTTCATCTGTAAATTTTGTGGTGTGGTAGAAGAACACGTGGGCCAAAGGAATCACCAAACTAGAGGGGCAACCGGACACGTAGGTTAGCTGGAATCGTTATCCAACAAGGAGTTCATCGGACGTTGGCAATCCAACACGTTATTCCTAGATGCACTATTACTGATGAATAATAATAATAATAACAATTATGGTTTTTGTTAAGTACTTACTCTGTGCCAGGCACTGTATTAAGCGTTGGGATGGATATAAGCAAATTGGGATGGACACAGTCCTCGTCCCACGTGAGGCTCAAGGTCTCCATCCCCATTTTACAGATGAAGTAACTGAGGCATGGAGAAGTTAAGTGACTTGCTCAAGGTCAGGGTTCTCGACTCCCAGGTAAGATTTTTAGATTCAACAACTTTGCATCATTTTGTAAGAAAGGGTATGGATCTAAAAGTACGACTGGAGACAGCACTGTAGAGAAATGTTCAGAAGTGCAGGGGTGTTCAGGAGGAATTAACCTGTTACTAGGCACTTTATGAAGAATCTGCTGTTCAGCCTAAACAAAGCACACACTTTACTAAAGTTGAAAATACACTATCACAGTGAGGGGAACAAGCTTCTACCCCTAGTGTCCTGTAAAGGCTCAGTCACAGAACAGCTCTTCTTTTATATGACTCTATGATAGTAAACTTTTCTGAAGCTGCATGTTCCAGCAGGAATAATACAGAATTGGGAGTCAGGAGATCTGTGTTTTTTACCCAGCTCCTCCACTTGCCTGCTAGGCGACCGTGGACAAGTCGTTTAACTTTTCTGTGCTGCAGTTTCCTCATCTGTAAAGCAGGGATTAAAAAACTATTCTTTCTCTGCTTTAGATGGTGAGCACCACGCGGGATGGGGACTGTGCTCTGCTTTATTGTATCCACCTGAAGGGCTTGACATATAGTAAACACTTAACTAATACCTCCACTTGGCATCCTTTTAATAAATAATAAGCAATTATTTAGGAACAATTAACATTCCTATATTCCAGAGGTTCTGGAATAGGTTCCAATTTACAAGATGTAAGTCTGTGGGAAAAAAATTACTCCACATTACAACCATTTAATGCAACCACATTTCTGATGAACACCACTCTGTGATGCAGCAGGGTAGGCCTGCGGTCTTAAATGTCCAAAAATCCGATTTCTTTAGAGAGATGAGGATGGAGCCGACAAGGTCCAAGTCAGTGGTGCAGGAGACAAAAAGGAGTAGGAAGAAGGGGAAGGAGAAGAAGCAAAATGGATAGCTTCCTCTGTTGTTATCTCCTCGGCTGTTTCTCCACACTCTGGGTGACAACCCGGGGACCTGGAGTTTGCTGGGTGTTTTCAGCAGCAGAATCCCAGAGCCATAGGCCTAGGAGAGAAAGCATGGGCCTGGGAGACAGAAGGTCATGGGTTCTAATCCCGGCTCCACCACTTGTCTGCTGCATGGCCCTGGTCAAGTCTCTTTGCTTCTCTGTGCCTCAATTACCTCATCTTTAAAACAGGGATTGAGCCCCAAATGGGCCTGAACTGGGTCCAACCTGATTTGCTTCCATCCACCCCAGCACTTAGGACAGTGTCTGGCACGTAGTGAGAGCTTCACAAATACCACAATTATTATTATTAGAGCTGGAATTCCCAGATGTGCTCTGCTGGTGCTGGAATCCCTGGGCGGAAACTACCCATCCCTGCCTGATCCCCTCCCCACTGTCCCAGCCTCTATTTGTCACCTTCCTACTGCATCCCACCTCTGGATTATTTTCTGCGTTACCTTGAGCATGCCATTTAACATCTCTGCCTCAGTTTTTCATCTGTAAAATGGGGTAAATAATTCCCGTCTCTCCTGATGCCATAAGAATGTCATAAAATGTGATACAAAACTGCTCTAAAAACTTTAAAATTCTACAAATTCAAGGTATTTTGATTTGAGTCAAGTACCCTGGCCGTTTGCCAACTGTGTAAGTTCATTCATTCATTCGTGTTTTTTGAGTGCTTACTGTGTGCAAAGCACTTTACTAAGCACTTGGGAGAGTACAATATAACAATAAGCAGTCGTATTCCTTTCCCACAAGGTGAAGGGGCCTCCTTATTCATCTTGAATCAGCGGTACCTGTCGTCTTCCTGAAAGTGAATTCAGCTCTTCGAGAAGGCTCCCCTCCAGTATACTTCCATTAGTAAATTGGGAGTTAAGGAAAACTCAGGCAGAAGCCAGGGTAAAATTTCTAATTGGGTTTAAGCCTGCTGGTGGTTGAAATAGTTTCTATCCCTGTTTCATTGGCTGCAGGAAGATAGGCTGTAAAAATCCAGACATCCATTTTTGTCTATCCCTAGAAATGAATTCTATTCACGGCTTTCTTTATACTCACCCTTTGGAAACTTAAGCACTGCTATTTAAGGGGAAAATAAATTAGGCTAATATAAGAGAAATATAGAGTAATTACACAAGGTTTAGGAATATTTACTTTGAAATCCTATATCTCACGGCAATATGGTTTTGAGTAAAATGAGGTTATTGTGAAAAGATCAAAAAATGTCAGGATAATCCTTCTGAAGCAGTACTGGGCTGTAGGAAAACATGAGTGAAGCAAACAATGTTTCTTTTGTAGGTATTTTATGGTTTCCCTTTGGTTCTGTATTTTTTTCTCTCTCTATTTGAAAAGGCCAAAGCCCAGACAGATTTAAATCTACCCACCTCCCCTTCTAGATTTCTGCGCTGAGGAAAATGGGGCTCTGAGTTTGCCTGGGACAGTGGAAACACTGTGGGAGAAAAGGAAAGGGGTTAGTCTAGCACACCACCAGCATACCACCCCTAGATTTGTACATTCCTCGAAATTAGGGACTAGACTGCTTAACACTCCCTAGGCAAACCTCCTTCCCAGTGCTGCCCCTGGCAATCTCCCCATGCCCTGGAGCGTAGCCCATGGAATCAACCAAGAGTAGATCGGGTGGTGTCCTGAGGGGTGAGGTGAGATGGCAAAATTTCCTGATCCAAGGTATCAGGTCTAGATTAGAGAAGTAAATCCTTGAATCTACTTTCTCTCAGTCTCTTCATTGAGCACTTATCAGGTTTTAGCTATGAAATGTGGCTTGTAAATTATGCAACACACCTTGTTTCTCTACATTTTTTGTGAAAATGGGTGTACAGGGAAGTGTAAAGGAAAAAATAATCATCTCTGTTCTTTACTCCTTGATTGAATAGAAGAAAAGATCATTAAGACTAGAGACCTATCTGGGAAGACTTATGTTTATATACATATGTTTTGTCTTGTATGACTGAAGATGATTTGATTTTATCACTATGAACAGGTAGAGTTGATTAGAGCGATGTGGTTAGTATAATGAAACACGATTAACCACATTTGGAGAAAATACCCTCCCATTAAATGAAACCCATTATTGTAAAGTGATGTGAGACAGTCATCTCTCCATATAAATTTTCCAAAACTTTTTTATCTGAGTATCCACACTGGTCAAGTTTGCTGAACAACTGCTTTCTCTGTCTTTTGGTCCCAGAGGTGACGTCTTATCAGATGTAGTCGGAATAGCACCTAGTAATACACATTTCCTGCCCATGGTGAGCTTACAATCAGGATCGGCAAACAGACATTAATATAAATAAGTGTGTGCCAGACGTGGACCTAAGTGCTGGGAGCTGGGAGGGGGATAAGCTCAGCCTCCAGACCTTAAGATGGTTGCGGAGAGGGAATATGTCCGTTCATTGATATACTGCATCCTCCCAAGCGCTTAGCAGAGTGCTCTGCTCGCAGTAAGTGCTCAATAAATACTGGGGGAATCAATTAAGGGAGCAAGTCAGGGTGACGCAGAAGGGAGTGGGAGAGAGGAATGGAGGGCTCAGTCATGACCTCCCCTTCGACGCCTCTCACTTCCCAGGGCCGGGATCGGATCTTGGTTCCCTCGGCCCCACTTGCTCCCGTCCTCCCCAGAAAACATACTACTAGGTAGAGTACTATCTCTGACACCCAAGCCTGGGTTCCTTCCACTTAGCCGCACTGCTTCTAATCTTAGGTCTGTTATAGCACTTTTATTACTAAAGCGCTCTCACATTAATTAGTTGATTTCAAACCCTCACAACACTCCAGTGAGATAGGGAGACGAGGCAGGTATTACTACCCCCATTTTACAGATGGAGAAGCTGAGGTTCAGAGAAGAGAAGTCAGTTGCCCACTGTCACATGGTAGACTAATGGTACGGGTCTAACTTGAACCCAGGGCCTCTGGCTCCTAGGCCAGGGCCCTACCACTTCTCCACAGCGCTTCCCCTAGTAATTCAGTTACTCTTTCTACTTCTTTAACTGCTGCTGCTCCTAATATTAATGATAACGTTGGTATTTGTTAGGCACTTACTATGTGCCGAGCACTGGTCTAAGCGCTGGGGTAGAAAGCAGCGTGGCTCCGTGGAAGGAGCCTGGGCTTCGGAGTCAGAGGTCGTGGGTTCGACTCCCGGCTCTGCCACTTGTCAGCTGTGTGACTGTGGACAAGTCACTTAACTTCTCTTTGCCTCAGTTACCTCATCTGTAAAATGGGGATTAAGACTGTGAGCCTCAGGTGGGACAACCTGATGACCCTGTATCTACCCCAGAGCTTAGAACAGTGCTCTGCACATAGTAAACACTTAACAAATACCAACATTATTATTATTATTATTACAGGGTAATCAGGTTGTCCCACTTGGGGCTCATAGTCGTGATCCCCATTTTATAGATGAGAGAACTGAGGGCCCAAGTCATATGGCTGACAGGTGGAGGAGCCAGGATTAGAACCCATCACCTTCTGACTCCTAAACCCGGGCTCTTTCCACTGAGCCACACTGCTACGGCAGCGTGTTCAATTCTGACTACATCTGATACGACATCACTTCCGGGACCAAAAGACAGAGAAAGCAGTTGTTCAACAAACTTGACCAGTGCAGATACTCGGATAAGAAAATTGTGGAAAATTGATATTGAGTGATGACTGTCTCACATCACTTTTCAATAATGGGTTTCATATAATGGGAGGGGTATTTTCTCCCAGTGTGGTTAATTGTGTCTTATTATACTAACCACATCGCTCTTATCAACTCTATCTGTTCATAGTGAGAAAATTAAATTACCTTCAGTCACACAGGACAAAACATACGTATATAAATGTAAAATCTTCCAAGATAGGTCTCTAGTCTTAATGATCTTTTCTTCTACTCAGTCAAGGATTGAAGAACAGAGACGATTTTTTTTTCCCTTTACATTTCCCTACACACCCATTTTCACAAAAAATGTATAGAAAGAAGGTATGCTACCTAATTTACAAGCCACGTTTCATAGCTAAAACCACAAAGCATTACCCTGGCGTCGGCAAATTATTTCGGGCAAAGATTATAGCACTAATTTGGCATGGAACTTCCTACTTTCCTGTACTGTCTGTAAACGTTTACTGCTTAATCATCATTTCATTCAGAATAAAACGGAACTTTGTGAGTGTGCTTGTTACTTAAAAGCTCCCCAATGTTCTCAACAAACTGGCCATTATACTGTAGAGCAGTAATATGCTCACGGATCCCTGTTTACCTAGTTTGTTTAAAATGGCAAAAATACTTTAAACAAAAAAAGTATGACCAACACTATCATAAGGGAATTGAAAATGCAGCCATGTCTTTACTATATATAGCAAGATGCGTATATATAGCTACATTGCTATGTATAACGGATATATATAGTACAGATATGGTTATAATATGTATACATATGTATAAATGAAATATCCCAGAACATTCTCCACCAATCTCAAAATTAGAAAGCCAACATAGTTTTGGAAACGGAAAATAAATGCTACATATGATCATATATATAATCTCTCATTCTTCCGTCCAGTTGTATTCAGTGAGTGCTTACTGTGTGCAGACCACTCTACTAACGCTTGGGAGAGTACAATACAAAAATAAACTATAAAAATAATCTCATATGTCCATATATATAGAGAGAGAGCGAGAGAGAGATTAAATAAAATAATGTCTAAATACTGCCTCTGAAATTATTTATTTTGTCTTATAATGTGCACATTTTAACTCCAGTATGCCCAGCTCTATCACTGTACGTACCTTTGCAAAATTGAGTGGATTCTGTTACCGTCTTTTCTCTCTGCCATGTTCTTTCAATAACCATACAGGACCTCCTCTTTAGCACCTTAGTTACTGTCATCTTAACAGAACGTTAAGCAAAAGAATGCTAAACAAAGAATCGTTTCCCACAAGAAACAATTCCACGGTGCCTTAATGTATTCCAAAGACCCAAAATATGGACCAAAATGATACAAATGTTTAAAATAGTGATTAAGAACACAGTAGATAGCTTCATAATCAATGATAAAACATGTTCCTTTCTGCTATAACTCTGCAGTGTGTTCTTTTTTCTTTTTTGGTCTTTTTTATGGTATTGGCTGAGCGCTTCTTATGTGCCGGGTATTTTGCTAAGTGCTAGGCTAGATACATGCTAGTCGGGTTGTCTGTGTCCCTCATGGGGCTTAGAATATTAATCCCCATTTTACAGATGAGGTAACTGAGGCATAGAGAAGTGGAGTGGCTTGCCCAAGGTAACACAGCCGTCAAGTGGCGGGGCTGGGATTAGAAGCCCAGTGACTCCCAGGCCTAAGCTCTGTCCACTAGGCCATGCTGCTTCTCAGCATGGGTTCCTGAAGACAGTCATGCTAAAGATATCGGGTAATGGACATGTTCTCATTAATCAATGGTATTTATGGAGCACTTACTGTGTGCAGAGCAATGAACTAAACACTTGGGAGAGATCAGTATAACAGAATAGTTGGACTCAAACCCTGTCCACCGGTTTCATTCATTGATTCAGTAGTATTTATTGAGCGCTTACTATGTGCAGAGCACTGTACTAAGCACTTGGAATGTACAGTCAAACAACAGATAGAAACAATCCCTGCCCATCGATGGGCTTACAGTCTAATCGGGGGAGACAGACGGATGAAAACAATAGCAATAAATAGAATCAAGGGGATGTACATCTCATTAACAAAATAAATAAGGTAATAAAAATATATGCAAATGAGCAAACGAGCACAGTGCTGAGGGGAGGGGAAAGGAGAGGGGGATGAGCAGAGGGAAGGGGGGGAAGAGGGCTTAGCTGAGGGGAGATGAAGAGGGGGGCAGAGAGGGAGCAGAAGGAAAAGGGGAAACTCAGTCTGGGAAGGTCTCTTGGAGGAGGTGAGCTCTCAGTAGGGCTTTGAAGAGGGGAAGAGAGTGAGTTTGGCGGAGTTGAGGAGGGAGGGCATTCCGGGACAGCGGGAGGATGAGGCCCGGGGTCGCCGGAGGGATAGGCGAGATCGGCGGACGGTGAGGAGGTGGGCAGCAGAGGAGCGGAGTGTGCGGGCTGAACTGTAGAAAGAGAGAGGGGAGGAGAGGTAGGAGGGGGCAAGGGGATGGAGAGCCTTGAAGCCTAGAGTGAGAAGTTTTTGTTTCTTGCAGAGGTTGATAGGCAACCACTGGAGGTTTCCTTCTTTGACTGTGAGCCCAAAGTGGGACAAGAACTATATCCAGCTTGATCATTTTGCGTCTGCCTGATACCTAGTCCAGTATTTAGCACAAAGTAAGTACTAAATAAATGCCATCATTTTTTTCTGAAGCATTGTGTCGTAGTAATGATTGATTTAACTGAAATGAATGCATCTGGGGTAGAAGTTCAAAAATACTGCCATGAGAGACATTTCCGGATGCAAATGCCTGTATTCTTTTTTGTATCATTTGTCCTTTGATGATCATTTTCTGCAAGGGTCATTTTCCTGAATCAATTACAGTACCGTGGTGGTACAAAACAAAAAACAACAACCCAAAAACGCTAAAGTTCAGGAAGCCTCGTTCAGCCTAGCATGAGTGTTTAAGGCTAAGAAAGAGGCGGTGAAAGTTCCCAGCTGCCCAGTCAATTTTCCCTTGTCACTTCCCCTTCGAAGGAAAGCATCACCAATAAACTGCATTGCCCGGGTGTAATATCTGGCTGTCAATTTTGTTTTTCAGCTGAGGGCCCCATTACAGACTGCTTACAAGGGACAGAGCTGAAGGAGAGGAGATAGTCACATCAGTCAGAGAAATCCCTTCGACTTAGACTGTGAGCCCTACGCAGGACAGGGACCATGTCCAATCTGATCATCTTGTATCTGCCTCAGTGTTTAGTACAATGCCTGGCTCAGAGTAAGAGCTTAAAAAGGACCAAAACACGTACACACACAGGCCACACATACAGAGATACACCCATACACCCCATCAGCCCATACATGTTTCATAATAATTTTATTTTGGGGTGACGAAATTGTGAAGACGAGTCAATAGCCCTCCTTGTCCTGGCTGGCCCTATAGAATAGTTTTCCCTAAAACCCCTCCTCCTTAGCAGATCACCACCTGACACTGACTCTGTGTAAGAAAGGCTTCTTCATTTATTCAGACCGGAGAGAAAATGCTGTTGCTCTAAGATTGTGCTTTCAATATGTTTTTTAACCTTTAAACAAAAGTTGGGTCTTTCAGTAATGGTCACTACAGCTTGAATGCTTGACTCTACTTTGATTGCTAGCCTATCCATCCCCGGTTTCGTCCAGTCTGATTCATTTTGTGGAAAAAATAGCCCATAGTTTCCTAGTAGTCTTCCATCCAAATTGCACAAACTAAATTCAAAAATTACCGGATTATGACCTAGATCTTATGTGTACTTGCGTCAATATTTATTCTTTTAATCCTGATCTTTCGTGCCCCTCTCCATAAATCAGCAGTTTGTGCTAACAAATTAGAGATCTTCCATTATCTAATGTTAAATAGTGAAGGGTGAGCTAATCAAATGGACTTGAGCCCTTCTGTGAACCAGTCAAAACACTTAAGAGGATGAGGGGTTTCTTCTGAAGGATTTTAGGAGGAAAAGGAAGATAGATTTCAAGGGCAAATGTGCGCACCAGGAAATTAGAAAGCTATCACTGTACACAGAGAGAGGAACCAAGAATATTTTACAAGTGAATATGGAAAAGTTTAAAGCGAGTGAGGATCCCTTTGGTCTTTTCCCTGAATGCCAGCCACCTGCCCGTTGGACAAATAATATATCATTGTTCAGGAAACTGGGAGCCACCTGGAACAAGGTCAATTTGATGCTGATGGAAGCAACAGAATTCTCTCCAGTACCTTAACAGTGTATATGACATTTAGTTTGCAGTTAGGATGATAGATGTCTTCCTGCCTCACTGGTCTGTCTCCAAAGTGTAGACAATATGTGTGTAAAGGACTCAGGAGTCCTCTGGGTTGATCTAAAGACTAAACCTCCGGAAATAACAAACTTAAAATAGGTAGAATCAGCCTAGGGTAAGGAGCACGGGACCTGTAGTAAGACAATTTAGGTTTCAGCCCCAGCTCTGCCACTCACCTGCTGGGTAGCCTTTGGCAAGTCACTTAATTTCTCTGTGCCTCAGTTTCCTCATCTGTAAAATAAGAGTTTAATACCTGCTCTCTCTTCCTCCTCCTCCCCCCCCCCCGGGGTGGGGGGAGGGGGGAGGGGGGGAGGGTCTAGGGTGAAGCCCAGGTGTTACAGGGACTATCTAATTGGAATGAATTAGAAAGGGCATGGGCCCAGCAGTCAGAGGACCTAGCTTCTAATCCTGGCTCCACCACTTGCCTGCTGAGTGACCTTGGGCAAGCCATTTCAATTCTCTGCGCCTCAGTTCCCTTATCTGTAAATGGGGGATGAAGACTGTGAGCCCCACGTGGGACAACCTGATCACCTTGTATCCGCCCCCCCCGGGCGCTTAGAACAGTGCTTAGCACACAGTAAGTGGTCAACAAACGCCATCATGATTATTATTAGTAGTAGTAATAGAAGTTGAATAAAATAATAGTTATAATAATGTTGGTAGTAATTGTAAAAATAGAAGCAGACGTAGCAGAAATCAATCAATAGCTTTTGTTCAGCACCTATTTTCTGTTGAGTTCCATGCTATGTTCCTGGGAGATTCCAATCTGATTACTCGTAATGACAGTAACCATAATAAGAGCATTAATAGCCATAGTAATAGGAGTAGAATTTCTGTATTAAGTCCCTGCTGAGTGTGACACATTGTACTAACCCCAACAACTATCTGATCTGATTATCTTGTACTTACCTCGATGCTTAGTAAGTCCTAGGCGTATAGTAACTACTTAAATAGAACAACACTCATCCTAATGTTATTACTGATTTTAGTATTATCGTTATTAAGCAAAATCCATAGCCCAGAGGAGCAGCGTGGTGGAGTGGATAGAGCACGGACCTGGGAGTCAGAAAGACCAGGGTTCTAATTTGGCTCTACCACTTGTCTACTGGGTGACCATGGACAAATCACTTCACTCCTCTGCGGCTGTTACCTCATCTGTAAAATGAGGATTAAGAGCGTGAGCCTTATGTGGGGGAGGGACTGTGTCCAACCTGACCAGTTTGTATCTACCCCAGGACTTAGAACAGTGCTTGGCACATAGTACGGGCTTCACAAGTACCATTACTATTATTATTATTATTGTTAATAACCATCAGGTACTTACAAACTAATAGAGGAGACAAGCAGACGCAGTCTTTGCACAGCAGGAAGAATAAGCACAGGAATACAAACCCAAGCTTAAGAACATCCTCATCCGTTTCCTGTTTCCCAGCTGTTTCTTGGGAAGTCTCCCATCTGTTCTACTCTATGAAAAGCAGCGTGGTTCAGTGGAAAGAGCCCGGGCTTGGGAGTCAGAGGTCATGGGTTCCAATCCCTGCTATGCCACTTAGCTGTGAGACTGTGGGCAAGTCACTTCACTTCTCTGGGCCTCAGTTACCTCATCTGGAAAATGGGGATTAACGGTGAGCCTCACGTGGGACAACCAGATTACCCTGTATCTACCCCAGCGCTTAGACCAGTGCTCTGCACATAGTAAGCGCTTAACAAATACCAACATATTATTATTATTACTAGAAATGCCCTCTCTCAATCCCTTAGCTCCCTTCACACATATTGTCCATCACCCTGCTCCCATTCCTATCCAAACTCCTGGAATGGGATCACTCTATCTGCTGCCAGCTTCCCAACTCTCTTCTTGACAAGCAGCGTGGCATAGTGGAGAGAGCACGGGGCTGGGAGTCAGAAGATCATGGGTTCTAAACCTGGCTCCGAGACTTCTCTGCTGTGTGGTCTTGGGCAAATCACTTCTCTGTATCTCAATTACCTCATTTGTTAAAATGGGGATTAAGACGGTGAGCTCTATGTGGGACAGGGACAGTGTCCAACCCGATTTGCTTGTATCCACCCCAGTGCTTAGTACAGTGCCTGGCACATAGTAAGCACTGAACAAATACTATATTTATTATCATTATTATTACACGGTCCAATCAGGTTTTCTATCCCTTCACTCCAAGACTGAACTCTCCAAGTCACCAAAGAACATCTCATGACCAAATCCAGTGGACAGCTCTCTTGTCCTAATGTACCTTGACCTTTCAGCTGCCTTTGATCTGGTGGACAATGTCTTCCTTCTTGAAAAACTTCGGTTCTATTAGACTTCTGTTTTGCAGAGCCACTTCTAACCTTGTTCCCCTCCTGTATCTACACTGTAGGCTCCTCTTTATGATATTTCTTAAGTGTTTACTATTGCCAGGCACTGTTCTAAGCACTGGGGTAGATACAGAATAATCAGGTTGGACATAGACCATGTCCCACATGGGGCTCACAGTATTAATTCCCATTTCACAGATGAGATAACTGAGTCACAGAGAAGTTAAGTAACTTTGCCTAAGTTCGCACGGCAGATACACGACAGATCTGGGGTTAGAACCCAGGTCCTTCTGACTTCCAGAGCCATACTCTATCCACTAGGCCAAATGGGGGCAAGGACTGTGTCTGCCAACTCTATTGTACTCTCCCAAGTGCTTAGTACAGTGCTCTGCACATGGTAAATACCATTGCATTATTAATTCAACTGTATTTTCTCAGTTTAATTTGCTGATTATTTTCTGTTTGTTTACTTCCACCTCTCTTGCCCTAACTGTGGATGTACCCCCAAGGTTGTTTTCTTAGTCCCTTATTCTTCCTTCTATACATATACCACGGGAGCTCATCCACATTCCTGGCTTCAGTTACTATTTCTTCAAGGACGGCCGCCAAACCTCCCTATCATGGCCTGATCTTTCACCTAACCTGCAATCCCACAAGCTCTTGAGTCTCCTAGACGGCTTCCCTGGGCTATTGATCAATCCATTGGGATATCCCACCAGGACGATGAACCCAGCCAATCAGGAAGGGAATTTATCTTCTTTCCTGCTAAAACCATTCTTCCTCCTTGGATTTCTATCTCTGTCATTGGCACCACCATCTTCCTTGTTCCAGTAGATTAGAGATAGGGGAAATGGTAGAGTATAAGAATATTTACGTATTTATCGTGAGGCTGGGACGAATATCAAAGTGATTAAGGAGTGTTCAGTCAAGTCATTAGTCAAAGCTGAATGAAGGGCAGATAGAGAACATGAGTTAGCATCTTGGAGATGTGATTTAGGAGGTATCTGCCCAAAGAGTGCCTTACCTTTCTGGATTATCATTCACCTTGCTTGTCTTTCCACGGCAATTGTTCAGATGGGATTCAGCATTGCCTGTCTTTTTTTTTAACTATGCCCTTGAAACATTTTCTCTGTCCTTCTTGATACTGGTTTCCTAATTTCAGTTAATCATCCAGCAGCTGTTTGGGTATCTTGTTGTTGTCTATTGTCCCACCCAGTTTAGCTGGATTAAGGAGTATAACTTCAATGCCTTAATCAATCAATCAACAGTTTTATTGATCACTTACATGCAGAGCACTCTACTCCACATGCGAGTACAGTATAGCAGAATTAGCAGCCTCGTTCCCTGCCCATAATGAGTTTACAGTCTAGAGAGAAACTTAGTCTAGAGACGAGCTCATTGTTTGTGATCCTTTCTCCTCTCTATTGAGTTCCGCCTGCAAGCAAGGCTGATGAATCGGCTCAAGGAATTGAATGCAGTGTTTGTGGCAAGTCCAGGTCTCACAGCCATGGGGAAGGTTGGACAGTTAACCTTTAGCTTGTTCTGGAGCCTAATTCCATGATTCTGCTACTTTCTCTTTAAATTTCCCAAAGGACATGCTGGCTTTTTTGATTCGAATTTCTATTTCCTAAAGTATGCAGCCTAGGTAACAGATATTTTGGGGAATGTTTAATTCTGCGCTGCTGATACAAGTCTTCAGTGGTATTTGTAGCCTCCCGGTGCTGGCCTTGTCTTCTCTGTGCCTCAGTTACCTCGTCTGTAAAATGGGGATTAATACTTAGTAGAGTGCCTGACACATAAGTAAGCATTTAGCAAATATCATTAAAAAAAAAGATGGCCTCCCAACAGCATCACTTTCAGGTTGCCACACAGGAACTGGTTAAGTGTTATGCTATTACCTATTCATATTACATATCCAACCCAGCAGAGCTGTGTTGCCTTAAATATTGTTGAGTGTGAGGAAGCCTAATATTTACTGAGAACAAGACAGTATGAGAAATCCTCCTGAGGTTCAAAATTTAGGATCCAAAAGGATGAATACATAAACATAAAATTCCAGTAGCATTCATACAGACTTCAGGTCTACAAAAGACTTTCAATGACCTTCAGCTCCAGTAGTTTTTTTTCATGCTCTGAGCTGTTCTTAAACTTGATGTATGTGATCTTGGGCAAGTCACTTTGCTTCTCTTCATGCTCTAAACTGCTCGTATACATGGTATATGTGACCTCGGGCAAGTCACTTCATTTCTCTGTGCCTCAGTAACTTCATTTGGAAATGGAGATTGAGAGTAGGAGCCTTAGGTGGGACAGGGGACGTGTCCCACCTGATCATCTTGTATCTACCCAACGTCTAGTACAGTGCTTGGCATATTGTAAGCACTTAGAAATACCACAATTATCATCCCTACTACGTCCTCTGAGGCGTTTATGTTCATTTTTAGTGACTCGTCTTGTAATTGAACTCATTTAAAGCCTAGTTTGCTTGGGGTTTGGTTACTAACTTAGATAACAAGGTGGGAGGAGAGTAGGGAGGGACATGAAAGAAAGGTCATCTACTACACCCCCATGCTATACAGAAATCATTGAGAGGGTCAACCTATAACAAGGGCAGGTAATATTTGCAATATAACAGAGAGCATGCTGGTTCTGGTCTGCGAGGATTAAGCGGGCTTTTGCTGAGGGTTGGGCCTTTTATTTTCCCTTCTTCTGGCCAGAACAGATATGGTACAGAAACTACCTGTAGAAGCTTGTACTCATGAGAAGCCTCGGTAAGTTATCAAGCAATGTAGTTTATGAAAATCATTTGCTTCACTTTTGAAACATTACAGCGAGAAACCAGAGATGAGTCAACAGGCACTGAAAACTCAGCATCCGGTGAGCAAGAGTTTCCCTTGACTAATTGCTACAAGAGAAACCTACCCTTTAAAAACCTTCTCCATTATTAATCAAACAATTAATGAGAGAAAAAGCAGTGTAACTGGATTCATGCTATGGAATCTAACACCCGCTCTGTCGGAATCTGTTCCTGGTTTCTTTTTTATATCTCACAATGCAAGAGGAGATATAGCCTACCTGCATCTGGATGGGGACACACTACAGAATCCCTGGGGGATATATCTTCCTACTTACGAAGAGAAAGGAGAATAATAAATGCCAAGTGACAATAGAGTTGCCTTTTCTGTCTGTTCGACCACTCCGTAACTGCGTTTTCTTCTGATTCTAAGGCAGGAAAAGCTATTTGTTGCAGGGAGAGTGTCAAAGCTATAGACACTCAACTATCTGGGCCTCCAGAGAGTGTCTCTTTTGTTTAGCAGCCCAGTAAAACATGGAAACCTGGATGCTGTTAGGTCAGGTAAACTGTATTCCCTGTCCCGAGCTAAAAAGCATGTGACAGAAAAGCATTAAATATAATGGCAGGAATAATGCAAAGCTAAACAAAAGAAACAAACGAAGATGTCAAATGAGAAGACACTATTAGAAAATAGTAAATGACATCAGCCTAAATAAATTAATGAATGGATCAGACCTGAGATGATCTAATAAGAAGGCAGGGTGAATCAAAATGAGAATGAAATTTTCTGAAAGATATGCCCTTTAAAGTGGCTTTATTTTCTCAATTTCCTTTCAAGTAAAAGAGCCTGTGTCTTTCCTATACCTAGTGGGAATAGAACCTTCTTTAATGAGGAATAAAGCCATTCCCCAAATTGTCCTTTCAATCCTATAAAGATTAAAAAGCACGTCCAGGAGATTCACCTCCCATTTGACCGATTTGAAAACAATGGTCGGTTTGGATTCCCATCCCAACTTTTGAGATGCTTTTATTAAGTCAAACGGAATTCTTACTTTACCAACTAGCAGGGATACCCTCCCTTTTTACCTTCAGCAGAAGCTGTTAGGAACTCCTAAACTAGGTTTACTGGTGAGTCGAGATCTTCCCTGGAAACTGATGAATGGGCTTCAGCTGCATCCTAAATGTGGCTGATATCCATAAAATATGCCTTGACATTTTGAACATGTGCAGCTGCTGCTTTTAGTCTGAATCACCAAGTTCTTTACTTAGCGACGAGGAGTTCAAAAAGAAAGGGGGAGAGCTGGCTGACTTGTTTTTGAAGTCCTAGGATACTGGTTAACAAAATCAATAGATTGATCAGTCATTCAGTTGTCTCTCCCCGCTTCAGTCTATACTTCACTCTGCTGCCTGGATTATCTTTCTAAAGAAACGCTCTCGACATGTCACCTCTATCAACCTTCACATGAGGCAAAAACTCCTCACTCTTGGCTTCGAAGCTCTCCATCACCTTGCCCCTTCCTACCTCACCTCCCTTCTCTCCTTCTACAGCTTAGCCCGCACACTCTGCCATCACGCACCTCCTCTGCCATCACTCACCTCCTCACTGGGCATCATGCTTGCCTATCCCATCATCGAGCCCTGGCCCACATCCTACCTCTGGCCTGGAATGCCCTCCCTCCTCACCTCCGCCAAACTAACTCTCTTCCCCTCTTCAAAGCCCTACTGAGAGCTCACCTCCTCCAGGAGGCCTTCCCAGACTGACCCCCCCTTTTCCTCTGTTCCTCCTCCTCTCCCCATCGCACCTACTCCCTCCTTCTGCTCTACCCTCTTCCCTGCCCCACAGTACTTGTGCATATTTGTACATATTTATTTTTCTATTTATTTCATTTATGATGTATATATCTATCTGTCTATCTATAATTATTATTTATCTATTTTGATGCTATTGATGCCTGTCTACTTGTTTTGTTTAGTTGTCTATCTCCCCTCCTAGACTGTGAGCCCACTGATGAGAGAGGGATTGTCTCTATCTGTTGCCAAATTGTACTTTCCCAGGGTTTAATACAGTGCTCTGCACACAGTAAGCACTCAATAAATACAATTCAATGAATGAATGAATGAATGAATTCAATCATATTTATTGAGCTCCAACCACTTGCAGAGCACTGTACTAAACCCTTGAGTGAGTACGATATAACAGAGCTGGTTTATCACTGGCCTCTTAGTAGTTTGGAGACTGGGAGATCTTTCCTGGGCTAAAAATGTAGAGTTCAACTTTCTTATATCTGATTCATTATTCGACTCTTTTATGGGATGCTGAATAGTATTTTTCAACATTTTTCTTTTCCTGCTACGAAATCAAGGCAGGTTATCTTTGCCATATCCTCTGGTTAATTGAAAGGGGTGGGATATTTCAGGCCGAGGGAAGGAATGGGGACAGAAGAGTCAAGTAAGATACAAAAAGGTTAGCTTGTGAGAAAAGACTGACAAGGTCTAGCACCAGGCTGAATGTGAGGACTAAGTGACTCAGAGGAATCAAAGGTGACATGAATATAGCAAGTGGTTCAGTGGAAAGAGCCTGGGCTTTGGAGTCAGAGGACGTGGGTTCGATTCCCTATTCTGCCACTTGTCAGCTGGGTGACTGTGGGCAAGTCACTTAACTTCTCTGTGCCTCAGTCACCTCATCTGTAAAATGGGGATTAACTGTGAGCCTCACGTGAGACAACCTGATCACCCTGTATCTAACCCAGCACTTAGAACAGTGCTCTGCACATAGTAAGTGCTTAACAAATACCAACATTATTATTATTATAGCAAACTAGGACAAGGAAAATGGTGGCTCTCTTGACTATGATGTGAAAGTTAGGTGGAGGAGTGGGTTTAGGAGGGAAGATGAGTTTAAGACAGGTCGATGAACTAGTGCAGTATAAAGTTATCTCTGAACTTTGTTCCCATGGCCCCCAAGATGACAACTATTAACTGTCCATACTGTATTTGCATCAACTGCAGAAAACCCAAACTCAGAAAACTGAAAACAAAAACCCAGAAGCAGCGTGGCTCAGTGGAAAGAGCACATACTTGACAGTCAGAGGATATGCGTCCTAATCCCAACTCTGTCACTTGTCTGCTATGTGACTTTGGGCAAGCCACTTAACTTCTCTGAGCCTCAGTGACCTCATCTGTAAAATGGGGATTAAGAGCGTGAGCCACACGTGGGACAACCTGATCACCTTATATCCTCTCCAGTGCTTAGAACAGTGCTTTGCACATAGTAAGCGCTTAACAAATGCTATAATAATAATTATTATTATTATTATTCTCTGTGCCTCAGTGACCTCATCTGTAAAATGGGGATTAAGAGTGTGAGCCCCACGAGGGACAACCTGATTATCTTGCATCTACCCCAGCGCTTAGACTGGAACTCGGCACATAGTAAACATTTAACAAATACCATAACTATTATTATTTTTCCAGGGGTTTTACTGTAATGCAGATAGCTAAAATATAGAAACACTAGACAAAAGGCTTTAAATCTCCAAATGACAGTGTGAGTTGGCCCTGTTCAATTTTTCCTCATCACTTCAGTCTCCTTGCTCTGTATTAGCAAAAAGACAGAAAAAGAGCTGAGTCTCAATGCCTATTTATTGTAGTACTGTCTAAGAGATATTTGAGGAACCAAGTTAAATTTCATCATCGAGAGGTATAGCCAAACCCCAGCATCGCACGTAGATAGCTTGTCAGAACTAGTTGTAACAGGTGCATTATTGAATTTTGCTTAATTACTCACTACGTAAGGCGTGATAAAAACTGCACAGAGCTGCATACCTTAATTATCACAGTACATCAGCACAAACTGTTGTAAACAAAAGCACGGAGACTCTGGGATGAACTCTGAGCTGGATTTACGTTTCATCAGATTCACATTAATTGAGACAAAGACTAATGTTTCGGGGAAGAAAAAAACCCACAAAGGCTTTCTTGATTGAAGCATAACTCATTTTCCACTGGGGACATAAAATGCTGATGAGCTGTAAAGCCAGCCCCCTCAAGGACGTTATTTCTGCAGCCAGTGAGGGTAGTGAAGGAATGAAGGGGAAGGAATTCAATTTTCTGGGGCTGAAGAAAGCAGATCTCGGCCAGCTATGGCCAGCTTGAGGCTGAGGGAGGGAAAGAGAGGAGAGGCCACGCGCTTTCACTTGTCTCTGCTAGAGATTTGAGGACCAGGGCCCTCTCGGTAGGCTAAAGGCGCACCAAGGCCACTTGCTAGGGGGGCTGAAGTGAAGCCATAACTTTAGAGTCTACAGGCAACCATCCAGATGAGCCTTATGTGGTGAGCTTTATGGAGCAGCAGCTGGCAAGCTGGCATTCTTCTGGATGCTCCTCTGAGAGTATCTTATTTAGCGAGCCGTCTCGTGAGGCAAATTGTGCCTGCGAGTCACCAGCTGGCCAGCTGCAACCTGGGGGCAATGGAACTGGGAAATTCCTCAAAAGAAGAGAGACGAAGAAGACCATCCCCTCCGGCATCTCTCTTTGTGAAGCCAGCTATTCTTTAGATGCTCTGTCCAGAACCTTGAACCAAGTTGTGAAAGAACAAGTCCTATTTGGAATACTCTTTTGGGCACGGGCCACAGCATTGCAGGTGAAAAGTTAATATCTCTGATGATTATTTTCAACCATCTCTTTTGTCCAGCATCTTCTCCATTTCCTAAACTGGAGAAAGTCTGACCCACACCTCACTGTGGAGTGGGGTGGGATAGGGTGCAGGAATGGGCCATGGTCTTCCACCTCACTGCCATAGAGAAGGCTGGACACAGCGTCCACATGCGGACCTGGGGTCGGAGCTTCGTGCTGGTTCTTGCCACCCTCTGTCTTGCAATCTTCTAAGATCACGTTGGCCTTTTTGGTTCAGTTCTGTATTTCTTTAACTCTGCATTGCTGGGCTGCATTACTGCATTACTCCATTACTGCATTACTAGACTAGGGGGAATGATATCGCTTCTGTCTTACACTCTTCCAAGGGTACGTTGGCCTTTTTTGTTGATTTTTGTATTTAACTATGAATTGTTGGGCTGCATTACTCCATTACTAGAGGAGTAATAGCCATCATGCTATCATGGCTTAGTGGAAAGAACATGGGCTTGAGAGTCAGAGGTGGTGGGTCCTCACCCGGGCTCCGCCACTTGTCAGCTGTGTGACTTTGGGCAAGTCACTTAACTTCTCTGTGTCTCAGTTCCCTCATCTGTAAAATGGGGATGAAGACTGTGAGTCCCGTGTGGGACAATCTCATTACCTTGTATCTACCCCAGTGCTTAGAACAATGCTTGGCACATAGTAAGTGCTTAACAAACACCATTATTATTATTATTATCATTATTATTTAGTGCATTTCACTGTTTAAGAACTTGGGAAAGTACAACAGAAGAAAAACACATTTCCATCTCCTCCATATATGTATACAGCAGTTTCGGAATCTCATTTAAGCTGGGAGAGTTTCCCAAAGGATTGGAAACATATTTTTCATGGCATTTATTAAACACTTCCTATGTGCCAGGCACTATACTAAGCACTGGGGGTAGGTCCAAGTTAATCAGACTGGACGCTGTCCCTGTCCGGCATAAGGCTCACAGGCTTAATACCCATTTTACAGATGAGGTAACTGTGGCACAGAGAAGATAAGTGACTTGCCCCAGGTCATGCAGGAGACAAGTGGCAGATGTGGGATTAGAACTCAGGTCCTTCTGACTCCCAAGCTCTATCAGGCCACACTGCTGATTCCATCCTGCCAGATCTGTCGTCACATCCTCAGGTCCGGAAGCAAATCATACACCGAGTCGATTTAGACCCCACAGACAACCCTACTTCACTTCTTCGATGATAGAAAAAGGATCACTGTCACTGGGCAGGGATTGTCTCTATCTGTTGCCAAATTGTAGATTCCAAGTGCTTAGTACAGTGCTCTGCACATAGTAAGCAGTCGATAAATACTATTGAACGAATGATTCCTTCAACTCCAACTCGACCAGCCATCAGTTTCATCATGAAGCAGCTTGAAGGTCTTGGTGAATTTTTCAGGTCAGCCATTTGCTTTGAGATTTCCAGAGCTCTGGCTGGTCGATGGTGGGAAATGTTTTTGTGAGGTCAACGAAGACAGAATCGAGGTCTTGTTTTCACATGGCTCTCTGTGCTTTTTCTGTATCTGTCCATTACACCTTGGTCTGAAGCCACATGACAATTTGGGCTTTAACAGCTTGTTCAACCGATCTCTGGGTAGATGCTTCCTTATGGTGGAAATCCTGAAGTATCGGAGAACTTTATAAATCATGGCTCATCTGAAGCAGGCAGGTAACACAAATTATTCTTTCCTTGAGTTGCAGTGAGTTTCTGTGTTGTGAATCAAAACTACATGTTTAATGGCTTCCTCTGTCAGGACCTCATGCTAAATCCAATCAGCTCAAGCTTCTCCTTATACAGCTGCACCACACTGATAAAAGGAGGCCTCATATTTTTCTCTAGAAATGGATGAACACGCTGTGAGTTCAGAAACTTGTGCGACGTCTAAAAATGATTTGGCAAGTTTAGCTTCTGGTTTCCTGTTGGACACCTCTAATTAGACTTCTGGTGAAAAGAGCTTATTTGTGGTGAATTATTTTGAGACACTTAATTCTGGTCGATGGTCAAATTTTTCTCTTTGGGAAAATAAGGCCTTTCTCAATGCTTTCATGAGACTTCTATGAAATGTTACTATGACTACCAATATTCTATCCCGGCATTTGCCACAGGTTCAGATAGTTTAGTATTGCCAAAATGACCTTTGCCTTCGTTTCAGACCGACTTGGGATCTCTATATTGGCTTTAGGGCACAGCGTGGCTTAGTGGAAAGAGCCCGGGATTGGGAGCCAGAGGACGTGGGTTCAAATGCCGGCTCTGCCACCTGTCTGCTGTGTGACTTTGGGCAAGTCGCTTAACTTCTCTGTGCTGCAGTTGCTTCATCTGTAAAATGGGGATGAAGACTGTGAGTCCCACGTGGGACAACCTGATTACTTTGTATCTTCCCCAGTGCTTTGGGGAGTGCTTGGCACACAGTAAGCACTTAACAAATGCCATTATTATTATTATTATTATTATTATTAATAAGTCAACTCCTCATTGCCTGTCCTTGCTCTTCTCTGAGTACACCCTAACTCGCATACTTCATACCTCTCTAGCCAACCTATTCGCTGTGCCTTGTACTCATCTCTTCCATCAATGACCCCATATTCCTGCCCTCCCTTATGAAGAACCAGCGTGGCTCAGTGAAAAGAGCACGGGCTTAGGAGTCAGGGATCATGGGTTCTAATCCTGACTCTGCCACCTGTCCTCTGTGTGACTTTGGGCAAGTTGCTTCACTTCTCGGTGCCTCGGTTACCTCATCTGGGATTAAGACTGTGAGCCTCACGTGGGACAACCTGAGTACCCTGTATCTACCCCAGTGTATAGAACAGCGCTCGGCACATAGTAAGCGCTTAACAAATACCAACATTATTATTATTATGATGATGTCTGTTTTTCTCTTCCCCTTCCCATCCAATAGACCACTGCCCTCCCTATCTACATAATAATAGTAACATCAACAATAATAATGAAAACTTTGGTATTTGTTAAATGCATACTGTCTGCCAAATACCAAACTAAGATAAGTTAGATGCAGTTTAAATGTGAAACCACCTTCTGAAACCAAGAGGGCTTCCCCTACTAAACTCTCACATCCCACGTTACATCCACCCCCAACAACCACTTTAGCACCTCCGCATGACCTGGGTACTCAGGTCATACTGTGTGTATTAATTCTCTTGTAATCAGCTAAGCACTCAGTAGGGTACTCTGCCCACAGTGGTGGCTCAATAAAAGGTATCGATTGATCGATTGATACGGGACAAACCTGTTTGGAGGGAAATGTTCCTGGATCTTCTATTAAACCTTTACATGGTTTTACTGCTGAAATAGGGCAACATCATGCCTTTAGAATTAGGATGGCCAACATTCTTCACAGAAGGTTAAAATTATGTTTTTTCTGCTTATGACTAGAAAGCAAAACAATATAAATCTTGTTTTGTCTTGAATAATGTTTCTGCTTTAATTTTGCCGATTCAGTACATTAGCATATTTTGAAAAAGTCATAACATTTGGATATGTTCTCTCCATTCAACCAGAAGAATAAGAACTGACCCATATGCAGGAAGGCTGAAAAAATTCAGAGTAGCCTTCGAGGAAATCAGTGGGCTCACCCTGAAATATGCCTCTCCTATTTCCTCTGGGTTTGATTTTCATGGATGCTCTGAGGGCATTTGAACTCGGGCCAGGCACTGTGGGCCACTTTCTGACAGCGAAGCCTAAAGAGAGAAATGTGGAAAGCTAAAATGGAAGACAATTGGGATTAGTAAAAAGAGAACCACAAACTGTAGGTTCTACAGTAGAAATAGAATTTTAGTGGGATAATGATTTCTGAAAACCATTTGCAAATGGGCAAGATCTAAATATAAATTTGGTATAGGTTTTAGTCCCAAGGATACTATTTAACCCTCCCCCCAAAAAAATTTGGGGAAGAAATCTGTGGGAACATGTGAATAGAGGTGATAGCTTCTCATTGTTGTTAATTTTTTTCAGAAGGCATTATCTATTGAATTTCTGGAGCTGGATCAGCAGGAATTTCCAAGGCAAAATTGTTTATTCGTGTCTAAACAAGAAAGCCGAGGTGTTCTGGCCTTTTGCCCAGCTCTGAAGGCACATTTTAAATTAACAAGCATTTCAAATGGCGGGGCTTACCTGACTGGCAACTGGCAATTGTCAGTGGGCCATAAGAAAATGGTGACTATAATTTTACACTAAAGAGACTATCCCTCCACTCCTTATCAAGTTTAAGCGTGATAATGACAATAAGGATTTAGAGAGCCGCAAATGAAGGATAAGAAAAGCGAAAACTAGAGAGTTATCACTCTGGAGTTCCTTGGGTAAAATTTGGAATCGAGGTCATTAAAGGAAAAAACAGTTAAAGGGAAACTCACCACTTTACTGGATCCTGGCACCAGAAGGTGCCTGGCCCTTCGGGCCTACTATATCCCAAGATTTTTGAAGGAAATAACGTGAAAGGTTAAAACAAGTTAAAAAAGAATAAGCTCAAGACTCTGTCACAATGTAAGCTACAACAGGAGAGATGCAAATTAGATGCAAAGGGAAGGGTGCTTAATCATCATCAATCATATCTATTGACGGCTTATATGGGGGCACAGTACTAGAATAAGCACTTGGGAAAGTCCAATGTAATATTGTTATTAGATGTGATCCCCACCCACAAGAAGCTTAGTCAAGATGTTTGGGGCCGGACTAAGTTTCATGAAAATAAAAACCCAAACCTCGATTCTCCTCCACACCATGAATAACAACAAAAGTAGCTCTTTTCCCCCAACTAGTACAAAGTCTGCAGTCCTACCATCATTACATTCCTTGATATTTTACGTGTTCTCTGGGTTCTGTTGAGGAGAAAGATACTATATAACTGAAAAAATGTCAGTTGGCCTTCTTGGAGAGGATTCTAAGAGGGAGGATTGGTTAAGGTGGCTATAGCATAGGGCTGCGGTTAGTTATTTTAGGGAACAGAAAGGTGAAGAGAATGATTCTTCTATCAAGATGGCTCGGGATCTCTAGGATAATTAGACTATCGATTTTTGTGAGGTGGCGACTTAGCTCAAATTAAGTCTGCTTTGGAGAGGTGTGGTAAAGCCCTGCCAAGTTCAATTTGTGTGTGGGAATTTCTACATTTACACAGCTTTATTTCTTGGAACAACCCCAGAATATTGCTTGTTCTGTTCACATTCTGGTAAAAGAAACCCCACACAGTTCTTAATTTAATTTTTAAAACCCATGCTAGTGAGTAAAAAAAAAATGTTTTCATTAAACCACAAATGATCTTTCATAAGATGTAGTGACTTGACAATTATTCAAGGAAAATGGAGAGATCTGGGGTGGAGGATCAAGGGTCTTTCACAATTTACATCTTTTTAACCTGAGGAACTGGATCCTGAAACAATAAGGAGCAATAAATATTTAAACAGTGTCAACTTGGAATAACACAGCAGTTTTTGAAACTTTTTTTTCTTGGAAGTGATTTTTCCCCTGATTCGTGTACCACCTAGACATACACACACACACATACAGAGTAAAACCAAGTAAATGTTTTAACTGTAAAATCTTTCAACATTGCTGAATATTAGCTGGAAATATTCTAGGACCGCATAAACTAAGCAGATTTCAAGTATAGTAGAGGTAACCATTAAACATTATTTAACAAGATGTTTTCATATTCTCTTTGATATCCATCATATCTTGTAGGTAATGCTAAAACAGCAGTATATTTTTAAACAGTATCTGGATATTTTCAAGAAAAGAATTACTACATGTTCCCAGAATGTACTGGAAACTACCTTTAAATCAATCAGTCACATTGATGATGCCTGTATACTTGTTTTGTTTTTTTCTCTGTTTCCCCCTTCTAGACTGTGAGTCTGTTGTTGGATAGGGATTGTCTCCATCTGTTGCTGAATTGTACTTTCCAAGCACTTAGTACAGTGGTCTGCATCCAGTAAACGCTCAATAAATACAATTGAATGAATGAATGAATTTACTGAGTACATAATGTGTGTAGAGCACTCTGCTAAGCACTTGGAAGCATCAATGTTCGTCACCACACCCTGCTTTCTCCTTTAGCAATCAATTGGCTAAAGCATGTATTTCCATCAATCAGTGCTACTTATTGAGTGCTTATTAAATGCAGAACCCTGTTCTGAAATGGACTCATTAATCAGGAGCTTGAAAACCTGTTGGAGAAGAAGGGTAAGTCCATTCCATGTGCTTGACCTTCTGTGGACCAATGATCGCCTTCCTGCTCTGAGTATTCAAATCTACATTTCTTATTGAAGACAGCTGAGATCAATATTAGAGCATTAGAGACCGACAGCTTGGCTTGATCAAGAGAAGTCAGGAACCTGGCCTTCTTACAGGGGTGTTGTCTAAGGATCGTTCCAAGTCAACAAGTAAGATACAAAACAGCATGATCCCGGAAGCCATCAGATTGTTTTCTAAATTTGAGAGAGACTGTAGGTGAAACTCAGGGTTGTAGAATATTCTCTCAGGATCCTTCTAAGTCAGCAAACAAGATAAAAAGCCGCATGATCCAGGAAGCCATTAGATCATTTTCTAAATTTGAGAGAGTCTAGTTGAAACTCAGGGCGGTAGAAAACACTCTATAAATGTTGAAAGTGCATTCCTAGGAGCACAGCAGCTTGTTTCCCTAGGCTTGGGCACTCAGTCCAGGGAGATGGAATCCTGGAGATAATAATAATAATAATAATGTTGGTATTAAGCGCTTACTATGTGCAGAGCACTGTTCTATGCACTGGGGTAGATACAGTGTAATCAGGTTGTCCCATGTGAGGGTCACAGTCTTCATCCCCATTTTACAGCTGAGGTCACTGAGGCACAGAGAAGTTAAGTGACTTGCCCACAGTCACACAACTGACAAGTGGCAGAGCTGGGATTCGAACCCACTATCTCTGACTCTCAAGTCCAGGTTCTTACCACTGAGCCACACTGCTGGAGATAAAAAGAAATAGCGGAACCCAGTGGGAAGAACACTGGGTCTGGCAGTGAGGAGATCTGGGTTCTAGTCCCAGGTTGGCCATTTGTTTTCTGGGTGACCTCAGATAAGTCATTTAACCTGTCAGTGTCACAAGGATGTTGAAAGGTTAAAATGAGACAGTTGATGTGAAATAGCTTTGGAAAAATAAAGGCCCTAAATAAGGGCCAGGACACACAAGGTGGATTTACTCTTAATTGATGGGTAATTAGGAGTAGTATTTAACAGGCACTACTGCCTGTAGATGACTCTGCCAAAAGCTTGGGTAAGTACCGTAGAATTAGTGAGCATGAGATCTACCCTCAAGGAGCCTTCAGTGAAGCCCGGGAGTGTACATTTCAGGGAGGAGATAGAAACAGAGACTGAAGATAATGTACATAAATTCTATGTGGGAGAGGGGAGTAATTGAATGATTAATTGATTGATCGATCGAAGGGCTTAGGTGATGCAGAGGTGCTGATTTGGCATTTTGGCGTGCTCTACGGAGAGGATGTGAGAGATTAATTGGGGAACGATTCCTGGAGAAGATGTGATTTCAGAAAGGCGGTGAAAATCGGAAGTGTAGTGGTCTGCTGGATATGAAGAGGGTGGGAATTTCAGTCAAAAGGGAGGAAGTGGGTGAGCACACAATTGGTGGAAAGAGGTGAAAATGTGGCATAATGAGTAAATTGGCTTAGGAGGAACAGAGTGTGCAAATAGGGATTTGGTGGGAGAAGAGACTGGTTAAATAGGAATGATGAAGAGCCTTTAAAGCTAGTGGGTGGGAGTTTCTGCTTGATCTGGATAGGAGTAAACAGTCATTATCATTCAGTCAATCATATTTATTGAGTGCTTACTGTGTGCAGAGCACTGAGTTAAGCACTTGGGAGCGTACAATATGAGAGAGTTAGTAGACACATTCCCTGCCCACAAGGATCTTACAGTCTAGAAGAAATAGAATGATTCTCCACCCCTTGATTATTATCATTATTATTATTATTATTGTTATGTGCTGTCGAGTCATTTCCTATTCATCCCCCCTCCTTAGATATACTTTCTCCAGAACATGCTGTACTCTGCCATATTCTGCAACCTTTCTAACGGTTCTTCCATTATCATTGTTACGGTCTCTTTCCGTCTAGCTACTGGTCTGCCTCTTCCACGTTTTCCCTGGGCTCTTCCTAGCATTAATGTCTTCTCCAGAGAATCAGTCTTCCTGTGTGTCCAAAATATGCTAATCTAAGCCGAGTTGGCTTTCCAAAGACCACTTTGGTTTAATTTGCTCTAAAATCCATTTGTTTGTTTTTCGGGCAGTCCATGGTATTTGCAAATGCTTCCTCCAACACCACATTTCAAAAGAATCTTTGTTCTTTCTATCCTGTTTTTTCACTGTCCAGTTTTCACATCCATATATTGTCACTGGAAACACCACAGAGATGATAATTTGTATTTTTGTGGCAATTACATTGGCACATTTCACTACTTTTTCCAGGCTCTTCATAAGCAAGTCTTCCTAACATTAATCTTCAGCGAATATCTTGGCTACTAGTTCCTTTACTATCGATTAATAATAAGCAATGCTTGATACCAATTATTCTTATATTTATTAAGCACTTTGGGCCAAGCACTGTGGTAGATACAAGTTAATCAGGTCAGACACATTCCCTGCCTCACATGGGGCTCACAATCTAGAGGAGAGAGAACAGGTTTTTAATCCCCCTTTTACAGAAGAGGAACCTGAGGCACAGAGAAGTTAACCTACTTGCCCAGGGTCACACAGTGGACAAGTGACAGAGCCACAAATAGAAGCCAAGTCCTCTGACTCCCAGCCCATGTTCTTTCCACTAGGCCACACTACCTAACCTATTGGATGCTGTCAAGGAGGGTGCAGAGCAACGTTTTTAGAAAAAAAAAATATTTGGGGAGCACACTGACATAGCGTCTGGCAAAGGCAATAGGGAGAACAGTGAGGAGGTTGATGTGGTTGTCAAGTTGGGATGTGAGTAAACTGGACTTGGCTGAACCAGAACGGTGGACCTTAGGAGTCCCGTAGACTGTAAGCACGTTATGGGCGGGGAATGTGTCTACCAACTTTGTTATATTATATTCTTCCAAACAGTACAGAGCTCTGCTCCTAGTAAACACTCAATAAATGAAAATAATTGATTTGTTGTTTGGAGGGAGAGAAAGGCGAAGTCCTGGAAAGAATGTGGAGGAATAACCAACAAGATTTACCCCAGAAGGAATAGGGGGTTAAAAGAGCAGAGGAGTCGGGTGATTACGCCAAGATTATGGACTTGAGAGACAGGGTGGACGGTGGTGGTGTCAACTGTGATAGGAAAATTAAGTCGAATAGGGGATTTGGGAGGAAACTTGAGGAGTTTAGATTTGAATGTACTGAGTTTGAGGTGCAGGCGGGACACCAGTTTGTGGGGTCAGTACTAGGTGGTTCCTGGATTGAAGGATTCTGGGCAGTCTGGACATTTCCAGTTCCAGAGGATTGGAGTCCAAAGTAGGTATCTCCTGCTGTCTTAAGCTAAACCTTGAAGCTCTCCTAGATCAGGGCAAAGCCTAGCTTCTCAAAAAAAAAACAAAACCTTGATCAAGAGTTACTCAGATTTGATCTGGGACTTCACCGGCTTCTGGTGTAGAGAGAGAGAGAGTCTTCAATCAACCAATCAGTCATATTTATTGATTGCTTACCGTGTGCAGGGCACTGTATTAAACTCTTGGGAGAGTACAGCACAATGATATAACAGACACGTTCTCCACCAAGAACAAGCATATAGTCTAGAGAGGGAGACAGGAGCCGTCTGATCTATATGGGGCAACAGGAAACAGAGAATAATTTGCCCTCCCATGTCAAGGCTTATAGATGTCAACCTAAAAATAGCTCCAAATCCTCCTTGGAGTTGTTAATATTTCTAGTGCGCAAAGCTGGCTGCTCGTGTTTTCGTTCCCTATATATCACACTGTTTTTCCTCATAATTTGAAAGTAATATTTTATGAGGGAAATCTGACCGAGGCCCTCCAGAGAAATGTAATAATAAAAGTTCCATTCATGGGAAGAATTATTTTTCATAACGATGTGACCATTATAAATATTCAAATCTGTTAGATAAACAATTAGAAACACATTTTATGCTCCATGCAAACAAAAAAAAACATATATTTTGAAAACTATTGTCAAATGTAGAAGATTTTTTTTGCTGAATCTTTGAAAGAAACCCCCATGCACAAGAGAGTAGTGTTCATTAAGTTCTGACAGGATAAAATGTGTTTTTTTCTATCTTAATTCAATACCATTTTATAAGTTGTAATGATAAGAAGAATGAAATAAAGCCTGTTTCTTTATTCTGTCATGTTCATTAAGATCTGACAGGATAAAATGGGTTTTTTCTATCTTAATTCAATACCATTTTATGAGTTGTAATGGTAAGAAGAATGAAATAAAGCCTGTCTATTCTTTAAACATGTAATAATTTTTAATCCCTATTTGTCTCTATTTTCTCTTCCATGAATACATGGGAAAAGTTGCATCTACAGTTGATGTAACCAAAATAATCCCAGGGTGCAGAAAGTTCTTTAAAAATGAAATTTCATAATGCTCTGGGAGTTTTTTTTTTAACTATCCTGGGGCGAACGAAGACACTAGGAGGCTTAATTGGTAGAGAAGAGAATTGGTAAAGAAGACTGTTTCTCACTCAGCAAATTACAGGAAATGAGGTTTTCTTCTGCATGAAAGTGGTCAGGAGCAGGAGTGTAATTCAGCAGGGGACAACATATGTAGCCAAAGAATGCAATGTGGTTAGAAACACTTGCCTCAGATAGCCAGGACAGCCAATAAAAATCTCCGGGCCGGGAACAGGATTTCGGGTCCAGGCTCGTCACCTGGATACGATCAGATGAGAATTGGAATGGGGTTGTCTTGACAAAAGCAGCATCTTACTCTTCCTTTCTCTCCTTACCTTGAACCCCTTGAAATCTGGGTCCAGTCATTAGCTTTGGCAAAATCTGCATTTCAGGATCTCTGCATGTGAATCCAGCCAAAGATTCGAGCCCTCCAAACAAACGCATGAGATGTGAGGAAAGGATTTTGCTTGCTAATCATTTTTGCTTTTTCCATTATTTGAAGTCATGATTCTTTAGGGGTCCAAGAGAATAATCCAGGGGTGAGTGGAGTTGAGAAGCCCAGAGGATTTGGGAAGTTTTGACTGTCTAATGAAAGTGTGCCTTGAAGGTTTCAGCATCCAGGGAGTTGAAACGGGACCAGGCACAGCAGACATTGCGAGAAAGGGCCTATGACCGCAGTGACTAGAACTGTATCACGATTACCAGCCAGCAAAGTAGCTATGTGCTAAAAAATTTCAATAGTTGAAGTCCTCCTTTGTCATAGTAGAAATAAAGTGAACAGTGCACCTCAGTACTCTGTAAGTACTGATTTTCTCAAATGGATCCTTTCACTTGCCTTGGAAAGAGTGTTGTTCAGGCAGCTAAGACTAGAGAATGAAAGATCTCTATTCCATATCTGAGACTTGAGAGCCAAAATCCAGTTAAGGGGTTAAGAGACTAAATTCTTATTCCGTATCAATAATACAAGTCAGTGTACAGCCCCTTCGCCAGTTAGTAAATCCTGAAACACTTTAAAGTCCTGTCATGGAAGCCATAAGAGAAATTAGTGATGGGAAAACACATTCTGTTTAGTTTAAAATTCACTTGAACTCTGTGGGTTGTAAGATTAGAATTTAACTCAAGCCTTCGGCTGGCAAAAACATGGCTTCCTGATTCCAAATAAAAACATAGGAAAATGCAAGGAGAGCAAATCTCTGCCTTCTGGAATTTTGAAGCTGATGACAATGAGTCTGCTGAGGTTATCAGCCAAAGTCCAGGATCATGGCAGATGAAAGGCTTGTTGTACAGATGAACAACAACATAGAGTGCAGTGAACAGGAGATAGCCGAGGACAGAAAACAATCTTACGGAGGGACGTGAAGAATTCAGGATCACTGCAAAAAGAAACAGTGATATGGCTGAAATAGTAAATGTAAAACTGTTAAAAATGGGCCCATATCCAAACTCTTGGGCTCAAATGTTTCTTGTGAGACAATACAATTGAAAGGGAAAGGGAACGATTTGTTCAACAGGAAAGTAGGAGACCACAGGGAAGATATCTTGGAAGTGTTCTCTAATTTGGGGTCACTTATAGAGTTCCAATATACTTACTATAGCAGTGGTTCCCTCCTATAACTAGATAGTGTTTGACTATGCTCTTTTCTCCCTAAATCTAGAAGGTTTAATTTGTTTTGTCTCCTGGAAATCTTGGTTGTTAATAGCAAACAATAGCAGGAGCGACAAAAAAGAAAAATGCAGGATGTTTTTCCTGAATTTGTAAATTCTTAAACTTCCTTCTAATGAATTCCAGTTTTGAACAAAATTCTGCTTGGCAGGGAATTATCATTTTGGATAGGAGATCGAAAGTACAAGCCCCAAATTCAGAAAACCTGGTCATTATGAAACTACTCCATGCCTATTTATTTACAGATTCAACTACAGGATTGTGTCTGGTGAATCAGAGTGATTATAATGGCACTACTAGGAGGTCAAAGGGGCTTAGAAAGGTACAATTACTTTCACTGCAAAACTAGGATGGGAAAATGGTAATTGTGGACAGCAAAGATGCATGATGTGTGTGTGTGTGTGTGTATATTTGTGAAGGGGCGGCAGGATAAAGGAGGGGTGCTAGGGAGAAAAAAGATCAGTTCTCTACCCAACCTATATATATTTTTAAAAAGTGAAGAATGACTTTGCCTGCAAATTACTTCAACAGAAAAAGATTGGAGAAACATCCTGAAGGAAACCTCTGAATATCCTGCTAAACTGTACATTCCTGAGGGCAAGGATCATGTCTAACTACTTTTATCATATACTGTCCAAGCGTGAAGTGCAGTGTTCTTCACACAGTGAGTGTCAGTAAATACCATTGATTGATTTTTCCTTTTAGCCCAGATAAATGTGGTGGAAACACACTCTGAGAAAGCCAAGAGAGAAGTCCTGAATTCTACCTGCTTAAGTACGTTAATCACGACTCAGCCTAAGATGTTTCTACATTGCCTCCTCCCTTGATGTATCAGCACACAACTTTGGAAATTTTGATTAACTCTCCTATTGGCCAAGCCCTAGTCATACTCTAGGTAGATTGTGGAATCTCTGCAATGTAGGATTGAAGTTGTCTGCAATTGCCTCCTTCCGTCTTGAAGTATTCCTGGACATAATTATTTCATAACCAGGTGCATATACTAATTAGGCTGTGAGCTGGAGGGGCACAAGAAGGTCAAGGCACACCCCCCTTCCACCCCAAACTAATGACAAATATGTCCTTCTACATTGAAGGGTCGGGCGGGGGAGTACTTTATGGGACTGGGCCTAGTCGAGTCAAGTTCATATTTATCCTTGGGGGTCAACTCCCAAGCAGGATGATTCTGAAGATACAGAGTGTTTTAGATCAATCAATCAATCAATCAATAGTATTTACTGAAGAGAGTATACATTAGAGTTAGTAGACACAGTTATCTAATAGGAAAGATTAGAAATTAAAATAAATTGAAAATAGGGAGAAACAAGTTCACAGATTTGTATATAACTGTTTATGTTAAGGGGAGGATAATTAAGTCCTTACCTTGGGGGAGAGCTCATGTTAATAGGTGACCTGGTAGGGGGAGAGAGGGTGAGATAAAAGATTAGTCAGGGAAGGCTTCCTGGAAGTTGTAATAGGACTCCAAAGATGGTGAAAGTAACAGATATGTAGTAGGAGGTCCAGGAGGGAAGAAAGAAAAGAGTAAGGTGTCTTGAGAGATGAGAGCGAGGCACAGTAAGTAGGTCGGCATTAGAAGAGTGGAGTGTATGGTTTGAATTGTAGTGGATTCGATTTCCTCCTCTCTCTAAGCCCGATTCATCCCTCATCCCCTATCATTTAATCAATCAGTGGTATTACTAAGCGCCTGGGAGAGCACAATGGGATCCTTGCATTCCAGGAACTTAAAATCTATCTCACAGTCTAAATTCTCAATGATCTGACTAGCATTATGGGAGGCAAGCAGCATGGCCTAGTGAAAAGAGCATGTGCCTAGTTTCTAATCTCAGTCCTGCCACTTTCCTACTGCGTGACCGGAGGCAAGAGAGTTAGCTTCTCTGTCCCTCAGTTTCCTCATCTGTATAATGGGTAGTCAATACCTGTTCTCCCTTCCTCAGACTGGGAGCCCCACGTGGGTCAGGAACTGTGTCCAACTCATTATCTTGTATCTACCCCAGACCTGAATCCAGTGCATTATTTATTAGTAGTGGTACTTAGTACTTAGACTCTGCACATAGTAAGCATTCAATAAATATGATCGAATGGATATTATCATTATCATCATCCTCACCATCATCATCATTAAAAGAGGACTGATGCAAATAATTACAGCAAAAGGCATAATTTCCATTCTATTACCCATTCATGGAAATGTTAAAAGAGATAGAAACCCTCTTATTTTTAAGTTTTTTGGAGGTAACGACACTTCAGTCAGATTTCAGCGTTTCAAAATCCTCAGTAGTCTTTCCTTATAGCGATCTAACTCAACTCCATCTTACTGTGATATATTCTATTTATCTCTTTTATGTTCTCCTTGAAAAATGGAAAATAGCTGGAATCTTCCCTCTATCAAATGTTACACCAGGTAATTGAAAGCTGTTATTAGAACACCAGTCGATTTTGTCTCCTATTTCAATTGATGATTGTAGCAAAATACTTTCCTGTGATTCCTAAATTCTGAACTCCTGCTTGAGCATCCCAAGATCATGTTGGCTTTTTTGGCAAAAACACTCTGCTTTCAAATCAGGCTCCGCATTTAACCCTGGAATTTTTCTCCTCTATTTCCATACTGCTAATTCTTTCCATTTTCTATGTAAAGTGGGTTTTCTTAAAAAAAACCAAAAATCTTGCCATACTATTTTGTTTACTGACTTATTTTTTTTTCCTTATTATCTCTCTAATGCGTCATTTCTTTGAAAATTCAGTTCTTATCTTCTAGGAACTAAGTCACCTAACTTAATCAGCTACCCTAATGAGAACGTTGTCTATTTCACTGTTGAAATCAGTGACGGAAAGAATAGTTCCCCATTCTCTCAGAGCCAAGAAGGTGAGTAGATCCATTCAGCCTGTGGGGAAGTCTTGTGTGTTGAGAACCTGGAGACATCAGATTACTTTTGGGGGGCAATATGGGAGCTAAAGGGACACAGTTCCAACTTTGGGTCTTCTCTACCAGACCTGGCTCTCTTTTCCATGTATATGAGCACAATCTAACAGAGTATAGGTGACAGTGGTAGAAACTTTATTAATGCTGGCTTGTCTTGAATCCTTGGTTTATAGCTTATTAATTGCAAAGTGAGTTTCTTCAGGACACCCAGTTAGCAGAGACCTTCTAACTTGTCTCTGGTGACATTGGGAGTAGGTGTCTGTTTATAAGTAGCAGAAGATAAGCAGAAATAGCAGTTGAGAAGCAGCATGGCTTAGTGGAAAGATCACGGGCTTGGGAGTCAGAGGTCATGGCTTCTAATCCTGGCTCTGCCACTTGTCTGCTGTGTGACCTTGGGCAAGTCACTTCACTTCTCTGGGCCTCAGTTACCTCATCTCTAAAATGGGGATTAAGACTGTGGGCGCCATGTGGGACAACCTGGTTATCTTGTGTTTTACCCCAGTGCTTAGAACAGTGCTTGGCACGTAGTAAGCGCTTAAAAAATGCCATCATTATAAGCGAGAGGTGGAAATACCCCTTCATTAAACACATTTCATTTTGCTCCCATATCCTTTTTTTTCTTTTTTTTGAGAAGTGAATGATAAACCTTTGATAGGCTCACTGTCTCTAAACATTTCATACAATCAATCAGTCATATACAATCATGATGGTATTTGTAAAGTGCTTACTATGTGTCAAGCACTTTTCTAAGTGCTGGGGTAGATACAACCTAATTAGATTGAACATATTCCCTGCCCCAAATGGGACTCACGTTTTCAATCCCCACTTTGCAGATGAGATAACTGAGGCCTAGAAGAGTTAAGTGACTTGCCCAAGGTCACACAGCAGACACGAGGGAGAGGCAGGATTAGAACCCATGACCTTCTAACTCCCAGGCCCATGGTCTATCCCCTATGCCATGCTGCTTTTCAGGTTTTGAGGGCTTAATTTTTTACGGCATTTGTTAAATACTTACAATGTGTCAAGCACTTCTCTAGGTGCTGGGGTGTATACAAGTTTATCCGGTCAGTCCTGCCCCATATGGAGGCTCACAGTCTAAGTAGGGGAGAGTAGGATTTAATCCCTTATTTTGCAGTTGAGAAAACTGATACACAGAGAAGTTGTGACTTGCGTAAGTTCACATAGAAAGCAATTGGCAGAACCAGGATTAGAATTCACAGACCTGTGTTCTTTCTACTAGACCATGCTGCTTCTCATTGCAGAGTACCGTACTCAGTGCTTAGGAGAGTACTATAAACCAGAGTCAGTTGACATATTCTCTGTCCATGAAGAGCTTACAGTCTAGATGAGGAGATAGACATTAAAATAAATAAGAGATATGTATATATCCTCAACTGTATATATTCTCAACTGTATATATTTACATTACCCTATTTATTTTGTTAATGAAATGTACATCGCCTTGATTCTATTTAGTTGCCATTGTTTTTACGAGATGTTCTTCCCCTTGACTCTATTTATTGCCACTGTTCTTGTCTGTCCGTCTCCCCCGATTAGACTGTAAGCCCGTCAAAGGGCAGGAACTGTCTCTATCTGTTGCCAACTTGTTCATTCCAAGCACTTAGTACAGTGCTCTGCACATAGTAAGTGCTCAATAAATACTATTGAATGAATGAATTAATTAATTAATTAATATATAGGTTCTGTGGAGCTGTGGGGTGAATACCAACTGCTTAAAGATTACAAATCAAAATGCAAGGACTTCTCAGACGGGAGAGGCAGTAGGGGAAATTAGGGCTTAGTTAGGGATGGTTTCTTGGGATAGATATGATTTTAATAAGGATTTGAAGGTAGAGTGATGCTCTATCAGGTAAGAAGGAAGAGGAAGCAGCGTGGCTCAGTGGCAAGAGCCTGGGCTTTGGAGTCAGAGGTCATGGGTTCGACTCCCGGCTCTGCCACTTGGCAGCTGTGTGACTGTGGGCAAGTCACTTAACTTCTCTGTGCCTCAGTTACCTCATCTGTAAAATGGGAATTAACTGTGAGCCTCATGTGGGACAACCTGATTACCCTGTATCTACCCCAGTGCTTAGAACAGTGCTCTGCACATAGTAAGCACTTAACAAATAGCAAGATTATTATTAAGAGGAGGTTCATGGCTAGAGGCAGAGTATAGATGAGACGTTGGCAGTAAGATTGACGAGATAGCGGTACACTGGGTAGGTTGGTCTTAGAGAATAAAAGTGGGCGTGCTGGATTCCAGTAGAAAATCAGTGAGGTAAAATAGGAAAGGGCGAAGTTATCGAATGCTTTTTAAAGCCCGTGGTGAGGAGTTTCTGTTTGATGTGGAACTAGATGGCCATCCACGGGAGGTTCTTGGGGAGTGGGGAGATGGACTGAACATTTCTTTAGAAAAATGATCTGGGCAGCAGATTGAAGTATGGACTAGGGTGGGGACAGACGAGGAGGCAGGGGGAAACTGATGAAGAAGTCAAGGTGGAATAGTATATTCATTCAGTCATATTTATTGAGATCTTATTGTATGCACAACACTGTACTAAATGCTTGGAAAGTACAATACAGCAATATAGAGAGACAATCCCTGCCCACAACGGACTCACAGTCTAGTCTATATGGGCTTGGATCAGTCTAGCAGTTTGGACTGAGAAGGAAGGGCAGATTTTAGCAACGTTTTGACTCTAGAACCAACAGGCTTTGGTGACAGAGGGAATATGTGGGTTGAATGAGAGAGATGATTGGGGGATAATGCCAAGTTTATGGGTTTGTGAGGCAGAAAGGAGAGCAGTCCTGTCTATACTGATGGGAAAGTCACAGAGAAGACAAGGTTTGTTTGGGGAAGTGAGGCGTTCTGTTCGGGTCATACTAAATTGGAGGTGACAATGGGATATACAAGTAGAGAGATCCTGAAGGCAGGAGGGAATACAAGATTGCAGAGGAGAGAAGTCAGGGCCGGACATGTAGACTTGGGAATCATCTGTCTCGAGGTCATAGTTGAAGCCATGGGAGAGAATCCGTTCTCCATGGGAGTCAGGTAGAGATGGAGAATAGAAGGGGACCTAGTACTGAGCCTTGAGGAACTCACACAGTGAGTCCCACAGTGAGGGGGTGGGAGACAGAGGAGGAATCTGGGAAAGAAACTGAGAATGAGCAGCTAGAGAAATAGGAGGAGCCCAAGGAGAGGACAGTGTTAGTGAAGTCAAGATTGGGTAATGTTTCCAGAGGGGGTGGTCCACATTTTAAAAGGCCACTGAGACACTGGGGAGGATTAGAGTGGGGTATGGCTGTCAGATTTGACAAGGATTTGTCATGGATGACCTTTGAGAGGGTGGTATCCTTGAAGTAAAGGGGGTGGAAGTCATATTAGAGGGATCGAAGTGAGGATTGGAAGCAAGGTAGTGGATGTAGACAGTTCGCTCAAGAAATCTGGGGAAGAAGAGGAGGAGGAAGATGGGAAGATAACTAGTGGGAGCCATGGGGTCACAGGAGCGGGGCGTTTAGGATAGGGGATACCTGAACATTTTTGAAAGCAGGACCAAAGAAGCCATTGGCAAACGAACGATTGGAAATAGTGGTCAGGGAGGGAAGGAGAAAAGGGCAAGTGTTTTGATAAGGTGTGAAGGGATGGGTTGGAGGTGGAGGTAGAGGGCATAGAAGTAGGATCCACTAAGGCTTGTTGTCATTTAAAAGACCTCTATTTTGTTAAAAAAAAAATTTCCAACAACGGAATTTTTTTTTTCCAGAAGAGATGTCAGTGAGTGTATGGGAAAGGGCAGAGATTGAAGTTTTATCAAGTGAATTTTGACAGATTTCCTTTGTTCAACTCCCAGAACTGCTGGACTACATTTTTAGTTAATTTTTGGGCAAGTGAATGTCTATATTATTCACACTTTCCTCAAAAATAGAGCCTGGTTTTGATTACAATAGGACAATTCTCTGAAATGCAGCAACCAAGTTGTTCGGTTATCCTTAACCCCCAAAGACATCATTTTCAGAGCGTGACCTAGTTATGGGAACGAACCCAAGGATCTGAATGGAGGAAAATTCTGATTCATTTTTCCTTTTAGTGGCTGGTGAAAACAGATCACAGAGAAAATAAATATGAATTTCATGATACAATCACATGAACACAATAAGATTTAGGCACTGCAGCTTGCTGGGTAGATGGGAACTAAGAATATAACTTTGGGAATTTTTACTCTTCTTTTTGCCATGGCCTTATCGCGTGGCTTGTTGGGTGACTTCACCTCATATCTCAGAAAGTCTCATTATGATACTAGAGAACTGTCATGTTAAAAGGAAGCAGCGTGGTTCCTAACGGAGTGAGAGCCAGCAGATCAGGTTCTTAATTCTGGCTCCACCACTTGCTTGCTTTGTGACCTTGGGCAAGTCTTTTAACTTCTTTATGCCTCAGTTTCTTCATCAGTAAAATGGTGCTTAGATACTGTTCTCTCTCCCCACTTAAGTACGAACGTGCTCAACAAAGACTGTCCCATGTGATTATCTTGTATCTCTCCCAGTACTTAGTCCAATGCTTAGGTTATAGTAAGTGCTTAGCAAATCAATCAATCAATTGCAATTATTGAGCACTTACTGTCTGCAGCGCACTGTACTAAGCACTTGGGAGCCCACTAGTACCAATCAACCAATCAAACAATGTTATTTATTCAATCAGAAGTATTTATTGAGTGCTTACCGTATACAGAGTATACAGAGACCTTACAGTCTAGAGGCATCTGTTGAAAAATAACCACCAGTGTTATTTTTTATATCTACCAAATTTATGAGGCCAGAGACACTACGGAGATTTCTTAATCCTGCCACATGCTAATTCTATATCTCCTGAAGAGCTGGGGGATAAAGTGGGAAAGATAAAAAAAACCAACCCAAACTGATCTTCAATTTTCTTGATACAGACAGAGTCCTATACACATTCTCCAAGAGGTGGGTGGGGTGTTCCCCCATAATTATCTGGGCCTCTGAATTGATCCCCAGAGTGCAGAGTGCACAGCCTACTGGAAAGAGCATAGGCCCGGGAGTCAGAGGACATGGGTTCTAATCCCCGCTCTGCCGCATGTCTGCTGTGTGATCTTGGGCAAGTCACTTACTTTCTCTGTGCCTCATTTACCTCATCTTCAAAATGGGGATTAAGACTGTGAACCCCATGTGGGATGGGAAATGTGTCCCACCTGATGATCTACCCCAGTGTTTAGAACGGTGCTTGGCACAAAGTAAGAGTTTAAATGCCATAGTTATCATTATTTAGCGTGGCCTAGTCCAAACAGTACAGATCTGGCAGTCAAGATATCACGGTCTGGTACTAATCTACTGTGTAGTCAGAGATGCTTAACCACTCTGGGCCTCAGGTGCTTAACTGTAAAATAAGGATAAAAGAAATCGAGAGTCCAACAAGGGATAAAAACCGGATTAATAGGATGACCCTGTATCTACCCAAGGGCTTAACCCTTAGGAGGCAATTAGTAAACATCATAATTGACATTTAATTACTAGACATAATGTCGACAGTGTCAAGTGATTAGATGTTGGGGTTCAAAATCCAATGCAGGCCAATTTCATGGGTTCCTGATTCTGTAGTAAACAGGTAGCAGCTGGACTGTTTCCCAGTGAATAATGAATGACAAACAGTGACTATCTTAAGGTCAGAATCATTTTCTTCACTTTGTACCAAATTTTTTAGGCTTGGTTTACTATGGTTTTTGTAATCAGAGGGGAAGGAATGATTTGGAATTTCTGTTTTGGGGGCGGCAAATAAGGAAACCTGTGTAAAATCAAAAAAAGTTTGTTCCTGTCTTCCTGTTGTTTTTCTTCCTCTGGCTCATGAGAGCCTTTGAAATTTAGGATTCAATAATCCAACACTCTTAGAATTTGCGTTTGTTTTCTGCAGGAGAGAAAGGACACGTGCTAAATGCCAGAAGGTAAACTCTCATGAGGAGTAAAGTGGAATAGAGATTTAATGACAAATGTCAGTGTCTCAAGCTGAAATCTGACTTTAAGTAGCAAGACAAGGAGTAGCCATAAGAATCAGGAACTCAGGGCACTGACCTTTCCAGAACCCTTAATACTTGAAGCCAGCTTACTTGGAATATTAGAAGATTTCTTTATTATATTAGAAGCTGTTGTTGATTTTAGAAATTGTCCTATGATTAAACAAGTGTATCACATACAAATGGCTTAAAATCCACGTCAGCTTCATCAACTTCTCACTCAACCCAGAAAAAGCAGAATATCAGGGCCTATCCGTTGCAAGGTGAACAGATCTGAGCTTAATTCAGAAGGACAGGAGCCTGATGGCTCATGTTCTGGCTTCTGCTGTTGCTTTGCCCATGGGTTATCAATCCTGCTCAGAGCTATGTTTGCAAAAAAACCTTGCTCTTTTTCCTTCTTTTTTCCCTCTCAGCACTTTCCCATTGATTCACTCTTTGTACTTGTACGTGTTGCACAGGATGCTCCATAAACGCCCCCAGTGTGTGGACTGAATTCAGTACACACTGTACTATAGTACATAATGATTAAAAAAAAAAACCCACAACACATAGGCAGGAGAAATGGGATTTGAAAGGCTTTCCATCCTTGAGATGGCAGCGTTCCTAGCCCTGGAGCCATACCACCTTGGATTGGGATTCCATCCATCCTGAAAAGTTAAGCGGGATCATAAGTGGTCAGTTCCTGACTGGGAAATTCTCAAGTAAACCGAGTATGGTTAGGTAAATGGAGTTTGTTTTTCGGTTTCCTCTAAGTCTGTGTTTACACAATTGTTCAGCTTGTCGAGTTCAAACGGCATCCAGACTTGTGATCACTGAGATAGTCTGCTCAATCTTTCTCTTCAAATGTAGCAGACTTCTAGCCAAGAGTGTCTTTTTTTTTCCCTTTCTGTAGGAACACACGGGAATGGAATTCCGTGCCTCGATTCAGAGGGGAGGGGAAACACACACATACACACACACACACACACACACACACACACACACACACACACACAGTGCCCAATAAATGTTAGGAGGTTGGGGTCGTATTAGTGGAGAGGGGAAGAGCCCCCCTGCCCTGTCTCCACTAAGCAGCTGTACAGAACCACCCACCTCCAACATTTTTGAGGGTGATTCCCTACCCCAGAGTCAATAGCCAGGGAGGATTCTGGGTGGGAAACCCCTGGGGCCAGCATTTCTTTCCTCTGATCCTAGAGAGGAACGCGTAATGACCCAGTACAGCTTCAGGTTACCCAGAATTAAGTCTGGATGTAGGTGAGACCACCGACACAGTTACAACAGGCTTTGGTCTCTCAGGCCATGGCATAAGGAGAAATCCTGTACTCACTCGGAGTTTCGAGTTTTGGCTCCAGAGGAGAAATCGGCTGAGTTCAGGGGGAGGATTTCACATCTGCTAAGGCATCAGTTTTCATCCTCAGCCCCAGTGCCCTCCCCCTCCATACACACCAGGCCATCTCTCTCCCCAGCTTCAAAGCCTTATTAAGGTCACACCTGCTCCAAGAGGCCTTCTGCGATTAAATCATCTTTTTCTCAACTCTTTCTTCCTTCTGTGTCTTCTATAACCTTGGATCTGTCCTACTGGAGCACAAGGTATCGACCCCACTCTCAACCCCACACCACTTATGTATATATCTGTAATTCATTTATTTATATTAATGTCTGTCTCTTTCCTCTCTTTCCCTAGACCGTATGCCCTCGTGGGCAGGGTCCATGTCTATCAACTCTGTTTATCGTACTCTCCCAAGTGCTCAGTATAGTGTTCTGCGTTCATTCATTCAGTCGTATTTACTGAGTGCTCATTGTGTGCAGAGCACAGTCCTAAGCACTGGGAAAGAACAATTGGGCAGTAAGTAGAGACAATCCCTACCCAACAATGGGTAGTAAGTTCTCAATGGGTAGTAAATTCTGACTGTTTCTGGGCCACACCCATTTTGAGGTTAAAAGATACAAGGCCATTCCAACCCCTGTAGGCCTCAGGCAGGGGTTGGTGATGTCTCTTGTTGGTGGTCTCTCTTCCCCAAGACCCTCAAAGTTACTTCAGCATACTTTATTGTGGGGAGGTGTAAGTATGAAATGATTGTAAAGAAAGGGAGAGAGAAAAGGAGAGGAGAAAGAGAAGGGAAGGTGAAGAGGGGAAGGTGAAGAGATGGGGAGGGAAAAATAACCACTTCCTTTTCCCTCACCTGCTCAGTCTATCTGGGATGGCAGCAGGGTGGGTGCCGCTGTTACAGAGCACCACCCTTCTGCGTTACACAGAGGTGTTAAAAGTTGTAAAGTGTGAATCCTGATTCGAGGTAAAGGTAACTGGTAGTCAACTGAAGGGGGTGGTTAGTTAGGATGGGGGCTGGGGTTGGGGTGAAAGGGGGCATGAAGGGACCAGGCTAAGTGGAGTCAGTTCAGGGGAGAAAAATAACCTGGGTCGCCGACAAACCAAAGCTGGCGTGCTTGATATCTGTCTCCCCATCAAGACTGTAAGCTCATTGTGGGTAGGGAATGTGTCTGTTATATTGATATATTGTATTCTCCCAAGAATTCAGTACAGTGCTCTGCACGCAGTAAGCACTCAATAAATACGACTGACCGACTAACTGACTGAACGGATGCCTCTTCTGGGACCTAGTTTAAGATTCTGTTGAACAACTAGTGACACTGAGCAGGTCAACAGTGTAAGCTGTGGTTCCATGTTTACAACCCAAGAGTGTGCCAAGATCATCTCTGTTTGTTAAACCTGTAAATTCAGAGACTCATTCTCACAGGAGGGATTGGGTAGTTTGGCATTTCTCCAAACGTCAGTAGCCACGGACTTCCCAGACCTTTGAGTGTCTCCAATTCTAAGATCACAGAATGGTGACAGTCAACTGTCAATCAATGAATCGATCAACGATATTTCTTGACAGCTTATTGTGTGCTGGGCACTGTACAAACTATGTAGTAGGGGAGGGTAGGGAATGTTTCTGTTTATTTCTATATAGCACTCTCCCAGGTGTTTAGCACAGTGCTTTCCACAGAGTAAGTGCTCAATAAATACAATTGAATTGATAGAACAAATAGATCATCGTACAGTTAGAGAAGCTGCACTCCTCATTGAAAGAGCACGGGTTTGGAAGTGAGGACCTGGGTTCTAATCCCAGCTCTGCCACATGTCAACCGCGTGACTTTGGCCAAGTCACTTAACTTATCCGTGCCTCCCTTGCTTCATCAATATAATGGGGATTAAATCCTTCTCCTTGCACTTAGATTATGTGCCTTAAATGGGAAAGGACTTGTGTCCAAACTGATTAACTTGTATCTTCCCTAATGATACATAGAAGGTGCTCAACAAATGCGATGATGGTGATGATGATGATCATCATCATAATAAAAAAGCACTATCTTTGCCCACAAGGAGTTTACAGTTTATCAGAGGATAATAAAATAAATAACCGACAGGAGAAGCAACAGAGTTAAAGAGATGCATGTAAGTATTCTCAGACGATCTCGGGATTCACTACCTTGGAGCCCGAAGAGAGGCCCTTCCTTGGCTGCATATTGTCATGGCCAGTATGACCCTGGGGTGAAAACCAATCCCTGGTCTCCAAAGTAATGGAAACCTCACACACGCATTCCCTAGGGAATACATGACTACGAGTCTAGACATAAGCTCGCCTTCCACCGGAGCATCTGAGGACTCTTCACACTGGAAAGATGAAGGCTTTGAAGGATTTGATCACCAGTTACCAAACCATGAAAGGTGTTGACAGTAAATGTGGAAAGTGCTGAAAATCCCTTCTGGACAGTCTGACCTGGCTTAAGTGTGGCTCACCAAAGCCCGCAGCAGCTGGACAAGGGGCAGCCATTTCAGCTCAACGTTTGTAGAATCAAAACAAACATAAGGAAACGCTTCTTCCCCCTGTGGGGGGCAAGCACATGGAATTCATTAGTCCAGGATGTTGTGCAGGCTGAAAATAGTAGGTTCAACAAGCGTTTTGTTAAATTCAAAGGACAAGACATTTTGAGGGAAAGTTAGGGAAGCCATGGAAAAAGCTGAGTATGTTACCCGGGAGAATGGATGCAATGAGAGAAACTTTCACAGTGTCTTCGAATCATCACACTGTTTTTCCAAACATTTGCTTTTACCCCTGCTGGAAAGATTGCTGGTATGTATGGTCCAAAGGTCTGAACTGGTAGTAACAGAAAAATGCTAATAAAAATTGTGGTATTGATTAAGCTCTTGTTACGTGCCCCGCATTGTACTAAAGCTTCAGGGTAGATACGAGATAATCAGGTCAAAAACAGACCCTGTTCTAAATGGAGCTCTGCAAAGACTGTAATCCCATCAAAGGGCAGGGACTGTCTCTATCTGTTGCTGATTTGTACATTCCAAGAGCTTAGTACAGTGCTGTGCACATAGTAAGTGCTCAATAAATACTATTGAATGAATGAATGAATCTAAGGGGAAAGGGAAAATAGGAATTTGATATCCACTTTATAAATGAAGAAACAGAAGTGCTGAGGAGGTAAGTGATTTGCCAAGAGTCACACAGCAGGTGAGTGACAGAACAGGGATTAGAACCCAGCCCCTCTGACTCCCAGGGATGTGCATTTTCCACTAAGCCACACTGTTTCCCTACCACTCATTGCTCCTGCTCTGTTAATGTATGGAGTTCAGGGCTTTGGGCTGGCTCTGAAGGTACCTCCAAAAGGAGCCAGGATTGGCTTCCTCACGGAAGAGCTTACTGACAAGCAGATCTGTCTGTTGAGTGTTTGCCATGCCGAGATTGGATCTGATTGGTGGGAAAATTTGCCCTTTCACTCTCCCCATGTCAGTGACACAATCCCTCTAGTTGAGTAGCGGGGGAGTGGGGAAGAGGAGGTGGATGGGCCTGCTTTTCTCGGACCCCAGAAACTCCTTTTCTCCTCTTTTCTTGTCTTCACTCTCATAGCATCCCCCCAAACCTCCAACCAAGATCCCTCCAAGCAGCGTGGCTCAGGGGAAAGAGCCCGGGCTTGGGAGTCAGAGGTCATGGGTTTGAATCCCTGCTCTGCCACTTGTCAGCTGTGTGACTGTGGGCAAGTCACTTAACTTCTCTGTGCCTCAGTTACCTCATCTGTAAAATGGGGATTAAGACTGTGAGCCTCACGTGGGACAACCTGATGACCCTGTATCTACCCCAGCGCTTAGAACAGTGCTCTGCACATAGTAAGTACTTAAATTCCAACATTATTATTATCCATTCCAAGACTTTATCCCCGTTCTTGTACTCTATCACATACACCATCCACTGTATCCTGCTTCTCATGGCAGTGTGTGCTCTAATCATTCTACTAGTGCAAGCCCCACACATTTTCTATAGACCGTTCAGAAGAAAAACTATCTGGGAAAAGGAATATTAAAAACCGTAGGAGCGATGCAGTAAACTCACTGTGGGCAGGGAATGTGTCTTGTTTACTGTCATCTTGTTCTCTCCCAAGGACTTAGGGAAGTGCTCTGCACAAAGTAAATTCTCGATAAACCCGATGGAATGAACAAATCAATTTCTAAAAGAATCAATCTTGAGGAATTAGCCAAACGTGAAGATCGCTGTCCCTAAAATAGGAATAAGTTCATGGTACCTCCCCCCGAACCACCCCAGAAGATGGTGGATTTCCCTGACAGCCACAGCAGCTTACCCAAGGTCTTTGACCCTCAACTAGCTGTTCCTTTGGTACAAGATCTCATTCCTAAGCATCCCGTCAGCCAAGCCTGCACCTGCTGGAAGAGAAGGTTGCTGGGGTCAGCCATTGTTAGGGCTGTTCAGAGCAGACCCCGGTGACAGATACTAATCTACTACTAGTAATAATAACGGTAAGAATAATAACTGTGTTTTTCATTAAACACTTACTCTGTGCCAAGCACTGTACTAAGAACAGGTGTAGAAACAACACAGTCTCACAAATCCTGCTCACCCTGAATTGTGTTGACTTTTTCTTTTACCCAGACACTGTATAAATAGCAGAGAGAGGGGACTGATGCAGCTAGGCTACAAAAGACTTATATTAAGTGATTTCATTCTGCCAGAAACTTCAGAAGGTATAGAATTCTCTCTCTTTGCTGTTGTATTATGAAAACCTCATCCATCTCCAGCCCCATAAATATTCCAGCCACTTCTTCCCTTCCCTGGCAGCCTTCATAGAGCCTTTTCTGGTCCTTCTGCCCACACTCCAAATCTACTGGGCACACCTCTAGCCCTCTGTCACCCACTCTGTTCCACATTCACTCTTGTAAATTCTTCTCCTTCATATTGACTGTAAGCCCATGTGGGAGAGGAATGTGTGTCCAACCTAATTAACCTGAATCTACCCCAGGCCTTAGAACAGTGCTTGATATATAGTAAGCACTTAAAAATAATAATGTTAATTATATACAGTTCCCCTCCATAGTTCTAAAGCAATGAACTCTACCATTTTCAATCAATCAAATTTATTGAGGATTCACTGTGTGTATAGAATGGGGCTAAGTGCTTAGAGAGTAGAAATATTGTTTTTTTCTGCTATTTTCTACTGCTCTCTTTCCCATAACCCCTGAAAATCTTTCCTGCTCCCTACCAAAGGCCTCTGATCTTTTATTCCTCCTCAATATTTTAAAACTATCATGCCCCATTTAGTCTCCTTACCAATACCTTCTCTGGATGCACGAATAGATAATCTCAACACCATCCTCTCCATTGAACCCTCTCCCTCGCTCTCCTGTCCCTCCACCTACTTCATACCACTAACCCTCAAGCCTGGATCACCTGCACAATATGCTTCTCCCACCCTGTGCTCAATCTGCAGAGTGCAGATGGTGGAAATCTGAACTCTTTCACCTTAAATTAATTCCCACCTCTTTAATGCTGCGCTCTCCTCAACCCAATAATATTTCTCCTACCTAATTGACTCCCAAACCCATTGCCCCCAGCAGCTGTTGCTGATGTTTAACTCCATCTACAAACCTCTTGTCCTGCCATCCCCACCATCTCTTTCCCCTAATGATCTGGCCACATACTTTACTAACGAAATTATAACCATCAGGTGTGATCTCCCTCCTCCCCCCTCCTCCCTCCCGCCCCTTCCTATCCTCCCCTTCCCCTTCCCCCCTCTCGCTCAGCTCTTTCCCGCTCTCTCCTCTGTCTCCTCCCCCTCTCCCCCACGCCCTAGAACCCCACTTTACCAGCGCTACCCCTCTTCCCCCTCCCCCTACTGTCCCCCCCACCAAACCCCCTCCTCACCCCCTCCCCCCTTCTCTCTTCTCCACCCACGCCCCATCCCAGTCCTCCTGTCCCACCGCTACCCCTCATCCCCCTCTCCCCGTCCAGGGCCCCGCCACCTCCTTCCCATCCAAACCCTCCCCTCCCCCCACCCTTTCCCGCACCCCCGCTTGCACCCACAGCTACTTTCAAGTGTGGCCTCTGGAACCCCCGCTCTATTACAGGTAAACTACCTTTCATCCATGACCTTTTCCTCTCCCGTTCTCTCCTCCTCCTCGCCCTTTCAGAAACGTGGCTCACTCCCGAAGACACGGTCTCCGCCGCTACTCTCTCCAGCAGAGGCCTCTCCTTCTCCCACTCCCCCAGATTCACCGGTAAGGGAGGAGGCATCGGCTTCCTCCTCTCACCCCGTTGCCGCTTCCGCACTATCCCTCCTCCCCCCTCCCTCTCCTTCCCCTCCTTCGAAGCCCATATCATTCGCCTCTACCACCCCCACCAGATACTTGTTGCTGTCATCTACCGCCCTCCCGGTCCCACCTCCGACTTCTTCAACCACCTTGACCCCTTTCTCACCTTCCTTCTCTCCTTCTCTCTGCCCACTCTGATCCTCGGAGACTTCAACATCCATATGGATGTACCCCGACGACTCCTCTGCCGCCCGCCTACTATCCCTCCTCGACTCTGCCGACCTCCTCCTCCACCATACCGCGCCCACTCACCGACTCGGTCACACCCTCGATCTCGTCATCTCCTACCGCTGCACTATCTCCTCCCTCACCAACTCTGAAATCCCTCTCTCTGACCATAACCTTCTCACCTGCCTCAACTCTCACACTCCCTCCCCCTGCAAATCTTCACTACTGCCCCACAGAGACCTCTGCTCTCTTGATCCCATCCATCTTTCCAAAAGCATCTCTCCTCACCTTGCCGCCCTGTCCTCACTTCCCACTCTCGATGATCAGGTCTGAGCTCTCAACTCCACCCTCTCTACTCATCTCGACTCTCTCGCCCCCCTTTCCCTCCGCCGCTTTCGTTCCACTAACCCACAGACCTGTATCACCTCCTCTGTCCACCTCCTATGCTCCTATGCTCGAGCTGCTGAGCGCTGCTGGCGAAAGTCCAAGCACCAAGCCGACCTCACACACTTCAAATTTATCCTTTCCTGCCTTAACTCTGCCCTCTCCTCCACCAGGCAAAACTTCTTCTCCTCCCTCATCGACACCCATGCCCATCACCCCCGCCAATTGTTCCAGACCTTCAACTCTCTCCTTAGGCCCCCTGTTCCTCCCCCTCCCCCATCTCTCACCCCCAGTGATCTGGCCACCTAATTCCTCACGAAAATCAACACAATCAGGTCTGAGTTCCCCAAAGTCACCCCTCCGCCTCTCCCCTCCCCCCCACCAACCTTCTCCCCTACTTTCCCATCCTTCCCTGCAGTATCCTCAGAGGAGATCTCCTCCCTCCTCACAAGTGCCACCCCCTCCACCTGCGCCTCGGACCCCGTTCCCTCTCACTTTATTAAAACCATCGCCCCTGACCTCCTCCCTTCCTTAACTTCTATTTTTAACCACTCAATCTCCAATGGCTCCTTCCCCTCTGCCTTCAAACATGCCCATGTCTCCCCCATCCTAAAAAAACCTGCTCTTGACCCCACTTCCCCCTCCAGTTATCGCCCTATCTCCCTACTACCCTTCCTTTCCAAAATCCTAGAACGAGTCATCTACAATCGATGCTTAGAATTCCTTAACTCCCATTCTCTCCTGGACCCCCTCCAATCTGGCTTCCGTCCCCTCCACTCTACCGAGACTGCTCCGTGGCTCAGTGGAAAGAGCATGGGCTTTGGAGTCAGGGCTCATGAGTTCAAATCCCAGTTCTGCCACTTGTCGGCTGTGTGACTGTGGGCAAGTCACTTAACTTCTCTGGGCCTCAGTTCCCTCATCTGTAAAATGGGGATTAAGACTGTGAGCCCCACGTGGGACAACCTGATTCCCCTATGTCTACCCCAGCGCTTAGAACAGTGCTCGGCACATAGTAAGCGCTTAACAAATACCAACATTATTATTATTATTATTTCCCGTGACCTCCGTCTTGCCAAATCCAATGGCTCCTACTCCATTCTAATCCTCCTTGACCTCTCTGCTGCCTTTGACACTGTCGACCATCCCCTCCTCCTCCATACCTTATCTCACCTTGGCTTCACGGACTCCGTCCTCTCCTGGTTCTCCTCTTACCTCTCTGGCCGGTCCTTCTCGGTCTCCTTCGCTGGTGCCTCCTCCCCCTCCCATCCTTTAACTGTTGGAGTTCCTCAAGGGTCAGTTCTTGGCCCTCTTCTGTTCTCCATTTACACTCACTCCCTCGGTGAACTCATTCGCTCTCACGGCTTTGACTACCATCTCTACACAGATGACACGCAGATGTACATCTCCACCCTTATCCTCTCCCCCTCCCTTCAGGCTCGCATCTCCTCCTGTCTCCAGGATGTCTCCACCTGGATGTCGGCCCGCCACCTAAAACTCAACATGAGCAAGACTGAGCTCCTCATCTTCCCTCCCAAACCCGGTCCTGTCCCAGACTCCCCTATCACCGTAGATGGCACGACCATCCTTCCCGTCTCTCGGGCCCGCAATCTCGGAGTCATCCTTGACTCGTCTCTCATTCACCCCACACATCCTATCCGTTACCGAGATCTGCCGGTTTCACCTTTACAATATCGCCAAGATCCACCCTTTTCTCTCCACCCAAACGGCTACCTTACTGCTACGGGCTCTCGTTGTATCCCGGCTAGACTACTGTGTCAGCCTTCTCTCTGATCTCCCTTCCTCCTCTCTTGCCCCGCTCCAGTCTATTCTTCACTCCGCTGCCCGGCTCATCTTCCTGCAGAAGCGATCTGGGCATGTCACTCCCCTTCTTAAACAACTGCAGTGGTTGCCTATCGACCTCCGCTCCAAACAAAAACTCCTCACTCTAGGCTTCAAGGCTCTCCATCACCTTGCCCCTTCCTACCTCTCCTCCCTTCTCTCTTTCTACCGCCCACCCCGCACGCTCCGCTCCTCTGCCGCCCACCTCCTCACCGTCCCTCGGTCTCACCTATCCCGCCGTCGACCCCTGGGTCACGTCCTCCCGCGGTCCTGGAACGCCCTCCCTCCTCACCTCCGCCAAACTGATTCTCTTTCCCTCTTCAAAACCCTACTTAAAAATCACCTCCTCCAAGAGGCCTTCCCAGACTGAGCTCCTCTTCCCCCTCTACTCCCTCTGCCATCCCCCCTTTACCTCTCCGCAGTTAAAGCCTCTTTTTCCCCTTTTCCCTCTGCTCCTCCACCTCTCCCTTCCCATCCCCACAGCACTGTACTCGTCCGCTCAACTGTATATATTTTCGTTACCCTATTTATTTTGTTAATGAATTGTACATCGCCTTGATTCTATTTAGTTGCCATTGTTTTTACGAGATGTTCTTCCCCTTGACGCTGTTTAGTGCCATCGTTCTTGTCTGTCCGTCTCCCCCGATTAGACTGTAAGCCCGTCAAACGGCAGGGACTGTCTCTATCTGTTGCCGACTTGTTCATCCCAAGCGCTTAGTACAGTGCTCTCCACATAGTAAGCGCTCAATAAATACTATTGAATGAATGAATGAATGAGTGAATGACCCCACTGCTCCTTCCCGTTATTGCCCAACCTCCCTCCTACCATTCTTCTTCAGACTCCTTGAGCCAGTTGCCTACACCTGTTGCCTCCAGTTCCTCTCCTCTAATTTCCTTCTTGACCCTTTTCGATCTGACTGCCTCCCCCTTGACTCTATGGAAACAGCCCCTTCAAAGATCATTGGTGAACTCCTCCTTGCCCAATCTGCTGGCGTCTACTCCATCCTAATCCTTCTTGACCCCTCAGCTGCCTTTAACAACGGGCCACCCCTTTCTCCTGGGAACGTTAACCACCCGTACCTTCACTGACACTGTCCACCCCTGGTCCTCCTCCTATCTCTCTCACCGTTCCTTCTAGGTCCCTTTTTCAGATTCCTCCTCTGCGTCCCATCTTCTGACAGTGGGGACCCCTCAAGACTCAATTCTGGGTCCCCTACTATGCTCCATTTACACCCACTCCCTTGGAGAAGTAATTCTCTTCCATGGCTTCAACTACTGTCTCTATGAGGACGATTCCCAAATCTACATCTCCAGCTCTGACCTCTCTCCCTCTCTGCAGTATCGCATTTCCTTCTGCTTTCAGGACAACTCTACCTGGGTGTCCCACCGATACCTCAAACTGAATAAGTCCAAAACAGAACCCCTAATTTTTCCACCCAAACCTTGTCCTTCCCCTGTTTTTCTCATCACTGTAGATAATAACACTATCCTCCCTATATCACAAATCCATAGCCTCGACATTGTCCTCAACTCGTATTGCTCATATAACCTTCACAACCTCACTGAAATCCAGATTTTTCTCTCAATCCAAACTCCTCCTATGCCAAACTAAGCACTAGTCTATCCCACCTTGACTCCTGCATCAGCCTCCTGTCTCTCTCCACTCCAGTCCCTACTGCACACTGTTACCTGGATCATCCGATTACCCTGTATCTACCCCAGTGCTTAGAACGGTGCTTGGCACATAGTAAGCGCTTAGCAAATACCAACATTATCATTATTTTTATACAAAAAATTGAGTCCCCAACTCCCCACACCTCAAGAACCTCCAGTAGTTGCCCCTCCACCTACACAAAAACCAGAATCTCCTTACCATTGCCCTTAAAGCATTCAATCAGTTTGTCCCCTCCTACCATAATCACTATTCTCCTATTACGACCCAGCCCCAACATTTTGTTCTTCTGGTTTTGAACCCCTTCCCCCTCCTTATTCACCAGACCACCACTCTCCCCCCTTCAAAGCTTTATTAAAATCCACATTTCCTCCAAGTGGCCTTACCTGACTAAGCCCTCATTTCCCTACTCCTCTTCCTTCTGTGTTGTCTTTGTACTTGGATCTGTACCATTTAAGCATTTGATATTCACCCTACCCTCAGCCCCACAGAACTTACCTCTATTTCAAAATTATTCACATTTATGTCCATCTCCCCCTCTAGACTGCACCTCCATTGTGGGCAGGGAATGGGTCTCCCAACTCTATTGAAATGTACTCTCCCAAGTGCTTAGTACAGTGTGCTGCCCACATTGAGCTGTCAGTAACTTCCATGGCTTGATTGACTGATTAATTCTCCCCTTCTCCTTTGGGACCATCAGCTATTCCCAAAGGGGAAAATCAGGATCGGGCATTTGCTGAGGCAACTGTGACACTCAGCCCCATCCTCGAGGGTGGTTCTAGGGGAGTCTCTCCTCCCTCCCCTTACCAAGGGTCTGGCCCATATCCCGTTTCATGTGCAAATCTGCACCCCTCTCTCTAGCCTCCTTCCCTTTTATATGAAGCTTGTTTTATATGAAGCTTGTTGAAGTTTGTTCACTTACAAAAAAGAGGGAGGCGGTGAATGCAAGTTTCCGCTACCCAGTGCCCTGCAGACTAAGGTCTGGGAGGTCAGGCACTGGTGACACATTTGGATTCTGAGCATGGAAGCTTTCAGGAGACTGAGTCAAAAAGGCAACAGAGAGACGCAGCCAGACCTCCAGGGATGCAGCCAGAGACACAGCCGGAGCCTAGGACACACCCCAGGACCGTTGCTGGAGCCCAGACAGCCAGACACCCGGCGACACATGCAGAAACAGGAACATGGCCAGAAACACACCTAGATGAGACCGTCGGAGAGACAGAGGAGAAACAGGAAGACAGACAGACAGAATCAGACCCAGACTCCAGTGGTATTTGTTAAGCAATTCCAAGCACCACAGTAGACACTGGGGTAGATACATGATGATGAGGTGTGACAGAGTCTCTGTCCCATATGGGGCTCACAATCTAATTAGGAGGGAGAAGAGGTATTTGATCCCCATTTTTTACAGAGAAGGAAAACTGAAGGACAGAGGAGTTAATGACCTGTCTGAGGTCACACAGTAGATAGGGGCTGAGCTAGGATTAGAACCCAGGTTCTCTGTTTCCCAGGGCCGGGTTCTTTCCACTAGGCTGCACTGCTTCTCTCCCTCCTTGGGTTCATGTCCAGAGGGTAGAGTCAATCACAGCCCTGCATGGCCCGGTGGGGAACCAAGGCAGACAAAAGGTATGGCATGGGGAGTAGAAAAGGAAGTAATATGTATCTTTTTTGGCCTTGACCAGGCCTGCTGCCATCCTTCTAGGGAGGAGCTGACTGAGGAACTTGGAAGGCCATTTAGAGTTTAGAAGTACATTTCAAGGATGAGTTTGGCCAACGCTAGGAGACGACAAATAGCCAGTACGTTCTTCAGCTTCTTTAAGCTGCATTACTTCACTCGTCTAACTTGCAAGCTTGTCAGCTTGCAAGTAACTTGTCAGCTGTGTGACTTTGGGCAAGTCACTTAACTTCTCTGTGCCTCAGTTACCTCATCTGTAAAATGGGGATGAAGATGGTGAGCCTCAAGTGGGACAACCTGATGACCTTGCATCTATCCCAGCACTTAGAACAGTGCTTGGCACATAGCAAGGGCTTAACAAATACCACCATTATTATTATTATTATTATTATTAATTAGACACGGCCCTGGGCCCTTAAGGGGCTCACAGTCTATATAAAATGGGAGAGGGGACTGGAACAGACACCGAAGGAGCGATGAAACAATAAAATACTAAAGCAACATAGAGGAGAAGGACAAATAACCATAATAAAAACCAAATCAGGAGGGTGCTGTGGCGAGAAGAGCAGAATTTTAGGTCCCTCGGCTCAGCGTTCAGGACACACCCATCGCCACTGTGATTGCTGCAGCCACCAGTCTTCCTCAAGGTTTTTGGAAGGCCTCATGCTGCGGGTGCATTTCTCTGTCCCACCAGAGTGGAGGAAGGCAGAAGGAGATGGAGTCTCCCCGATGGTGTAGCGAACTGGGGCCATTTCCTGGGGAGGCTGTGTACCTATCTTGGGGTGGGGGATACCAAGAGAGCTCAGCTTGTTGGGTGAGGGAGCTCAGTGGGACACAGAGGGGAAGCGTCCGTTACCAACTACTTCACTTGGCCGGGGTGGATAAAGATTCTGGGACGGCAAAATCTGTGAGCAACGTGGGTACGTGGCTAAGGCTTGAGAAGGCCACGCCGAATAGAGTAATTGATGACACAGAATCAATTCAACATGTGGGCTAATCTCTATGAGTTATCACCCATCGAAAGTTCAGACATATTTAGGGGGATGTTCCCTTGTGGAAAGTTTTTGTGAATAAGGCTTTTAATGCAAAATCAATCGATTGATCAGTCTTCTTTATTGAGTGTCTAGCGTGGACAGAACGCTGTACTAAGGGCTGGGGCGAGTATCATAGAATTAGAGGACACGATCCCTGCCTTTGTTAAATTTACAATCTCTACAAATTTTTGTATTATTTCAGTACATCTGCAGCTCATACCTGAAATGACATTTCTAGCTATTTGGTTTCAAATCTAAGTTGAAACCCAATTGCTTGTTCCATACTTCTATCAAGAAGAAATGTCATGTAGCCAATAAAGGTTAGTTTTATGGCTACAATTTAAAGATTCAAAAAGAAAGGAAGGATTTCGTTCTTGCTACAGACTTATTAAAAGAACATGGGCCAAGCTGGAAGATGATCAAACAGTCCTGTTGTGTTTTCTGCAGCCTGTTGTAGGAAAAACCAGACACTGTGCCATATTTAAGAAAATTTTTTAAAATTGCTTCTTTCCCTCTTTTATGGGAGCTCTCCGCGGCCCGTTGTGTTTTGTGAATGTGTGGCTTGTTATAATTTCCCAGGCCACATAAAAGCCAAAAAACATAGCTAAGTTGAAGCAGAATCGTGTGTGTTTTTAACCCCTAGTCTGACACAGAAGCCTACCCGTGAACCCTCTGCCATATCCAATATGCTTGCAAAGTCTTCAGTGTTCCAGCCCAGTTCCTCCCACACAAGCATGGACTGAAACAAAACGGGCTAGGGACCATTTCAGAAAACATGATTTACGCTAAAGGGTTACGCAACGTAGTTTGCCTTAGGCCGTGTGGATGTGGCCAAGAGGAAAAGTTGACTAAAGATGGTTAAATGTTAAAATATCCTGTATTAACTGTGTTAACTATTTCTGAATCAATTGCCGACAAGGGCACTCCCTAAATCCCCTTTTACCTACTACCAGATTTTTCTTGGACATTGCTAGTTTCCTGAATTCTCTGCAGAAAAATTGCAGTTGTTAACGTTTTAGACAGATCTTTGTTGTTGTTGGGAAAACGTGTGCATTGATCTATTTGAAAACATTAGATGCAAATCAGTATCTGGCATCGTGCCAGACGATCTTAAATGCAATAATCTCACACTCAAAAATCATGGAGAGAATCAAGATTATGAACCAATGTTCTCATTTTGCTCCTTTAGTGTTCACCAATGTGAATAGGTTCCTTCTGACCTGAATGCGGACTTCTCATTTCCTAGTTTCACGCTTTAAAAATTTGACCATGATTTTGCTTCATTTTCCCTTTCATTTTTAATATGGTATTTGTTCAACACTTACTATGTGTCAAACCCTGTTCTAAACCCTGGGGTAGATAAAAGTGAATTCGATTGGACACAGTCCCTGCCCCTCATGGGTCTCACAGTCTAAGAAGGAGGGTGAACAGGAGTATTGAGGCCCTGAGAAGTAAAGTGACTTGCTCAAGGTGACTCCCAGCCAGCAGAGGGGGGATCAGAACCCAGATCCTCTGACTCTTAGGCTCATGCTCTCTCCGTTAAGCCATGATGGTTCTCCTCCAATGGCATCTCAGGTTCCCTAGCTCCAATCAATCAACCAAATTTTTTGAGTGCTAAATGTGTGCAGAACACTGTACGGAGTTCCCGGGAGAATACAATCTAACAATCTAACAATATAATGGATGCACTTCCTGCCGATAAAGACCACAGCAGCTACCGAAGTAAATGCCTGTCATGTCACGTGCACGAGCCAGAACTGTACTCTGTGTACGTTCAAAAACCTTTCTGTTCACTTCTCGACATGCTGCCCCTCGGCTGCCCCTTTCTCTCTTCCAGTGCCCCTGATGGAAGTGACTGGTGGGAATAAGGGTGAGTGCAAACCATTGTCCTATACTCAGTTTATTCATTCATTCATTCAATTCAGTAGTATTGAGTGCTTACTATGTGCAGAGCACTGTACTAAGCGCTTGGAATGTACAGTTCGATTTAATTGCCACTCTGGATCTGTAATAGGTACACGCAAATGACTATGAAGTTGATAGATAATCATTATTTTGCCATGGAGTCCTCCTAATTCAATTGTTCAATTGTATTTATTGAATGCTTACTATATTCAGAGCACTGCACTACATACTTGGGAGAGTTCAATATTAGAGAACTGGTAGAGACGTTCCCTTCTTGATCAAACAGCTTTCATTTGCTTGGGTCCACATGTTTTAGGGGCCAGGGATGTGAGGTATTTTGGAGACTGCATTCATTTTTCAAATAATTATGATTTCAGTTATTAAATGATTCCTCTAAGAGTCTTCACCATTAAAGATCGGATACCAAGCTGCACTGCAGGTATCAAAATGCCTCACCTACTTACAGGAAAGTAGTATGACCTAATGGAAAGAGCATGGGCCCGGGAATCAGAGGACTGGGTTCTAATCTTGGCTCCGCCAATTGCTTGCTGGGTGACCTTGCACAAATCACTGTGCCTCAATTTCCTGAACTGTAAAATGGGGATTAAGTCCCTCCTACTTAGACTGTGAGCTCCATGTGGGACAGGAGCTGTGACCAAACTGATAAACTTACATCTTTACATCTTGCTTAGAAAAGTTCATGACACATACTAAGTATTTAACAATCCCCAAGAAATAGTGAAGATTACTTTCTAATTGTCTGTGAAGATGCCCCTTCCTAGTATTTCCACCCTTATTCTATTTCCACCCTTATTCTTCCACTGCCCACATCAGCATTAATACCTGGTTGGTGTTGGGTAGTTGACATGCTAAATCGCCACGCTGGAATGACCATTAGTCTAGGTTGGTTGAGACATGACCAGAAATTCATGATTTTGGGCATGCATTCTGGGGTTTGGTCATTTATCCTGGATTTTCATTCATTCAGCGGCATTTACTGAGCACCTAAAGTCTTCCCTTCAGCCCTCTGCTTCCGTTCTGCGGCGGATGCCTACCATCTCAAGTTCCAAAGGAAAGAAGAGTTTGGAGATAGAGGAATGCAGGACATTATGTTTCAAAGGAGAAAATCTATTCAGATTTTTAAGGTTGCGACTTAAAGGAACAGAACAGAGTATCTGGAATTTTACTGCGGATACCTCCATTTTTCCTACCCCAAGAGAACCCCATTTCTTAGCCCGTCTCAGCCCTGCCCCAACACACTGGGGGTTGAGATGTTTCAACTGGCTAAGAGGTGTGGATTCTCCCTTGGGTAAGGGTCCCTTCTTCCAGAATGATCTAGTGGAAAGGGCCTCCCTCTGGGACTTAGTTAACTTAGATTCTAACATCAATCATTATTATCATAATTATTATTGTGGTATTTGTTAAGTGCTTTCTATGCACTAAGCACTGTTCTAAGCGCTGGGGTAGATACAAGGTAATCAGTTTGTCCCACATGGGGCTCACAGTCTTAATCCCCATTTTACAGATGAGGTAACTGAGGCACAGAGAAGTTAAGCAGCTTGCCCAAAGTCACATGCTGACAGGTGGCGGTGCTGGGATTAGAACCCACATCTTCTGACTCCCAACTCCGGGCTCTTTCCGCTAAGCCACGCTGCTTCCCTTCTGTCACTGGTCTTGTTGAGTGACCTCAGGAAAGGCACAAATGTTCCTGAGCCTCTTTTCTTCATCCATGAGATGGGGAATAATACAGTCTGACTCTCCTGAGATAAAATGAAATAATCATGTGAAAATATTGTAAATTAATTTAGTGTTATAAAAATTGAGATCTTCTTCTTCCTATTATTGTAGCTGTTATTATTCAATCATATTTACTCATTCATCAATCATATTTATTGAGCCCTTACTGTGTGCAAAGCACTTGCAAGAGTACAATATAACCATAAACAGACTCTTTCCCTGCCCACAACAAGCTTACAGTCTAGAGCGGGAGATATAATAATATAATAATATAATTTATAATGATATAAATGAATGAATGTACAGATATATACATAAGTACCGTGGGGCTGGGAGGGAAGATGAATAAAGGGAGCAAGTCAGGGTGATGCAGAAGGGAGTGGGAGAAGAGAAAAGGAGGGCTTGGTCAGGGAAGGCCTCTTGGAGGAGATGGGCCTTCACTAAGGCTTTGAAGTAGGGGAGAAAAATCTTCTCTCGGGTTTGAGAAAGGAGGAAGGAAGGTTTTCCAGGCCAGAGGCAATAATAATTATAATAATAATAATAGTATTTGTTAAGCTTTGTTACTTGTTTGTTACAAATTTGTTACTATGTGCAAATTCTAAGTGCCGGGGGGGATACAAGGTGGTTAGATTGTCCCACGTGGAGCTCACAGTCTTAATCCCCATTTTACGGATGAGGGAACTGAGGCACAGAGAGGTTAAGTTACTTGCCCAAAGTCACACAGCTGACAAGCAGCGGACCCGGGATTGGAACCCACGACCTCTGATTCCCAAGCCCGGGCTCTATCCACTGAGCCATGCTGCTTCTCAGCGAGATGTGGGGTGGGGGGGGGTCGGCGGTGAGATGGACGAGATGGAGGTGCAGTGAGAAGGTGAGCATTAGAGGAGTGAAGTGGGCCGGCTGGGTGTTAGTAGAAGAGCAGCGATGTGAGGTAGGAGGGAGAAAGGTGACTGAGTGCTTTCTTAATTATTATCATTAATAATAATTGTATTATTATTTTAGAAGCAGCATGGTCTAGTGGATAGGGCACAGGCCTGGGTGTCAGAAGGCCCGGGGTTCTAATCCCAGCTCCATCACTCGTCTGCTGTGTGACTTTGGGCACGTCACTTCACTTCTAGGGACCTCAGTTACGTCTTCTATGAGATGGGACTGAGACCGTGAGCCCCAGGTGGGACATGGACTGTGTCCAACCTGATTAGCTTATACCTACTCCAGCACTTAGAACGGTGCCTGGTACATAGCAAGTGCTTAATAAATACTATTAAAATATTGATGAATGTGTCCTCTAGCTCAAAGATTTCCTTTAAAGGCCATCCCCTCAATTCCATGGTCTCTGCTCCGGAGTGACCCAGTAGTGGAGGAGAGATGGCGGGGTGGGGGGCAGGAGGAGATATCTGCCCTCTCACTCTTTCTTCGACCAGGCCAGATCTGGCTGGAGCTTGGTGTGCAGCTGTGATGGTTTATCTTGGGACACTAGGAAGTTGGGACAGAGTTGGGAAGTCTTTCCAACCCTGGAGTTGCTGAAGTCCAGAATCAGCAACGTTCTGTCCGTGAAGGCGGAAGAGATTCAGCGTGTTTGCTCGCCATGAAATTGGAGGAAGACCGTTGATGCTGGTGCTCAGTGGAGAAAGATAATGTCTCTTCTTGGGTTGTGGTGGGAGCCCTGAGGACCCTAAATGGCCCTGACCACTGTTTCTCACTTTTGGGGTGGAGAGAGAATAATCTGTTTTTGCCACAGGATCGCTGTAGATAGGTAAAGTGTAGCTATGCCCCTTCCGGAGCCCCTCTCTGTAGCCTTTCATTTGTACCAATTCTGAGGATATTCTGGGAGGGATTGCAGATTTGGAAATCTTTCATGTAAGCATTCAGGGGTGTGTAGCCGACAGCTGGCCAATTCCACGGTTTTTACGACCCCTGGAGAATCATGCCCAACATTTCTCAATCGTCGAAAATGAAAAGAAAAATTCTGAGGAAATAAAAGGACCATTTTAAGTTTCATTGGTCCACCTGCATCTTTCTTGGGTGGTTTCTGACAGTCTCGCCTCTTCCCCCTTTATGGGTCCTGTTCTCTTGGAGCTTAGCCTGGTACACGCCTATCGGCCAATTCCTTCGGCCACAGAGTGCCTTTTCAGGATTGCCAACTCCCATCTTTTGTTTCGTATTGCTTGGCAGGCATTTGGAGAAAATAAGATCTTGGCTCCCTTGTAGAACTTATCTTAATTCTTCGTTGCTGCTTGTAATACTATTACCGTCGTTCACATCGGAGAAAATGGTCTCCTTTTTACTGCCAACTCAACCATGTTGCCGAGATTTCTTGCGCTGTAATCTGAAACAGTGCTGAGTACACAAGGCCTGCATTAAGCGCAGAATCGAGGTACCGAGATGAACTTATGCCTAAAGTTTGCAAGTTCGAACACTCCTTCGGAGAGTCGTCGATTTCATCCAGAAAAGCGAGCCCTGGAATACATTTTAGTTCCCAGCACTTTTTTCCAACACTGTTTCCAGGAGGAAATCTTAATTGTTTTAAGACAACAATTTGTAACTGTGTTTGAAAGAAAATCACCCATCATTTCGGGCCTTCACTTCAAGTTTTCTATGTATCTTTGCCAAAATGTTTAATCTTAATGGGCTTGGCACATAGTAAATGTTTAATTAATACCATGAAGACCCAGTAGGTGATGACCTTGATATCCCCCAAAGTCTTTGCATTTATTAATAATAATAATAATAATAATGATATTTGTTAAGGGCTTACTCTGAGTCAAATACTAAATTAAGTGCTAGGATTCTATTTATATTGATGCCTGTTTACTTGTTTTGATGTGTATATATCTACAATTCTGTTTATACTGATGCCCTATTTACTTGTTTTGATGTCTGTCTCCCCCCGCACCACCTCTCCACCCCCGGACTGTGAGCAGGGATTCTCTCTCTTTCCTGCTAAATTGTACTTTCCAAGTGCTTAATACAGTGCTCTGCACACAGTGAACGCTCAATAAATACAATTGAATGAATGAATGGGTTAGGGATGCATTAATCAGGTAGGACACAGTCCCTGCCCCACATGGGGCTCTCAGCCAGACTAGGAGGGAGAACAGATATCTAATCTTTGTTTTGCAGATGAGGCACATCCCGCCCTCCCCTTGGGAAGTTACGTGACTTGGCCAAGTTCATACAGCAGGCCAGGAAAAGAGCCGGAATTAGAACCCGGATCCTTAGAATCCCTGATCTGTGATCTTTCCACTTACCCATATTTCTTCCCTGCTTCCATATTAGCCAGCTATTTTTGTATGACTCTTTCATGGCCTGTCCATGTGAGAGAAGACCTAGGTGTCTTTTATTCAGAAATCGTCACCACTGATGGCAGGGCTAGGGAGAGGGGGCTCTTCTCTGAGAAGAGGATCATTGTTAATGCATAAGGAAGGGATGTGGAAGAAAACTAGTGGGGTGGAGAGAAGAGGCAAAACAAAGAGGAAGGGAAACAACTGCATAGATCTAGACATTCAAATGAATCCCATCGCCTACTTCAAGGCTTTTAACTCTCCATAGAAATTGCTTTTGAAGATCAAGAGTTTACCAGACCATCAAACAGGTATTGCAGAATGTAGGCTGCTGATGTTTTCCTGAACCAGAACTTTCCTCCCTTCATTTCCAGTTTCCCTTCCTTTTCTCCCTTACCTCACTCACTCCCTGATGCCCTTTCGTCTTTCACTATCTGTCTCCCTTTCCTTGCACTTTTTCCTCACTCCTGCCATGTCTCTCTTTCTTTATTCTGCTGAAGAGAATCAGCATGGCTTTGTGGAAAGAGCCCGGGCTTGGGAGTCAGAGGTCACGGGTTCTAATCCCGGCTCTTCCACTTGTCAGCTGTTTGATTTGGGGCAAGTCACTTAAGTTCTCTGTGCCTCAGTTTCCTCATCTGTAAAATGGGGGTTAAGAGTGTGAGCCCCATGTGGGACAACCTGATTACCTTGTATCTACCTCAGCCCTTAGAACAGTGCTTGGCACATAGTAAGTACTTAACAAACACCATTATCATGATTATTATTATTGTTATTCACACCCTTCTCTCACTTCCTGTGTCCCTTTCTTCACTCTTTCCCTATCTGCCTTTTCATACTCTCTTGTCACCCTTCTCTCATTCACTCTGCTTGCCTTTCTTCCCCCACTCCCTGTTTCCCTTTCCTTCCTCACTGACTTCATTCATTCATTCATTCATTCATTCATTCAATAGTATTTATTGAGCACTTACTATGTGCAGAGCACTGTACTAAGCGCTTGGAATGTACAAATTGGTAACAGAGACAGTCCCTGCCCTTTGATGGTCTTACAGTCTAATCGGGGGAGACAGACATACAAGAACAGTGGCAATAAATAGAATCAAGGGGAAGAACATCTCATTAAAACAATAGCAAATAAATAGAATCAGGGTGATGTACATCTCATTAAACAAAATAAATAGGGTGATGAAGATAAATACAGTTGAGCCGACAAGTACAGTGCTGAGGGGATGGGTTGGGAGAGGGGGATGAGCAGAGGGAAAGGGGGGAGAAGAGGGTTTAGCTGCGGAGAGTTGAAGGGGGGGTAGAGGAAGCAGAAGGAAAAGGGGAGCTCAGTCTGGGAAGGCCTTTTGGAGGAGGTGAGCTCTAGTAGGGCTTTGAAGAGGGGAAGAGAATTAGTTTGGCCGAGGTGAGGAGGGAGGGCATTCCAGGACCCAGGAGGACGTGGCCCAGGGGTCGACGGCGGGATAGGCAAGACCGAGGGACGGTGAGGAGGTGGGCGGCAGAGGAGTGGAGTGTGTGGGGTGGGCAGTAGAAAGAGAGAAGGGAGGAGAGGTAGGAAGGGGTAAGGTGATGGAGAGCCTTGAAGGCTAAAGTGAGAAGTTTTTGTTTAGTGCGGAGGTTGATAGGTAACCACTGGAGGTTTTTAAGAAAGGGAGTAGGGAGAGGGGGAAGAGGGGTGGCGTTAGTAAAGTGGGGTTCTAGGGCGGGGGAGAGGAAGGGGGGAGGAGGGAGAGAGCGGGAAAGAGCTGGGCAAGAGAGGGGAAGGAGAAGGGGAGGATTGGAAGGGGCAGGAGGGAGGAGGTGGGGTGGAGGGACATGGTGAGGCCAGAGAGGTAGGTGGCAGATAGGTGACTTCTTCTAGGACCCAACCTGCACTGCTCCTCTGATTCCAACCTACTTTCTGCATGTCAGTGTTGTCTGTCTCACTGCCTATTCCTTGCCAACCTCCTCCAGCAGATCTGGAACTTACTCTCCCCTCAAACCCGACAGTCTTCAGAGCCCTTCTAAAATCATACCTCCTCTGAGAGGTCTGCCCTGCCAAGGCCCTCATTCCTCCCAGTTGCCCGCCCTTCGACGTTCCCTATGTACCTGGGTCTGTACCCCAGAAGCACTTGATATTCACTCCACGCTCAGCCCCACAACACTGGAATGCATAAAATGCATATCGCTATACCAAACACCCACCAAAACCCCTGAGAGCATTTGATGACACTCTAACGAGGGCAGTTCAGATGCCGGGGAGGCAACTTGGAGTGAGGGGAAGCTGGGTCAAGAAAATGGAACTCATTCATTCATTCATTCATTCAATAGTATTTATTGAGCGCTTACTATGTGCAGAGCACTGTACTAAGCGCTTGGGATGAACAAGTCGGCAACAGATAGAGACAGTCCCTGCCATTTGACGGGCTTACAGTCTAATCGGGGGAGACGGACAGACGAGAACAATGGCACTAAACAGCGTCAAGGGGAAGAACATCTCGTAAAAACAATGGCGACTAAATAGAATCAAGGCGATGTACAATTCATTAACAAAATAAATAGGGTAACGAAAATATATACAGTTGAGTGGACGAGTACAGTGCTGTGGGGATGGGAAGGGAGAGGTGGAGGAGCAGAGGGAAAAGGGGAAAATGAGGCTTTAGCTGCGGAGAGGTAAAGGGGGGATGGCAGAGGGAGTAGAGGGGGAAGAGGAGCTCAGTCTGGGAAGGCCTCTTGGAGGAGGTGATTTTTAAGTAAGGTTTTGAAGAGGGAAAGAGAATCAGTTTGGCGGAGGTGAGGAGGGAGGGCGTTCCAGGACCGCGGGAGGACGTGACCCAGGGGTCGACGGCGGGATAGGCGAGACCGAGGGACGGCGAGGAGGTGGGCGGCAGAGGAGCGGAGCGTGCGGGGTGGGCGGTAGAAAGAGAGAAGGGAGGAGAGGTAGGAAGGGGCAAGGTGATGGAGAGCCTTGAAGCCTAGAGTGAGGAGTTTTTGTTTGGAGCGGAGGTCGATAGGCAACCGCTGGAGTTGTTTAAGAAGGGGAGTGACATGCCCAGATCGTTTCTGCAGGAAGATGAGCCGGGCAGCGGAGTGAAGAATAGACCGGAGCGGGGCGAGAGAGGAGGAAGGGAGGTCAGAGAGAAGGCTGACACAGTAGTCTAGCCGGGATATAACGAGAGCCCGCAATAGTAAGGTAGCCGTTTGGGTGGAGAGGAAAGGGCGGATCTTGGCGATATTGTAGAGGTGAAACCGGCAGGTTTTGGTAACGGATAGGATGTGTGGGGTGAACGAGAGGGACGAGTCAAGGATGACACCGAGATTGCGGGCCTGCGGGACGGGAAGGATGGTCGTGCCATCCACGGTGATGGAGAAGTCTGGGAGCGGACCGGGCTTGGGAGGGAAGATGAGGAGCTCAGTCTTGCTCATGTTGAGTTTTAGGTGGCGGTCCGACATCCAGGTGGAGACGTCCCGGAGGCAGGAGGAGATGCGAGCCTGAAGGGAGGGGGAGAGGACAGGGGCGGAGATGTAGATCTGCGTGTCATCTGCGTAGAGATGGTAGTCAAAGCCGTGAGAGCGGATGAGTTCACCGAGGGAGTGAGTGTAAATGGAGAACAGAAGAGGGCCAAGAACTGACCCTTGAGGAACTCCAACAGTTAAAGGATGGGAGGGGGAGGAGGCTCCAGCGTAGGAGACCGAGAATGATCGGCCAGAGAGGTAAGAGGAGAACCAGGAGAGGACAGAGTCCGTGAAGCCAAGGTGAGATAAGGTATGGAGGAGGAGGGGATGGTCGACAGTGTCAAAGGCAGCAGAGAGGTCAAGGAGGATCAGAATGGAGTAGGAGCCATTGGATTTGGCAAGAAGGAGGTCATGGGTGACCTTAGAGAGAGCAGTCTCGGTAGAGTGGAGGGGACGGAAGCCAGATTGGAGGGGGTCTAGGAGAGAATGGGAGTTAAGGAATTCTAGGCATCGATTGTAGACGACTCGTTCTAAGATTTTGGAAAGGAAGGGTAGTAGGGAGATAGGACGATAACTGGAGGGGGAAGTGGGGTCCAGAGCGGGTTTTTTTAGGATGGGGGAGACGTGGGCATGTTTGAAGGCAGAGGGGAAGGAGCCCTTGGAGATTGAGTGGTTAAAAATAGAAGTTAAGGAAGGGAGGAGGGCAGGGGCGATGGTTTTAAGAAGGTGAGAGGGAATGGGGTCCGAGGCGCAGGTGGAGGGGGTGGCACTTGCGAGGAGGGAGGAGATCTCCTCTGAGGATACTGCAGGGAAGGATGGGAAAGTAGGGGAGGGGGTTGTTGGGGGGGAGGGGAGAGGCGGAGGGGTGACTTTGGGGAGCTCAGACCTGATCGTGTTGATTTTCGTGAGGAAATAGGTGGCCAGATCATTAGGGGTGAGAGATGGGGGAGGGGGAGGAACAGGGGGCCTAAGGAGAGAGTTAAAGGTCCGGAACAATCGGCGGGGGTGACGGGCATGGGTGTCGATGAGGGAGGAGAAGAAGCTTTGCCTGGCGGAGGAGAGGGCAGAGTTAAGGCAGGAAAGGATAAATTTGAAGTGTGTGAGGTCGGCTCGGTGCTTGGACTTTCGCCAGCAGCGCTCAGCAGCTCGAGCATAGGAGCGTAGGAGGTGGACGGAGGAGGTGATCCAGGGCTGTGGGTTAGTGGAGCGAGAGCGGCGGAGGGAAAGGGGGGCGAGAGAGTCGAGTTGAGTAGAGAGGGTGGAGTTGAGAGCGGAGACCCGCTCGTCGAGAGTGGGAAGAGAGGACAGGGCGGCAAGGTGAGGCGAGATGCTATTGGAAAGACGGATGGGATCGAGAGAGCGGAGGTCTCTGTGGGGCAGTAGCGAAGATTTGCAGGGGGAGGGAGTGTGAGAGATGAGGCAGGTGAGAAGGTTATGGTCAGAGAGAGGGATTTCAGAGTCGGTGAGTGAGGAGATAGTGCAGCGGTAGGAGATGACGAGATCGAGGGTGTGACCGAGTCGGTGAGTGGGCGCGGTATGGTGGAGGAGGAGGTCGGCAGCGTCGAGGAGGGATAGAATGAGTGCTAATTTGGCTATATAACTATATTCTGTGGTTCTCTGAAAGAGTTATTTATGTCTTAAAACACAACAAACTCCCATTGGAAGAAAGATACTTAAAAAAGTCCTTCCTGCCCTTCTGTAGTCCTCAAATTCAGCAACTCTCCCCTTCTATACCACTAAATTTTAGCTAGAATATGTAACCTCTAGTCAGGATTTATTCCATAAGCTAGAAACTTTTTAGACATTTTTTCCAAGTCCTTCCTGTTTGAAGGAGGTGTGAATCATACCTCGAAAAGGCAGCCCTGTAGATAAGGTTAGCCTTTGGGCAGGAAGTGAAAGAGAGGAAATGGGGAGAACTGTGAGCTTAGACCTGAACCAAAATCAAGGTTACCTGGTGGGCGAGTTCTGTGGAGCGGAGAAGTGGAGATGAGGTTGAGGGATGAGGTTGTCTTCCATAAGAATAAAGGAAGAGCTCAGTTGTGAGATTGCAGGATCAAGAATCTTTGAGAAAGAATGGAGAAGCAGTGTGGCCTGTGGCAAGGGCATGGTTTAGGAACTAATGGAGCTGCATCCTAATCCTGCCTCCCCCCACTTCCCTTTAAGGAACCTTGGGTAAATCACTCAACGCCTCTGTGCCTCAATTTTCTCACCTGTAAAATGAGAATTAAACTCCTGTGAGTGGGACCGTGTTCAACCAGATTATCTTGTATTTACCCCAGAATTTTATACAGTGCTTAGAGCAAATAAACTGCTTTACAAATAACATGTACAAAAAAAATTGATTATTATTACCCTTGTGTTCCTTGGGCTCAGGCTTCTGGGCAAGAAAGGTGAGAGGCTCGTGTTGCTTCCACCAGACAGCCAAAACTGGTGTCGACCTCCCACCTTCCCACCCATCATCACTCCCCCGCCACCCACCACGCTCCACCCTTCTCCACCCTCGAGGCTCTGCTGCCAAGGGATGTCCCCTGGCTGCCCTGGTGGATTTCCTCACTCCCTCTCCTTCCCGCTCCCAGTCACTGCCTGAGCTGAGCCATGAAGAAGAAAGATGAGTCTCTTTATCATCTCTGCTGTGTGGAGAGGGAGACTTGAAGCACTTTATCGTCCCCACAGTCTGGGGGTAGCCCTGCCGCGGTTTGTGGCGGGGCTCCAAGCTGCCACTAACATTGTGCCAACCCCACCATGATGTCCATTCTGCTGCCCCCTCTCATTTATAGTGCCCACCAAGGACCTCAGCGACTTCCACTATGGAGCATCTCCATGGTGCCCTGCCAATATGTGGCACCCTACACCCCGACTACCCCGGGGCCAGCTTGACTCCATCAGCCCGGACCCGTGGCCTTCTTCCTTCACACCCCCCGACTCTATGGTGCCGTGGCTCATCCCTGGCCCGTGTTTCGGAGCTCCAATCCCCCCCACCCCCATCACAGCTTGGACTTGACCCTAGTTCCCCAAGTTTCCCCAACACTTGATGAGTGAGGGTGCCCTCCCTGAAGATCCTCCAAGGAAGAGGATCTGGCCACGAGTTGGAGTTCAAGGGGCACTTCGGTGAAGGGACCAAGAGTGATGGAGGGGAACTAGTGGAAACTGAGGAATGCCAACTTCCTGCTCAACCACCAGTGAAAAGCTACAGAATCCAGCAGACAGCACGGGGACAAATGATAGTTCTTGCCAGCGGGATCGTGTTCAGGAGGGCCAAGCTGACTACGTCAGCTAGAGCTGGACTTATTTTGCCAATTGATGGGTGCTCTAAACATCTACACAGGTAAGTGGCCAAGCTTAGGGCCTAGGCCAGTGACCACATGCTGTGAGCCTACCTGAATATAGCAGGTTGCATTAAGGGAGCAATTGTGCCGAAGTGAGATTGATTCACAATTACTACAACACAACTTTTCCTTAATGAGAGATTCTGCCAGAATGCATCCCTGCATCAGAGGGCATCTGCATGCCCCGCTAATATAAGAGCCCGGGCTTGGGAGTCACAGGTCACGGGTTCTAATCCCCACTCTGCCATGTGTCTGCTGTGTGACTTTGGGCAAATCACTTCACTTCTCTGTGCCTCAGTTACCTCATCTGTAAAATGGGGATTAAGACTGTGAGCCCCATGTGGGACAATGATTACCTTGTATCTACCCCAGCACTTAGAACAGTGCTTGGCACATAGAAGCGCTTTATAAATACTATCATTATTATTATTATTACTAAAATCTTGTGAGAAGAATATTGCAAGTCCAAGTGGGAGAGAAAGAAGCAATAGAGATTTCCTTTCCCATTCATGGAGCTTCTCTTCCTGAAAGTAACTGCAATTAGAAAAACTGTGGTTGATTAAATCAAAGGCTTTTTTCATGGGGAGAAGGTCAAGAAATCTTCCTACTAAAAATCTTTCTAATCCTGTAAATTAGTTAAAACGCTGTTCATGGTATTAGGATATTTGCATTTATTTCATGGAATATAAGCTTTACTAGCTGCCTGAAGGTTTCTGACACTATGAGTTCAGTAATAATAATAATAAAAATAATTTTAGTAGGTAAGTGCTTACTGTGTTCCAGCCATTGTTCTAAGTGCTGGGGTAGATACAAGCAAATTGGGCTGGACACAGTCTGTTCCACATAGGCCTCAAGGTCTTAGTCCTCATTTACAGAAGGTAACTGAGGCACAGAGGAAAAAAGTGACTTGCCAAGGTCACACAGCAGAAAAGTAGCAGAGCCGGGAAAAGAACCCAGGTCCTTTGACTCCCAGGCCCAGGCTCTTTCCACGAGGCCTTGCTGTTTCTCATCTTAATGGGGGTGTCGTTCCATCCCTCCCCCCAAATCCCCATGTACCGTACCCGGAACTTAGAACACATGGTGATATGTACCATTACCCAATCAATAATATATTAGCATTACATGGAGAATGAATTATGAATATTACTGCCAACTCCATGGAGACTATCACCCCCAGGTGTTTTTGAGCTGGACTCCCAGACTCTCTCATTCCAGGCCTCTGGCAAGACATAATGCTTTCTACTTCCAATCATGCCTAAATAGGATCTAAATTGGAGGCTTTCTGGCCAATCTGAAGCCCGATTCCTCACTGACTCCTCTAAATGCCTGTCTTCTTTTCTCCCCTTCGTTTGAATGATATCGAGGTGCCTGTGATTGTAACAGTTATTTGCCATGGCGGAGTTCCAGGGCCTGAGCACAGCTCCAGCCCTAACCTGCTGTGTGACCTTGGGTAAGTTACCTAACCTCTCTGTTACTCAGTTTTCTAAACTGGAGGACAGGGATTAATTGCCATTTCTCCCTCCTGTTTAGACTGTGAGGCCCATGTGGGCCAGGGGCTATGTCTAGTATTTACTCAGGGGCTTAGCTCTGTGCTTGGCACATAGTAAACCCTTAATCTTTTTTATGGTATCTGTTAATAGCTGATCGTGTGTTAAGCTCGGGTTCTGAACTTCTAAGCACTGGAGTAGATACAATGTAATCAGGTTGGACTTGTGGTCTGTGTCCCATGTGGGGCTCATTGCCTAAATCAGAGGGAAAACAGGTATTTAATCCCTATTTTACAGATAAGGCAACTGAAGCGCAGAGAAATTAAATTGTGTCAAACAGCAAGAAATTGGCAGTGCTGAGATTAGACCCCAGGTTAAATGCTCTTTCTACTAGCCCATGTTCCTTCTCTATCAATAAGTAAATCAGTCAGTAGTATATTTTGAGTGGTTTGTGTTTACAGAACAATATGCTAAGTTTTTAGGAGAGTACAGTACAATAGAATTGGTAAACATGATCCCCACCCTTAAGTAGTTGACAATCCAGGGTGAGAGACAAACAGTAAAATAATTTACAGATAGGGGAAGCATTTAAGGATGTATATGTAAGGGCTGTGGGGTGGGGTGAGAATCAAAGTGCTTGAGAGGTACAGACTTAAGTATACAGGTGATAAAGAGGGGAAATGAGGAGTTAGGGAAAGCTGCTTAGAGATGGGATTATAGTGGGTCTGAAGATGGAGAGAGTGTGGCTTGTCAAAAAAGGAAGGGAGAGGGAGTTCCAGCCCAGAAGGAGGACATGAGCAAAGGCTCAGAAGTAAAAAAGGTAAGATAAGTGAGGTGGGATAGAGAAAGTTGGTTTTGGAGGAATGTTGTCGTGGGAGATTGACCATGTCGGGGTTAAGAGGAGGAGAGCTGATTGAATGCCTTAAAGACAAATACTAAAATCATTACAATTATCAGCATTGCTATTACTAAAAATCGGTTGTAGTATTTAGAATAACAGTTGCATTAAGTTCCCCAGGAAATGCTAATGAAGAACTGGTACGGTAACAGCCCGAAAGACAATGCGATTAGAGCATCAGAGAGAGTGAATGAGAGCATAGCTGGCTTAAAATGTCAGGCAGCATGACACAGTCACAGAAAAAAGTAGCCACTCAGATGATATATGGAAAGTTAAAAATGTTTACTAAAATACACAATGGAAAAAAAACATTAAGTCCACTGCAGCATGGCCCAGTGGAAAGAGCCCAGGCTTGGGAGTCAGAGGTCATGGGTTCGAATTCCGACTCTGCCTCATGTCAGCTGTGTGACTGTGGGCAAGTCACTTCACTTCTCTGTGCCTCAGTTACCTCATCTGTAAAACTGGGATGAAGACTGTGAGCCTCACATGGGAAAACCTGATTACCCTGTATCTACCCCAGTGCTTAGAACAGTGCTCTGCACATAGTAAGTACTAAACAATAACAAATATCAACATTATTATTATTATTACTATGCAAGAACCTTCTGTAGTTCTTGGAGTATTTTCACAGCAGAGAGCCGTGGGTGGAAATTCAGATGTCAGGCTGATCTCGTCCACTTTAAATGATGATGATGATGGTATTTGCTAAGCGCTTACCCTTCTAAGCCCTGGGATAGATGAAAGGTAATCAGGTTGTCCCACATGGGGCTCACTTAATCTTCATTTTACAAGTGAGGTAACTGAGGCCCAGAGAAGTGAAGTGCCTTGCCCAAGGTCACACAGCAGACAGGTGGCAGAGCCGTGATCAGAACCCACATCCTTTGACTCCCAAGTCCATGCTCTTTCCACTAAGCAACGGGGCTTCTCCATTGCATTCTTGTCTACCCTTTCCACTGATGAACATTACTTCTCTTTTTTTACTCCCACACACACAGGCTTATCAACAATTCCAGACTTGTATCTCTCTCCTGAAACACCCTTCTCTGCTGCCTTTTCCACCTTGTATCACTTCTTTCTCCTAGAAACACTGTCTAACCTTGGTTTCATGAAATAACCCTCCCTTATTTTTGCTTTTTATTTTCCCACAGTATTTGTTAAGCACCTACTCTGTGTCAGGCATTATAGAAAGTACTGGAGTAGACACAAGATTGTCAGGTTGGACACAGTCCCACATAGGGCTCCCAATCTTAATCCCCATTTTACAGATGAGGTGAGACACAAAGAATAATAATAATAATGTTGGTATTTGTTAAGCGCTTACTATGTGCAGAGCACTGTTCTAAGTGCTGGGGTAGACACAGGGAATCAGGTTGTCCCACGTGGGGCTCACAGTCTTAATCCCCATTTTACAGATGAGGTAACTGAGGCACAGAGAAGTTAAGTGACTTGCCCACAGTCACACAGCTGACAAGTGGCAGAGCCAGGATTCGAACCCATGACCTCTGACTCCAAAGCCCGTGCTCTTTCCACTGAGCCAGAGAAGTGAAGCGACTTGCCCAAGGTCATAGAGCAGACAGGTGTCAGAGGCAGGATTAGAACCCAGGTTCTCGGGCTCCCTGGCCAGTGGTCTTTCCACTAGGCCATGATGCCTTTCTAACTTCTGACTTCTAGATCTATTGTCCTCTCCCAAGCACTTGGTTCGGCTTGCTGCAGAGTAAGCGGGCAATAAAGGCTACTGACAACTACAGTAAATGTTTGAGAAAGGCCAACGGAAGGCTGAATGACGTTTTCTGACTGCAAAGAGCTCCCACTCGAATGGAGGAGACAGGTGCAGATATTTACAAATGGAAATGCATTTTGTCGAGTATGCCATGGGTTCTGATCCCAGCTCTGCCACTTGTCAGCTATGTGACTTTGGACAGGTCACTTAACTTCTTTGTGCCTCAGTAACCTCATCTGTAAAATGGGGATTAAAACTGTGAGCCCCACGTGGGACACCTGATCACCTTGTATCCTCTCCAGCGCTTAGAACAGTGCTCTGCACATAGTAAGTGCTTAACAAATAGCATCATTATTATTAGTAGTAGTAGTAGTAGTAGGAAATCAGCGAGGTTTGGTAGGAGGGAGAGAGATGATTGAGTGCCTTAAAGCCAGTGGTGAGGAGTTTCTCTCTAATACAGAGGTGAATTCACAATGGTTGGTGGTTTTTGAGGAGTGGGTAGATACGAACTGAATGGTTTTCAGAAAAATGATCCAGGTAGCTGAATGGAGAGGGGAGAGATTGGCTGCAAGGAGATCAGCAGGAAGGCTGATGCAGTCATCGAGGCAGGAAATGATGAGGGCTTATATCAGCATGATAACAGTATCTAGGGACACTTACGGCTCACTAAATATGATTGATTGGATGACACACTATTGATTTGATGATATCAAGGATTGGCTGGGCCCGCCCGAGTGGGCAAAGGATCAGAATTGATTATTCCAGGTTCCCAAAGCGAGGGTTATATTCCCAAGGAGATTGAGCAAAACACCAAGACAAGGACAAAATATAGTCTTCTGGATGACTGCCCGCGAGGAGTCACGGAGCACAGGGGATCTAGCTTTTTGAAGATAGGGAGAAGAAAAGACCAGCATAGAAGAAGCCATAAAGTGAGAATTCACAGCTAGAATCCCTTCACGGAGCATCCGTCCAAGCACGCAGCAAACCTTGGAGGGCTCAGATTAACCTCAGCTGTCACATGCAAACTTATAATCACTCTCATGCCAAAAAAAAAATTCTTATGCACAAGGGATGGCTGATCATGAAACCACAGTGAAGTATCTGGGCTCCATCTTTGTTAACTTATGACTTCTTTTAAGTTTCCATTTGCCCAGCGACCCGAGGGGGTGTGAGTTTTCTTCAGAGGGAAGTGACTAGAGGCTGGACATCTCCCTTATGTCTGGAGGAATTCCTAGAGCATTCAGGAAACTGCAGAGGCTCTTAGCCAACTGGACTCAGCCAGCTCGAGCTGTTTTCTAGTCTTCTTGATGGGAGGCGTTTAAAATTCCAGGTCGATCTCTAGATTGGAAAAGTTACTTCTTTCTGTTTCTGCTGAGCCTTCTCTATTTACCGTCACTTCGGTGTGTGCCTGATCTTCAATCTACTCTGGCAAGTGAGTAGTCAAGTTAGCCAGAGCTTGCTGTGTCCTCATTACTAGGCGAATCTCTGATAATTCTTGGAAATATTAGACAGCAAGCCACTACCCGTAATTTCAAGCAGAATGCGCGGGGCTCAGACCCAATCGTTTTTGTACCTGAGCAGAGGCTATCTACCTAGCAGTTCTCTGAGAAAATCTACTTCAGGATTCCCGTGATATGTTCTAGAAACTATATTGACCGATCAAACTGGTTGGGTTGATATTTTTATCCGGGTACATTTTCTAGTGTCGAGTGTAACTTGTGTTTGGTTTTATGTAATTCAATTAGTCTCACTCAATAAATCTGTTTTCCCGGTCCCTGAGTTCTGAATCCAGTATAAAGTTAAATGTCATGCTGGAATCTCATCTTAGCTTCACTGGAATTTTAGGCTGTTTCCGACCAGTTGTTTGGGCTGCAAATGGCCATTCTGATGTAGGTATGGAACCAGTTCCCCATACCGGCTGGCTCGCCACTACATTCCAAGTTCAGGAATTCGGCAGGAGGCCTTACGGATCAGCATGGGTGGAACTTTATCCTGGCTTGCTGCACTCCCTGGTGCTCAGCTCCAAGAGGGAAGCAGAGTGGAAGCAGCAACTCCCAGTGGACAGATCATGGACCTGGGAGGCAGAAGGATCTGGGTTCTAATCCTGCCTTTGCCACTTATCTGTTGTGTGTCCTAGACCCAGTCACTTCACTTCGCTCTGCCTGTTACCTCATCTGGAAAATGAGGATTAAGACCATGAGTTCCATGTGGGGCGGGGACTGTACCCAACCCAATTTGCTGGTTTCTACCCCCTTGCTTAGTACAGTGGCTGGCACATAGTAAGTGCATAACAAATACTGTTATTATTATTATTATTATTATTAAGAAGCAGGCTGTGGCTGACCCCATGTTTCCTGGCCACAGTAGGGACCAGATAAGATCAATCGGTGAGCCCAGAATTGATCCACAGGTTGCATTTTCCCCATCCCTACCCCAGGTTTTTTCTTGGAGAATATTCTAGTAGAGAGTTTGGGTGCTAAGGGTCAAATGCACTGTATAGATGTCCTTCCCCAACCCTCTCAGTCTTCCATAGGGGCTTCTAAAATTGTCACTAATTTGCCCTCATTGAAGATAGGAGGGATAGAATGTATTTACTACTGTGGTTAAAACCCTGTAACAAGTCCGGGGGAAAGAGGCACAGACGAGAATGAGGCGACGGGGACTGTGCCTCAAGGAGCTTGCTGTCTGAGAATAAATGGGGAAGGGTGTTTGATGAAAACCTAAGGAAAGATGAAGCAGTAAAGAACAGAAAGCCAACAGTAAAAGGCAAGGACACGAATACACACCACAGATGCTACAGAACATTTTGACTAATGGAACAGTTTCATTCTTCTCACTGGCCAGGCAGAGCTGACTAGAGTCCAACATGCACAACAGCTACAACCGGTAGCGTGGCCTAGTGTCAAGAGCGTAAGGGTAGCTGTTGAAAGATCTTTGTCAGAGCTCAGTTCTGCCACTGTCTTGCTTCTGAGCAGGACCAGTCACTTGACCTCTCTGGGTCGTAGTTTCCTCAACTGTAAAATGGGGAATAATGGTCCCTGTCTCACAGGGAGGCAGAAAGGACAGAAATGAAGTCATTGAGGTGAAAAATTTTTGTTTAACTGAAAAAATGCTATACAACTATACGATTTGCATTGATATTACAGGAACGCAAAATGTGACTGGCCTTAACTCTGTCCTAGCACCCGCTAACCTCCAACTCCCACTTCACTGTTGATGTGGGGGCCAGGTAGGTTTACTTAATAATAATTATAATAATTATGGTATTTGTTAAGCGCTTGCCAAGCACAGTTCTAAGCGCTTGGGCAGATACAAGGTAATCAGGTTGTCCCACGTGGGGCTCACAGTCTTCATCCCCATTTTACAGATGAGGTCACTGAAGCACAGAGAAGTTAAGTGGCTTGCCCAAGGTCACACAGCAGACAAGTGGCGGAGCCTGGATTAGAACCCAAGACCTCTGACTCCCAAGCTCATGCTCTTTCCACTGAGCCAACAAAGTAGCAGGCTCTATGGTGCCGTCCTACTGGGCAGAGAACGTATTTACCAACTAATATTGTTTTCTCCCGAGAGCTTAATACCAGGTTCCGTGCCCAGAAAGCATTCAGTGAGTACAACCGATTGGTTGCCGGTTGTCATTCTGCTTTCTCTACCCAAATCCAACTCCGGATATTCAAGGTGAAACGATATAAATGGCGGTAAAACAGACCAGCTACTCGTTCTTTTCTCAAAGTCGTTATCAGGCGATTTTCCAGTGGGAGACCAAGATTCGGAGGTTGCTATAAACCCAACGTGTAAAGGCCTTCTATAAATTGAAACCTCCACTGACATAACGCAGGAGGGAAGGACAAGATGTTTTTACTATATTTGGCTCTATTTTGTCTACCCAATTAGCAGCATCTTGAAAGGAAAATGATAGTTGTGTATATTCCTTTGGGGTTCTCCACATCTAGAGGGGGATACCAGTCACTTCTCGTATTCTTTACATTCCTTTAACTTTCCGCAAAGTTTTGTACATATGTAACAGATTAGAATCAAATTAGATCGAAAGTCATTATGATAAACCAAACCGTCTTTCAGAGCGTCTGTTGTACTATCTCATAATGAAATGTCAAGTTCGAAGTTATCGTTGTTTGCGTATTTGAGAAAGTCTCTCTGGTGGGCCAAAGAGGATCCATGTAGCCATTAGTAGGTTTGGGAGAAAAGAAAGAACCCGACTGGACGTATTTGGGGAGTATCTTATTGAACCTACATGCATTTTTAATTGTGCAACGAAGCAGAAATGAGAAACAAGACTTTTTCAATTAAAAGGTCTGTCTGGAAAAATTCAACAACTTGGCCCAGACTGAACTCAATAACCTTTCTAAATCATGTTGCTAAGCATGCATGATTCAGGGCTCTTTTAGCTATAATTGAGCATCAAAGGAAAAATAAATAAAAATAAAATTGCTCCAACAGAGCTTTAGACATTTTTTTCCAATGATAATGCTGCAGACATTTTTAAACACTGTGGATTATACAGTAAATTCTTGACCCATGACAAGATTACTAATTTGTTGTAACTGAGGGGAATGTTTAGAGGACATTTTAATAATATTAAAGTATGTGAACTTTATCTTGTTTACTAGACACTTGCCCTAACAAATGAAAATATGCAAAAATAAGACATATTAGTTGAACAGCTAAACAAAAGTTGATTGGATTTCTCCTGGAAGATATAGGCCCTCACTCCTAGGTCTCATTTGGTATATTTATTCCTTTTTCCGTGTGTTCCATCCAATCTATCTCGGATGAATTTCAGAATAGATGAGGGACCCATTCAGTGGTTCAAATCAGGTGCTCCTCTATAGAGAACACTAGACCTGAAACTGAAGGGAAGTTCTGATGGAAAGAAACTACTTGTTAAGTACTTATTATACACAAAGCACTGTACTGAGCACTGGGGTAGATTCAAGATAATCAGGTCTCATGTGGCTCTCACGGTCTAAGGAGGAGGGAGAACAGGTATTGAATTCCCACCTTGCAGATGAGGTGACTGAGGCACAAAGAAGTTAAGCCATTTGCCCAAGGTCACATGGCAGCCAAATGGCAGGGCCGAGATTAGAACCCAAGTCCTCCAATTCCCAGGCTCATGCTCTTTATAGTGAAGGCCACGAGACAGGGGATTTTCCTACTGATTTATCCTTGCCTCTCAATGACTTCTTGCACACTGGCTGGGCGGAGCCCAGAATTCTCTGACTCCCTGACAGATAAGCAATAATTTAGTAGCCTGGAATAGAGATCTATTTGAGGAATCAGACGTTTTAGGAGAATCAGGCCTACAGGGAGGAATTCTTTGGATGGGAAGAGGTGAGGCAGAAGAAGAGATGTTGGGGTGTAAGTTCGCAAAAAAATATGGGATGTTTCAGCGGACAGAGGAAGAACATTAACAAAGGATAGGGAGTAAGAAACACGAATAGAAATAATACTCTGTCAAAGGTTCACTTATATATAGTTCACTTAAATTGAAACAAGCTATCTACTTCATAATTAACAATCATCCTGGATGCTTTTCAAGCCTGTCACCTGGGCATTTATCTTTGATTTTTTTTTCTTTCAAACTCCATATTCAATTTATTGCCAAATCTTGGCAGTTCCTCCTCAACATTTCCAGAACCTGCCCCCTTTTCTCTCTCCAAGTGGTGCCTAACCCGATGAGGGCACCTTTTATATCTAAGCTTGACTATTGCATCAGCCTCCTTGCTGGTGTCTCTTTTCCAGTTTCTCCCTTCTCCAATCTTTTTTTCAATCTGCTGCATCATTTTCAAAAGCCATTCTACAAGCATTCCCCCATTCCTCATGAACCTCCACTGATTGCCCCTTTCTCATCATATCAGGCAGAAACTCCTGTCTTACAACTTTAAAGCACAAAATAATGTCTCTCCCCACTATTTTCTTTGTTCTACTCCCACTACAATCCAGGTCACATTTCCCTCCTCTCAAGAAGTCCAACCTACTCCCTGTGCCCTGCTCTCATTTCTCCCACTCGCTCATACCCATCTCCCTTCACATTTGACGAGGCACCGCTTTCTCCATCTTCAAAGCCCAGAATGAATTATATCTCCTACAGGAGAACTTCCTTGACTAATTTCCAATCACCCTACTTTATATCCCCATCTATTTGTCAGCACTTCCATACCACCAAAGCATTAGGATATTCACCTCCTTTGGCACCACTCTCAGTGAAGACAGAGAACACAGTGTACTGTAGAGAAGACAGAGACAACAGCTTGCTTCAAGTCAAGAATCTATAATTCCACTCCCTCCTGGGAGGACTCAACACATAACCGCCAGACCAGTCACTTAGTGGTCCACACACTGAGTTTGGGCCACTTACAAAGGTGGGATTTTAACACATCGGTTCATTTTCATAAGTCCACCCCTGGCTGACACAGGCAGCTTCCCCCGGCCGGTCCAAAGATGTTCCCATGGGAGCGAACCCTCATCAGTCCCCAGGCTGTCCACCAGGTTCCGTGGTTTCTTGTCAGTGGTGGAGCAGGAAGTTGCCATCCCTCGGTCTCCATCGGTACCCATTCATTGCTCTCAGTCCCTCCTCCAAGAGTGCATTGACCTCCACCTTGGGACCCATCTTGGAGCCATGTGGACTGGGAAGGGGGAGAGGAGGGACACCCCAAAAATACCAAGGAGCTGGAGAAGCACATAACCATTTGCAAAAAACCACTGGGACCATTTTACTCCTCCCAGGATTTACCTTCCCGTAATAATTTTGCCTGAATTATTATTTTGTTTGATGGGATTAGGATATAACGCCCCTTTTTTGTTGTTGTTGGGAGATGGGAAAGGTTGTGGGTCTAGCAACAACTTCTTGGAGTCCTCTCTGGGGAATCAAAAGGCCGCAGTGACAGCAGTAAGAGCAGCCTTTACTTTATAACCTTCATCCCCACTAAACAGCAACAATTCAAACTAAAAAGAGGTAGCTATCTAAAGGGCAGAACATCATTATCAATTACTGTGTGCAGAACATTGTACTAAAGCTCTTAGGAGAGCACAGTACTACAGAATTGGTAGACATGTTCCTTGCCCCCAGTGAGCTTACAGTCTTCAGGAATCTTACAGTCCAGAGTCTTCCCTTCCTTACCGTCCCACAGAAAGGATGGACATAGATCTGTATGACACAGGGCTCACAGTCTCAATCCCCATTTGACAGATGAAGTAACTGAGGCCCAGAGGAATGAAGTGACTTGCCCAGTGTCACACAGCAGACTAGTGGTGGAGCCAAAATTGGAACCCATGCCCTTCCGACTCCTAGACCTATCCACTGTGCCATGCTGTTTCTGTATTGTCATTCGTATCATCATCGTTATCATAATTATTATTCAGCACATAGAACAGTGCTTTGCACATAGTAAACACTTAACAAATGCCATTATTATTCCTAGTGAAAGGGAAAGGGAGTTCAGAAAACTGCATAGTTTTAGGGTGGTCTTCACAGTCTCATGTTCCACCTTGCCCAGATATGAGGGATCCATGTTCCTTCACTTAAGATCTTCTATTTAGAATTGAACATCCAGAGGTATTTGGAAATCTTCTCAAACTTGCAAAGCACCTGCAGTGCTTTTTCCTTTTTTATTTTAGTCCTTATTTGTCCAACTTGATTTGCTGTTTGGTTTTATAGGCTTTTTCATTTTCTTTAAATGAATGTGTTGAAGGTCAGAAAATAACCCCACAAATTGAATGCTTCTTTACTCTCTGCCAAAGCCACTTAGGTCCGTGGACAATTTTGAAGCATTTTTGCCGAATCACTAATGTAAAAAAAAAATCAGATGAATATTTGAGGGCATTTGAAATAAGATTTTATTTTTTTTTTTGGAAATAATTATGTTTGAGGAACTAGTAAACCTGAAAATTGTACTATGAGGATAAAACATGCCTTTCTGACAATCCAGTCCATCTCGTAGCAAATTTCAAGTTATTGCAACAAACTGAATGAAGATTTTGCATATACGTGCACATTTCACATATATGTAAGTGTAATTTCTACATACACATATTTATGTTTGCTATTTTTGGCAAACTACAAATAAAATATATTTTGGATAAAGTGACTCATTATAAACTGCAATATTGCCTAAGATTATGCCTCTAGACTGTAAACTTGTTAGGGGCAGGGAATTTGTCAGCTCATTCTGTTGTATCGTACTCTCCCAAGAGCTCAGTACAGTGCTCCACACATAGTAAGCGCTCAATAAATATGACTGATTGATAAAAGATTAAAATACAACTCATATGTTTGCTATTTCTTAAAGTTATGAAATCTTGGCATCCTGGGATTGTATACCAATTAAGTGTGTCAGAAATGCCTTCAGGAATCTAACTTTACCACTGAAGAGAAAAGATTTTACTGAGCTCCGTTTTCTAATTCAGCACCTGTAATTATTGTGGCATTTCTGAAACACTTCCCACGTGCCAAGCAATGTGCTAATCACTGGAACAGGAACAGGTTAATCAGATTGGACACAGTCCCTATCCCTCACAGGGTGCAAGCCCTCTTTTCCCTTCGACTTATGTGAAAGAGAACAGGAAACCTACCCATTCCTGTCTTTGTGACCGGCATGTATCTAACCTGTCTCTGCTTCAGAGTCGTCACCCATATTGGAGAGAGTTTTCTGTTCCCTGGGCCCGGCTATATACAAAATGAAACACAGCCTATTTGACTGGCAGTTTATTTATCATGCACTCAATCGTATTTATGGAATGCTTGGTGTGTTCAGAGCAAACCACTAAACAATTGAGAGAGAATGATATAGCAGACTTAGGAGACAGGCTCCCTGATCAAAAGGCGCTTACAGTCTACAGTGGAAAAACAGGCATCAATATATAAGTGAACAAATTATGTACATAATTACATAAGTGCTGTGGGGTTGAGGATGGGGTGAATTAAGTGTACAAATCTAAATACAAGGATGACACAGAAGGGAGTGAAAAGAGAGGAAATGAGGCCATGGTGGGGGAAACCCTCTCTTGATCCCACAACACCCAGGGTCACACAGTAGGCAGGGAGAGGAGACGGGATTAGAACACAGGTCCTCTGACTCCCTTGCCCATGCTCTTCGCACTAGGCCAGCTGGTTCTTCAGTAGGCCACACTAAATGAGAAAGATGAATTGAGGATAATGACAAGGCTACAGTCTTGTGGGACCGGGAGGATGATGATGCTGTCTACAGTGATGGGAAAGTGAGCAGAAGAACAGGGTTTGGGTGGGAAGGTGAGGAGTTGTATGTATTAGGTTTGAGGTGTCAGCCAGACTTTCTAGTAGAGATATCCTGAAACAGAGAGAGGAGAGAGGAGAAAGATCAGAGCTGGAGATGTAGATTTGGGAATCATTCACATAAAGATGGTAGTTGAAGACATGGAGCGAATGATGCTCTCTCAGGAGCCATCCTGAAGGTCCTTCTGGATACCTCTGGAACTTCAGTTTTGCTAGGAATTAATTGCAGTCTTTACAGGGCCGGAAGGAGAGCCACATCTGCAGCTCAGGGTTGAGCCACTCCAAGGCATCTTTTAGTCTTGGGCCAAGCCAGGGTTCTCCAGGCTTCCACAAATAACATCAGATCCCAGGTAATAACTACAACAAACCAAAGCCAGTACATCCGCTCCTCTACCACTGACCTAATCACAGCACCTCACTTTTGCCTCTCTTACCTATTCTTAGCTCCCTCCTTATATCTGAATTATGGCATCAGGCTCCTTGCTGACCTCCGAGCCTCCTATCTCTGCCCACTCCAGTCCATATTTCACTCTGCTGCCCAGATGACTTTTCTACAAAAATATCAGAACTCATTTCCCCACCCCTCAAGAAACTCCAGTGGTTGTCCGTCAACCTCCGCATCAGACAAAAACTCCTCACCATTGCCTTTAAATCAGTCAGTCACCTTGTCCCCTCCTACCTTGCCTCACTACTCTCATACTACAATCCAACCCACACACTTAGGTCCTCCAATGCTAACCTTCTCACTGTGCTTCTCACTGTGCCTGGGTCCTGCCTCTGGCCTGGAATGTCCTCGCTCCTCATATCTGACACTCTCCCCGACTTCAAAGCCTTATTGAGGGCACATATCCTCCAAGAGGCCTGCCCTAACTAAGTCCCTCTTTCCTCTTCTCTCTCTCCCTTCTGCATCACCCTGACTTGCCCCTTTTGTTCATCCTCCCTCCCAGCCCCTCAGCATTTATGTACAAATCTGTAATTTTATTTATATTAATGTCTGTTTACTTGTACTGATGTCTGTCTGCCCCCCATATGCTGAAAGCTCTTTGTGAGCAGGTATTATCACTCTTTATTGTACTTTCCCAAGTGCTTAGTACAGTGCTCTGCACACAGTAAGCACTTAATAAATGCAATTGAATGAATGAATGAGTGATTGTATTAATGAAGCGGTAGTTTGGATGGAGAGGGAAGGGCCGATTTTAGCGATATTGTGAAGGTGGGATGGACAGGATTTAGTGATGGATTGAATATGTAGGTTGAATGAGAGAGAGAAGTAGAGGATAACATCAAGGTTACAGGCTTGTGAAATAGGAAGGACAGTGGTGCCCTTTACCAGGATGGGAAATTCAGGGGGTGGACAGGGTTTGGGTGGGAAGATAAGGAGTTTTGTTTTGGACTTAAGGTTGAGATGATGGGAGAACATTCAAGGATAGAGGTTTTGAAGGTAGGAGGAAATGAGAGATGACAGAGAGGGAGAGAGATCAGGGCTGGAGATGTTGATTTGGATATCATCGGCATCCAGGTGGTAGTTGAATCCATAGGAGCAAATGGATTCTCCAAGGGATTGAGTGTGGATGGAGAATAGAAGGGGAAAAACAAACAGGGGAGGATAGTGTCAGTGAAGCCAAGGTTGAATAATGTTTCCAGGAGAAAAGGGTGGTCGACGGTGTCAAAGGCAGCTCAGAGGTCGAGGAGGATTAGGATGGTCCAGAGGCTGTCATATCTGCCAAGAAGGAGATCATTGGTGACCTTTAAGAAGGCAGTTTCTTTGGAGTGAAGGGGACAGAAGCCAGACTAGAGATGGTGAAGGAAAGAGTCGGAGTGGAATTTTCTCCCCTGATTTGCTAGAATGAATTTTTATATGATCCCATACAATAGACCCCCACCGCTGTTTTGGGTTTGTGCAAATTATGCCAAATTTGGGGCGTTTCTGTCTCTGAAACTGGCAACAGGATGATTAAAAGGAGTGGATGAAAGTTGCCCTTCTAGACAGCTTAAGGATGATTTTATTGTTTATTATTATTATTAGTGTTATACCTGTTAAGCACTTATTATATGTCAAGCACTAAGCGTTGGAATAGATACAAGTTAATCAGATCAGATACAGTTGGTGTCATGCATGGGACTCATAGCCTACATAGAAGGGGGAACAGGCATTGAATCCCCATTTTACTGATGAGATAACTGAGCGCTAGAGAAGTAAGTGACTTGGCCAAGGTCACACAGCAGGCAATTGGCAGAGCAGGGATATTATCCAGGTCCTCTGACTGACAGGCCTGTGCTCTTTTCACTAGGTCTTGGTGCTCCCCACAAATGAATGTACCTCCTGACACCCCTAATTTTCCTTCTGGCCTGCACTACAGATCCCTCTCCTGTGAATTAATCCAAACTCTTATTTCCCTACTGATATATTTGGACTGCATACTTTCCTGAAATAAATAAATTCCATACACTTTTTAGTTTTTATCTGAGGAAATCTTTAATTTTGTTTGTCCTGAATCAATCAAACTCAAGATTTTGGCGGGGAGAAACAACAAATAGCAATTCTGGGTTCACTGTGTCCAAACACTCTTAACATGTCAACTTCACAACCTGAAAAGTCTCAATACGATATAATTTAAAAGACTGTAAAACATGGAAATATTATGTTAAACATATTCGGACTTGTAGTACAGCACACATTGAGATCTCTATCTCCTCCACCCAAGTGAGATGTCTGAGATTTTGTTAGAAGCAGAATTCGATTAAATTTGGGGTATAGGCCATTCCTCCATTCAGCCTTACCATTACAATCAACAAATTCACAATAGACCAGGCCCCAGGGGTCTGACCTTGGTATTATCCTTGATGCCTCACTGTCTTCCAATTGCAGCATTCCAATCCAGATTCCCTCTTCTTTTCTAATCCCAAATGGCCACAAGCCTAACCCAGACTCTTCTCATATTCCATCTAGAATACCATCTCAGTAGTGTGCTCACTGGCTCTTCTGTCTCCCGCCATTCCCCTCTTTCCCATCCATACTTCACTCTGATGGCCAGATCTAAAATTGTAGAATTCTAAAGTATCTTGGGCCATGTCTCTCCATTCCTCCAAAAACTCCGATAGCTATCCATTCCTCCCCTTGTCGAATATGAACTCCTGACCTTTGACTTTGAAAAATTCCATCAACGCTTTTTTCCCCACTAATGATTTTTCTTTCCTCTCTGTGCTTCATTCTCAACTCTCCTGCTCTCAAGGACTTAGTACAGTGCTCTACACATGGTAAATGCTCAATAAATACCATGGATTGATTGATTCAACACCTCTGCACACACTCTTCTTCCTGCCCAGACCACTCTCCCATTTCAAGTCCCAGCTCTAGCTTCAAAAAGTACTTCTGAAATCCCACATCCTCAAGGAGACATTCCCAGATTGCAATTTTACCAATATCCTCCTGCTCACTTCCTCATAGCCACCCATAGCAGAAGTACATAAAAATTTTGTACATAAAGATTTTGCACACTTTCATATCTAAGCACATTTTTATTAACCTATCCATCTTTCCAAATGTTTTCTCTCCTAAAGGTCATTTCTTCTGAGTCTGAATCCCCAGTTAGGTTGAAGGTCTTCCCCTCTAGTGTACGCTCTCTAGGGCCTAGTTCAGTGCTTTTCAGACACTAGACAATAAATGCGATTAATCTATTCCATTTCTTCAGTGAAGTTCTATATTTGACAAAAGATAAATCAAAACTAAGTTTGAAGAATTGAAAGTCCAGAATGTTTAATGAGCATTGCTCTGAATGGAATTTTCTGAGAGACACGGTGATGGAAAGGTAAGAAAAGGTGTGCTCTGTGTGTGGGCTTTCTGGTAATCAGACAGTCCGAAGATGGGATTGCCTCCAGATTCCAAATTCTGTCTTACAGGAGACTGTTTTCAGGATTCACATTTCAGTTGGGAGTGGGAGAAGCAGTGTTATACAAACAGTCGCATAGTGTTTAAATTCATGTGTGCTTTGAACCTGCCTCAGCTAACGAAAACTCTTTCTGACTGAAAAAAAATCCAATAAACGTCTTAATTTTCGAGGGTTTCTTCCAAGGGAACGTGAACTTCGAGCCTTTTCAGAACTGTCTATCACTACCATCTATTTACCATTAACTTTTATATTCATACTGGTGTTTGGAACCTCTAAGCCTCAGGAATGAAGAACAGTTCATGTCTGGTTTAGGCTATGATTAAAAGGGATTAAACCTCATTAAGCCATTTTAACATTCCTATGCTGTACCTTAATTTTATTGCATATATGATTGCACTAAATTATTTTGAAGCAACCACATTTAATTATGGTGGATCAGAAAGATGAGGTGGAAAAGAATTTGTTGATGCCTCTAGCCTATTTTATAGATCCATATGAAAGCTTCCATTTTAATGCAGGAGAGAGTCCGATGTAATATTTCACCTCAGAGAGAATTCTGCATCTAATCGTTAATTTTTCTTCTTCTTCCTCCAATACTTTTGAATTTTTCAGTCAGAACATATAAACATCTGGCTGGCTTCTAATCAAGTCGCAACACCCCATGGTTTTATCAACCCAACTGTCACCTCCGGTCCTTATGGCATCCTTGACATTCGTACATTCCATTCTGCTATTTATTACGATTCCATTATTAGAAAATTTTTTTTTATTTCTGTTCTCTCCCTTTTGAAAGCCAGCACCCTTTGGACACGGAAAGTGCTTCAAGCTTCTGTTGACCTTTCTTAATCCCAGTGCATTGAATACACTCTGTGCTCAATAAAATCCATTACTTCCACTGCCATATGGCTAGTAGTACCCTAATACTGCTCTACCACAAGCAGCTCATTAATATAAAGTCTCCATTTACCGTGCAGTTTTTAAGTACAAAATACAATTGAAACTTGTGGCCAAGAGGGTAGTCAAATTCACCTAAGAAGCAGAATCTGTGTTTCAATACATAAGATTTTCAGTAAATAGGTTTCTGGGAATAAGGCAAAAAAATACAAAATATACAAACTATACAAAACTTATATCTTATCCCACTTTGGATGACAGCTGAAAATTCAGTGACACACCGAGAGAGATTTTCACCCTATTTCGGTGCTATGCAAGTAGCTTGCTAACATGCCAGCCGCCATTCACTGATTTGCTGGTAAATGGAGTGAATAGTAGTTAGAAAAAGTAAAGTAACTTTTAAAAGTAGGCTGTGAGCCCCACGTGGGACAGGGTTGTGTCCACACTGATTAGCTTGCATCCACCCCAGGGCTTAGAGCAGTGCCTGGCACATAGTAAGTGTTTAAGAAATACCATAATTATTATTATTGTTCTTACTGAGCACTGGGTAGATAGAAGCTACTCAGGTTGCAACAGCTCCTGTCCCACACAGGGCTCACAGTCTTAATCTCCATTTTACAGATGAGGTAACTGAGGCACAGAGACAAGATGTGACTTGCCCAGGATCACAGAGCAGACAAGCGGCGGCGCTGGGATTGGAACCCAGGTCCTTCTGACTCCCAGGCCTGTGTTCTGTTCACTAGGCTTTTCTGTTTTCTGTTTGTTCTTGATCACATTCAGGTTATGGGCTGGAAGTAGGACCATGAAATTCATTCCAGTCAAATGAACTTGGTATTTCATTCCCAGTGCGATTTCACAGATGGAAATTTCAGGATAGTAACGTGACTATAGTTTTAATGAAGATCATTTTAATGAAGATTACTCAGAATATCCATTTATGAAAAGGAAGCTGTTTAAGGTCACTGTACAATGTGTTTCACTTCAATATGAAAAGATGGATTGGCTCACAGTTTTGAGCTATTTTTAAGCACGCTGGGCTTTCACCAAGACATCAACACCGAAATGAACGAAATTTAGAAGCAAAGTTTTCCCACAATTTGTAATTCAGTGTTTTTGACCTGTCTTTTCAACCAAAAGGTTTCTAGTAGTCCCCTAAGCCTACTCAGTCATTTCAAACATATTTAAACAGTCATCTTTCATAAGAAGAATTTATGCCAGGGTGTGAGTTAAACTCAAAGACTCGGGGCTAAGGGAAAAATAACACAGTTGTTTTCTAGGAAAAACATGCCTAGGGTAAAAAACAAAAAGCGAACGTTTAAAATAGCTTTCATTTAATATCAGAAGATAGTTATGCATTAACCTGAAGGGAGTCTAAATGTGTTTCTGTACATTAATGAAGGGGAAAATCTCAAAAGCTTGGTGTCTAAGATTGTTCAGGAAAGTCATAGAAATGGAAATAGTTCAGTTACTTTAATCAGCACAATGTATTAAGTACCTGCTAGCCTTTTCCAGAAAAAAAAAAATGTAAGGTAAAGCTAATGCTCTTAAGGAACAGACATCTTTCTTTTTCTTGTATATACATATAGGAAAATATATATAAGTATGTTTGCATACACACACAAAAAAAAACAATTAATCCATGCTATTTATTCAGCACTTACTGTGGACAGACCACTGTATTCAGGGCTTGGAAGAGGATAATATAAACCATAGGTCTGTCCTCTTGTGTCCTCTTGTAAGCTCCATTGTGGGCCGGGATAGTCTCTATTGCTGTACTGTACTTTCCAAATGCTTAGAATTGTGCTCTGCACACAGTAAGTGCTCATAAATATGATTGAATGAATGAATGATATAAAAGAGTTGGTAGTCATGTTCCCTTCCCACAAGGAACTTACAGTCCAGTGAAGGAACTAGACATTGATGATGGAAGCTCATGTTGAAGAAAACAAAAGTTTTGTCATAGAAAGGTTCACGTAGGATATTGATTTTGAAAGAAGGAAGGAATGTAAGAAGAAATTGGAGTGCGAAGAGCATCACCTGTGAAGAAGTCAGGGACTGTGTAAGTGCTATTTTGGAGCTGGGATAGTTGAATTCAAGAGGTCTTAAATAGGTTAAGAGGAGACCTCAAGTAGTCAGCTACCTCAAACCTTACATCAGGATTGCAGATAAATTATCCCGAAGTTATGCTTCAGGAGATGCTGATTTTGAACCAAAAAGTGAGACACAAATAGTGAAGAAAATCAAGTTAATGGCAATAAAGCTAGTGTTCTTTCAGTAATTTCAAATTAGGTGATGAATGGTCAGCAATGGAAAACAGCTGTGATGGTTGTTGAGGACAATTTTCATTTTCCCTGAATTTTCTTAGTGAACCTTGATTATTAAATAATGTCTCATATGCTTTAATTATAATAATAATGTTGGTATTTGTTAATCGGTTACTATGTGCAGAGCCTGGGGTAGATACAAGGTCATCAGGTTGTCCCGCATGAGGCTCACAGTCTTCATCCCCATTTTGCATATGAGGTAACTGAGGCACAGAGAAGTGAAGTGACTTGCCCACAGTCACACAGCTAACAAGTGGCAGAGCTGGGATTCGAACCCATGACCTCTGACTCCCAAGCCCGGGCTCTTTCCACTGAGCCATGCTGCTTACACATACATTATATTCAATAAATAACAGAGAATTGGAAAGTTTCTTTGTCCTAATGATCAGTCATTTCTTCCATACCTTTACATATCATGTTATCAGTGGTTTGTGTTTCTTTATAGTAAGTACTCAACGTTTAGAACTGTGCTTGGCACATAGTATATGCTTAACAAACACCATTATTATTAAATATCATTGATCGATTTTTTTAAAAATAATTCGAAAAACTCCTTTAGCTTTTAAAACCAGAAGTTACCATGAGGCAGATTCTAAAAGTCTGTTCTACTGATGGAATGGAACAGTGTGTTCCAAAAATATCTCCAGAATTGCATGAGGAACCAAATGCCACTCAATAACTCCGTGAGTGATTTACTATCTTAAATCATAGCTCGTAAGCCATAGAACAGCTACAAGTGAAAGTTTTGATTTCAGGAGAGTTGGACATGAATAAATTTGAGGACAGCATGTGCCCAATTTTGTCAAGCTTAAGCTTCCTCAGAAGTGTTTACTGCATAAGGAGTAAACACTTTTGAGCATCTTCTCTGCATTCCTGTAAGTTTTTCCTAGTTTCCTAAAAACGTTCTGTTTAGCTAAACAAGACTTTGTTTGGCCAGCTTTTACCCTGGGGCAAGCGATATAAACACAGGCTAGACTGGGGCCAAAAGTCTCTGACACTTCCCAGCAGATTTGCAGTAATCAGTTTACTGGATTGTTAGGCACAAATTACCCCTTGTTTGAGCAGGAAAAACCTAATGGTGGGTTAAACTGTCTTCCCAGAAATCTCTTCCTAGATTCATCCAGAAAAGCAGCAAACGCCACCTCCTCTCTACCATTACTTTCTGACTCCTTGTATCCCTTGTGTCCCTTTTGTCAGACTGTGTCTGACTTGATTCTCTTGCATCTATCCCAGCACTTAGCACAGTGCTTGACTTAGAGGAAACACTCAACAAATATTATTATTATTATTAAGAGTCTCACCTTCCTATTCCTCCTTCAGCCCTATGAATGTAAGAGGCTCAATAAATCCCTTTGATTGAACATTAGAAAAGCTTGGACTGGTGAGGACTGGTGAGGAAGATTCTCCTGGTCTAACTCGCCTCCAGCAATCTGGTGTTTCCCAGTACTTTAGCGAAGACTCAAAATATTTCTAAGATGTGTTTTGAAGCCACAGTTATGGTATTTGTTAAGCCCTTACTATGTGTCAAGCACTGTTCGAAGGATTGGAGTAGATACAAGTTAATCAGTCCCTGTCTTATGTGGGGCTCACTGTCTAAGTAGGAAGGACTAGGATTTAATCCCCTTTTTGCAGATAAGGAAACTCCCCAAACTGTTGTTTGGGAAATAATCTTTGGACTACCATCAGAATGTCCCAATCAACAACTATCGTGGTAAAGTTCAGAGAGTGAGATGGTACAATGAGAAAGTTCAGAGAAGGAAGCGTCTGCCACAGTCAGACCTAACCCCAAGTCTCTGGACCAAAGGCCTTGTTAATAACAATCACGATAATGATGGTGATAATAATAATGTTATTTGTTAAGCGCTTGCTATGTGTCACTGTTCTACATGCTGGGGTAGATATGAGATAATCAGGTTGATTACAGACCCTGTCCCCATGGGGCTCACAGTCTTAATACCCATTTTACAGATGAGGGAGCTGAGGCACCGAAAGTTAAGTGATTTGCCCAAGGTCGTATGCTTGATAAGTGGCAGAGGCAGGATTAAAATGGTGGTCCTTTTGACTCCCAAGTCCGGATTCTGTCTACTAGGGATCAGGCTCTATATTCATCTAGCCCTACATTTCCCCACATTTCAAAAACCTCCAGCTGTTGGTCACCCCTTCCTCTTCACATCAAGTTGAACCTGCTAGCCGTTGTCTTCAAGGAAGTCAGTTAGCTCTCTCCCCGTTAATTAATCCCACCTCTTCCCCAGTTTGCTCAGCTCCTCCATCCAAGCCAATCGCCTAACTGTGCTATGCTCTGGTTTCTCTTGCCATCCATTACTTGCTCAGGCCCTTCCCCCTTCCAAAAAACCCCTCCCTCTTCATATTCAGCAGATCACAGCTCTTCCCCTCTTCAATGCTCGCTGTGAGAACAAAACATGTCTACCAACTCTGTTGCCTTTTACTCTCCCAAGGATTTAGGACAGTGCTCTGCAGGCTGTAAGTGCTCAGAAAATACCATCGATTGATTGATTGATTTAAAGCCCTTCTGAAATCACATCTCCTCCAAGAGATCTTCACTGACCAATCTCTCATCTCCAAATCCTATTTCCCCAACTTTTGCCACTTTGGAAATTTCATGGTCCCTAAGCATTCCATATTTGGGACCTACCGGATTGTGCACTGTGCAGAAAAAGGGCTCTGGCTCCAAACAATGACCCGTTCAGGCACACAGATACCCAAATGGTAATGATAATAATAAAAAAGGTTAGTATTTCTTAAGTGCTTACTATGTGTGAGTCACTATATTAAGCACTGGGGAGGATACAAACAAATCAAGTTGGATGCAGTCCCTGTCCCACCTAGGGCTCCCAGTCTCCATCCCCGTTGTACAGGTGGGGTAACTGAGGCACAGAGAAGCAAAGCGACTTGCCCAGGGTGACACAGCAGACAAAAGTGTCAGAGCTGGGATTAGAACCCATGGCCTTCTGACGCCCAAGCTCTTGCTTTATCCACGAGGCCATCCAGGTGAATTTCGCCATGACTGGCTCTTCTTTGAATGTGTTTGTGTGAGTTTCTGTGGTGTGTAACTGTCTAGATCAATGAGAGGCTTACAGTCCTCTACTACAGTCACACAAAAATTAGGAGAGGTTCAGTCAAGGGTTTGCATACATAAATATTCAATATACAGTAAGTATATCCAGTATACATAAACACACACATACAGGTAATAAGTACCTACACATTTGCATATATGCAAGTTAACTCCTAACTGAATTCTTCCTCTCTGTTTTAAAAGACATTTTGGGTCTTAAAAAACCCACTTTGAAAGTGGTATTTATTAGAAAGACCGTGAGTTCTACAGGGCTATCGGTATACAATTTTGTATAGATTCCATGGAAAAAAAATGCAACTCTCAGGGATTGTTATGGTTTCATGGTTAAAATTTCAGGCCTGTTCATTTGAATGGAAGGCATGAAAAACTTGTGCATTTTCACTGAATTCCTTCCTATTCCACGAAGCCCTAGTTTTTCACACCCAACCCCAGGAAGAGGATACAGTGAAACATCTGGGAAGTTTGAAATCCTGTGTTGTATGCTTCTCTATATGGAAATTGCAAGGAAGGTAAACAAACAAATGGGATCTTGGCACACAAATGTTCTCCTCTGGAACTTCCATTTCAAGCATAGAGGTTTGGAATTTCCCATTTGTGGACTCAGGAGTAGTTCACAAGGAGGGATTTTCATTTTTTTGAAGCCAGATCTCATTGCCCTTTTCCTTTTTCTGTGTGCTAAGTATCTCACTGGCTTGGAGGAAAATCCTAGCTAGGCCCACAGTGCTGGAAAACCTTCCTCACCATACAAACTCCCAGTTTTGAAAAAATCTGCCTGATTCGTCTCTGTGGTTTCCAAATTTAAAGTACTGCTTTTTTTTCTTAATGTCATGTTTAACTCACTTCCTGTCAATTCACTACAGGGTGGTATAAAACAACATAAAGACAAGAGCAATTAAAAATGCTGGAGACAGAGAGACAGAGAGAGAAAAAAAGTTATTTTGGCACTTCAGGTTCAGAAAACATGAGTGACCATAAAATATACATTTTACCAAACCTTCAACATAGCACATTTTCAGTTTCAATATCTTTTACAGGAATTGGTTCGTTGATATGTTGTCATTTTGAGACCCAGAGTCTCTTGAAAAAATGTAACAGTCCATACCTTATGATTTGCATAAATTCTTTCAGAAGAATGAAGATCCATGATTAGGAAAAGGATTAAAAAATACCTTATTCAATCGGTAGTATTTATTGAGTGCTTATTTTGCAGAGTGCTGTACTATGCACTTGGTGGAACACAAGTCCTGCTCTCAAGAGCTTACAATCCAGTGGGGAAGGCAGATGTTAAAATAAAATTACGGCTTGGGGGAAACCACAGGATTTTCCAATTTGAACATAACTGCTGTGGGGTAAGAGGCTGGATATGTACTTAAGGGTACAGTATACATCTCGATAGCATAAGACAAGAAAAGACAAAAACATGATTAGTAGAGAGGGAAAAATGGGTGGAGAGATGAGAGATTAATCAGGAAAGGCTTCTTGGAGGAGGTGTGATTTTAGTAAGGCTTTGAAGATGGAGAGAGTACGTGGTCTGCTGAATAGGAAGAAGCAGGGTTTTCCTGGCCGAAGGGAGTATGTGAGCAAGAGGTCAACGGTGAAAGGGATGAGTGAGAGGGATAGTGAGTAGGTTGTTATTAGTGGAGTCTGTGGCCGTGAAAGAGAACCGATCAAATATCTCAAAGCTACTCGTCATTCATTCATTCAATAGTATTTATGTGCAGAGCACTGTACTAAGTGCTTGGAATGTACAATTCAGAAACAGATAGAGACAATCCCTGCCCAGTGATGGGCTCACAGTTTAATCGGGGGAGACAGATGGCAGAGCGAAATAGAACAAAACAAAAACAAGACAACATTATCATGATAAATAGAATTAAGGGGATGTACACCTCATTCACAAAATAAATAAGGTAATAAATAATATATACAAATGAGCACAGTGCTGAGAGGAGGGGAAGGAGGAAGGGGGAGAAGCAGAGGGTGGAGTGGGGAGGGGAGGGGGAGCAGAGGGAAAGGGGGCTCAGCTGAGGGGAGGTGAAGGGGGAAGGGGGAGGAGCAGAGGGTGGAGGGGAAGCTCAGTCTGGGAAGGCCTCTTGGAGGAGGTGAGCTCTCAAAGCAGTCGTTTCTGCTTGGTGAGGTAAGAAATGAATAGCCACTGAAGGCTTTTGAGCAGTTGAGCAGTGGGAAGATATGTGTAGAGTAATGTTTTTGAAAAAAATGATGCAGACAACAGAGCGAACTATGTACTGGAGAGGGGAGAGGTGGAGGCAGGAAGGTCTGAAAGGAGGTTAATACTGTCTCAATTAAGACAGTAATCAGTGTGAAGCAGGAGCATACTCTGAAATGTTGTGAAAAAAAGAGCCAGCAGGATTTGATGACTGACTGAACTTGCAGGTTGAAAGAGAGACAAGTCAAGGGTAAAGCCAAATTTTCAGGCTTGGGTCTGTCACTTTTGGACATTTGATATTGACCGCACGCCCAAACCTACAACACTTATGTACAAATCTTTAAATTATATATTCTTATTTATTCACTTATATCAATGTCAGTCTCCCCATCTAGGCTGTAAGCTCATTATGGACGGAGAACATATCTGCTAATTCTTTTCTAAGCACTCTTTCAAGTGCTTAGTACAGTGTTCTGTACATAGTCAGCACTCAATAAATATCTCTGATTGATTGAATCTTCTTTGAATCTAATAACAATAATAATAATAATGTTGGTATTTGTTAAGCACTTACTATGTGCAGAGCACTCTTCTAAGCACTGGGGTAGATACAGGGTAATCAGTTGTCCCACGTGAGGCTTACAATTAATCCCCATTTTACAGATGAGAGAACTGAGGCACAGAGAAGTTAAGTGACTTGCCCACAGTTTCACAGCTGACACGTGGCAGAGTTGGGATTCGAACCCATGACCGCTGACTCCCAAGCCCGGGCTCTTTCCACTGAGCCACACTGCTTCTCTAGCTTTTCCCACATCCCTAGGCATGGATCTAGGTAAAATATCAGTCAAATAATTAGGTTCTGGAGATCAATTTTGTTCCGTTTTGGGACATCCTAACAGGGTTAGTAGGTTTTCCACAAGAGCAGGGGTTGAAGGGACACCTAGTTTGTGGAACCTGACATTTTTGTCCCGATTCATGTTGCTCTTTTGGTATCCAAGACCATATATGTCTTCTTGATAGGATTTTCCATCTCCTTGACTCTGCTTCTATCAGTGAATAATACATTATCCTAGGAAACAGAAATCAGAGAAGACACTCGGCGTTTTGTCACTGACAGATTTGTCAAGCCCAGACTACTGGCTTGCAGTCTACTTCTACTTCTGAATTAAGCATTTGATCAATTAATCAATTGTATTACTGTACACTTACTGAGTGCAGAGCACTGCTCTAAGCACTTGGGAGAGTCACCAAGTCACTTAACTTCTCGGTGCCTCAATTACCTCATCTGTAAAATGGGGATTAAGTTGTGAGCCCCAAGTGGGACAACCTGATTCCCCTGTGTCTACCCCAGTGCTTAGAACAGTGCTTGGCACATAGTAAGCGCTTAACAAATACCAACATTTAAAATACCAGACACATTCCCTGCTGACACCAATAGGGAGATCAAAATTAAAATAAATTACAAATATGTGTATAAGTAAGGAGGAGGCAAAACAAAGAAGTGCAAATGTGACACAGAAGTTACACTTCATTACAGAGCCGTTTTGAAGGCACATCTCTTCCAAGAAGCCTTCCCTGACTGAGCCCTCCTCTCCTCTTCTCCCACTCCGTCTGCGTCAACCTGACTTGCTCCCTTAGTTTATCCTCCCTCCCATCCCCCCAGCACATATAGACCGTAAGCCGGTCAAGGGGCAAGGATTGTCTTCATCTGTTGCTGAATTGTACATTCCAAGCACTTCACACAGTGCTCTGCACATAGTAAGCACTTAATAAATACTACTGAATGAATGAATTTCAACATCCTTAACTTCCTTTAACATTTTTAAGTGCTATCTATAAATGTAATCACTCCCCATTTTCATTCATTCAGTAGTATTTATTGAGCACTTACTATGTGCAGAGCACTGTACTAACCACTCGGAATGTACAATTCGGCAACAGATAGAGACAATCCCTGCCCAATAACAGCTCACCGTCTAAATTAATATTTTCTACCTGCAGTATGAATTCCAAGCCCTTATCGCTCACTGTAAGAAGGTGGGTTTCAGTCAGTTTATTTCCAGTTTAACGTGTTACGATGAGTTTTCTTTTCTTCCAAATTATTAGCTTTCATTCATTCATTCATATTTATTGAGCACTTACTGTGTGCATATCTGTGTACTGAGCGCTTGAGAGAGTACAGTACAACAACAGACACATACCTTGCCTAAAATGAGCTCACAGTCTAGAGGGAAGATAAACATCAAAATTCAGAAATTAATAAATAAATAAATTGTAGATATATTCATTCTTTCATTGACTAGTATTTATTGAGTGCTTACTATGTGCAGAACACTGTGCGAAGTGCTTGGAATTTACAATTCGGCAACAGATAGAGGCAATCTCTGCCCATTGACCGGCTTACGGTCTATATGTGCCGTGGGGATGGGAGGGAGGATAAACTAAGGGAGCAAGTCAGGTTGACGCAGACGGAGTGGGAGAAGAGGAGAGGAGGGCTCAGTCAGGGAAGGCTTCTTGGAAGAGATGTGCCTTCAATACGGCTCTGAAATGGGGGTGTGCAATTATCTGTCTGATCGGAGGAGGGAAAGCCTACCAGGCCAGAGAGAGGATGTGGGCGAGAGGTCGCAGGCGAGATAGACGAGATGGAGGCCCAGTGAGAAGGTAAGCATTAGAGGAACAAAGTGTGTGGGCTGGGTTGTAGTAGGAGAGCAGCGACCTGAGACAGGAGGGGAAAAGGTGACTGAATGATTTAAAGGCAATGGTGAGGAGTTTTTGTTTGATGTGGAGGTGGATGAGCAACTACGGAGGAATGGGGGAACATGGTCTGAGATTTTTACCAAATTTTACCAAATTAACCAACTCCACATCTGCAGCATTGAGATTAGTATTAGCTGCAGATGCAACAAACGTGTTCTCAGTGAATTAACCAATTGTCTCACAACTAGGTGTGTCCTTCCAGACCCACAGTGACAAACTATTAGTAAACCGTTTAAGATCAAACCGCTCTGTCGAAGAAGGTGTCATTTGAGTTATCATTAGAAATCTCCCTGGAGGCCAGTTAGGTTTTATCTAGTGCTTTCCTCTTGTCTGTGTGACTTGTCAGAATTCCTTGGAAAGAGATTAAATGAGTCTGGCATATTTGCTTGTTATAAAGTCAACTAGATTCCTCCCAGTAATTTATGTTCTTGATTAATGCAAATGGGTTGCATCATGATTTAGTCCAGAATATCTTTCTAGGAATTAATGTAATCTACTGTTAGAGAAACATAAAGATGTTTATTTTTTTTAACAGTTCCCCATTCCCAGGCTCCTGGGTACCCTTCCCTGATATCTAATGCTCTCTAACTCTGTCCCCCAACCTCTGTTCCTTATTTTCTTTTAATGGTATTTGTTAAGCACTTACTAGGTGCCAGGAACTGTAATAGGCACTGGGGTAGATACAAGGGAATCAAATTGGATGTAATCCACGTCCATCATGGGGCTCGCAATCTTAATGCCCATTTTGCAGATAACTGAGACACGGAGAAGTTAAACGACTTGCCCAAGGCCACACAGCAGATAAGTGTCAAAGCTGGGATTAGAACCCAGGTCCTTCTGACTTCCAGGCCACTAGATGCTGCTGCTTCTCTACTTTGCTCAGTCCTAGGGCTTCCCCCTACCTAATAATTGATTTCAGTGTCTGTCTCCGCTGCTAGATTGTAAGCTCCTACTATCTCTACTGTTCCTTCTTGAGTACTTAGTATAGAACTCCGTATGCGGTACATATTTAATAAATGTTACTGCTTGCTTGCTTGCCTGCTTGATTATTGTCTCAGCCTCCCAGCCTCCTCTCTCTCTCCCCACTCCAGTCCTTACTTCACATGGTTGCCTGGATCATTTTTCTACAGAATCATTCAGGCCCCATTTCTCCCCTCCTCAAAAACCTCCAGCGGTTGCCCACCCATCTCCACATCAAACAGAAACTCCTCACAGTAGACGCTAAAGCCCTCAATTCCCTTGTCCCTTTCTACTTCACCTCTCTACTCTCCTCCTACAGCCCAGCCAGCACACTTTGTTCCTCGAGTGTTAATCTTCTCACTGCACCCCAGTCTCATCTGTCTCTCCACCGACCTCTTGTCCAAGTCCTTCCTCTGCCCTGGAATTTGTTTCCCAATTGTACCTTCCAATCTCCTAGAACAGTGCTCCGCATACATTAAGTGCTCAATAAATACGGTCGAATGAATGAATGGAATGCCCTCCCACTTCATATCTGACAATTACTTTCCCTCCTTCAAAGCCTTATTAATAATAATTGTGGTATTTGTTAAGTGCTTTCTATGTGCCAGGCGCTGTATTAAATGCTGGGGTGGATTCAAGCCAATCAGGTTGGACAGGGTCCCTGTCCCACATGGGCCTCAAAGTCTCCATCCCCATTTTACAGATGAGGTAACTGAGGCACAGAGAGGTGAAGTGACTTGCACAAGGTCACACAGTTAACAAGTGGAGAAGCCAGAATTAGAACCCACAACCTTCTGACTCCCAGGCCTGTGTCCTATCCACTCTGCCATGCTGAAGACTTATCTCCTCCGAGAGTTCTTCTCTGACTAAATCCTCTTTTTCTTTCCTTCCACTCCCTTCTGCTCACCCTGAATTATTCCCTTTTATCGTCCCCCGCTCCCAACCCCAAGCCCCCCAGCACTTCTGTACTTGCCCGTAATTCATTTCTTGTACTGATATCTGTCTCCCCTGGCTCTAGGCTGCACACTCACTATGGGCAGGGAATGTATCTATTTTTTGATGTATTGTACTCTCCCAAGAGCTCGGTACAGTGCTCACCAGACAGTAAGTGCCCCCAAAATGGGATTGACTGATGGAATGAATATGAGAAGAGAAGGGAAATGTTCTAGAGAAAGGGGAGATTCAGTGGCTCAGAGAAATATTCAGTGGCTCAGAGAAATA